>NC_069661.1:109584687-109892708 GCF_027244095.1 Hemicordylus capensis | reverse complement strand
TATTTCTCTTTGTAAACCGCCCTGAGCCATTTTTGGAAGGGTGGTATAGAAATCAAATTATTATTATTATTTCTTGTTTACACAGTCAGACAGGTGTTATTGACTGGTTTCTTTTATCCAGACATCGAGTCCTTTTCCAAGAACCCGGGATGGCTGAATTTTATTGTCAATTGTTATAGATATCGTCACAGAATATAGGTTTTTCCCAGTAAAGCTGCTTTTTGTAATTGGCTGATGGTGATTTCTGTGGCCCCTATGGTGTTGAGGTGCTCTTCAAGGTCTTTTGGAACTGCACCCAGGGCGCCAATTACCACTGGGATTATTTGGGTCTTTTTCTGCCACAGCCTTTCAATTTCAATTTGTAGATCTTTGTATTTGGTGATTTTTTCTATTTATTTTTCTTCTGTTCTGCTATCCCCTGGTATTGCTATGTCGATTATTTTCACTTGTTTTTCTTTCTTCTCGACTACAGTTATATCTGGTGTATTGTGTGGCTGATGTTTGTCTGTTTGTAGTCGGAAGTCCCATGATGATGATGATGATGATGATGATGATGATGATGATGATGTGCCATCAAGCCAATCTCAATCCATTGTTTTGTGACCTTCCAGGGGCTACACTCCACCCCTCCATTTTTCTCTCCCAGACAGGCCACACACACACACACACACACACACACACACACAAACACACACACGGTTGATTGAGCCCCTAGTACTTACAAGACTCAAGGGTCACATTTGGCTTGATGGACAACAGTTTAAGAGGCCTTTTTATGGAAAGAATAAGAAAACCATAGCAAAAATGAGCAGATTTTTGAAATGTAATCTCCATACACTTGACTTCCTCATTGACGTGGTCTACACTGTATCACTTCAGATTGCAGGAAGGAGCTCAAATGACTGAATGCTCCTCTATACAAAATAATTCCTGAAACTGGCTTTCGAGAAAGATTAGACTGTAGCCCTTCTCCCTGACATTTTAGTTTTCTAGTCTCCTGTTAACTGAGCAAAGAGGCACCTTTTTAAAGTGGTGATTCTCTTGATTTATCAGGGGGAGAGCAACTGGCCCTATCCATCCCCAGTACAGCATCCCTCCAGTGGCTGTTGCTGGGGTCTATCTTAAGGGTTTGTTTTGTTTTGTTTTGTTTTTCCAGATTGTGAGCCCTTTGGGGGACAGGGAGCCATTTTATTTGATTGATTGATTGATTGATTGATTGATTGATTGATTGATATCTGTGTAAACTACTTTGGAAATTTTTGTTGAAAAGCGGTATATAAATATTCATTGTATTTTATTCCTTGTGTAGGGGATTCTTTTACAGAGGAACATTTAATCCTATGGGCCTCCCTCTGCAGGCTGAAGTGTACCACTCAGATACAGGTGTACTACCTCACTGAGAAATAGACATCCCATGATCTAGGTGTCCACGTAACTTCAAAACAGCATAGCTATTATGAATAATAAAAATACCACAGAGCTAAATTATGAGTGCATTTCCAAGAGGATGCAATTTGTCATGTAGTGTATTTGAACGAGTCATTTGAAAAAGAGGATGATCTTCAAATAACATTAGGTGACACCCTTGATGTTGTTTCAGACTTCTAAGGCCCTTCTTTACTAGACATTTCTCATTGACTACCTTGAATGAAGATTGCCTTTTAAATTAGGCTGAGCATTTTCTTGTTGTTCTTTCCTTTAAAATTCCACTCGGGCAGCTATGATTTGACAATTCTTTCAGCACAGGTAAAGCAGCAGATGACTGTCTTTCTTTGTGATTTATTGTAATTAGCTAATGGCTTCAAGTTTATTATTATGGTTAAGTAAGCAGAAAGTTGCAGAAATGTGTGCTTCATTTATATTTACCACCTCCAACTAATCACCATTCCTTGCATTTAAAAGAGACAAGGAGGTTAATTTTAAATGCATAGCTTTATTAAATATCAATAGCAAAAAACCCCTCTACATCTATTTTGCATTATTTATTTATTTATTTATTTATTTAATTTATATACCGCCTGACTCCAAAGACTCTAGACGGTTCACAAAAAGGAACACAACTAAAACAAAATAAAACACCCCTTATCATGAGTACCTCTATCATGTTTGGATTCAGTTTCAATGTATTATCCCTCATCCAGTCCATTACTGCCTGTAGGCAGGCACTTAAGGGGGTTATGCCATTCCTTGATGAAGCTGTCATGGAGAAATAGATTTGGGTGTCATCATCATATTGATAACAACCTGCTCCAAACCTCCTGATGATCTCACCCAGAGGTTTCATGTAGATGTTAAAAAGCCTTGGAGATAGGATGGAGCCTTGAGGGACACCATACAGTAGCCCTAGTTTTAGAGAGCAGCTATCTCTGAGCAACACCATCTGGAATCTATCAGTGAGATTGGAATGGAGCCACTGCAAAGCAGTACCACCTATTCCCAAATCCCCCACACAATGCAGAAGGATACCATAGTCGAAGGTATCAAAAGCCACAGAGAGATCCAAAAGAACCAACAAAGTCACACTCCCTCCATCCATTCTTTGGTAGAGATCATCCTTTATGCCGACCAAGGCTGTCTCCACCACACAGCCTGCTCTAAAACAAGTTTGAAATGGATCTAGATAATCAGTATCTTTCAAAACTGCCTAGAGTTGATCAGCCACCAACCTCTCAATTACTTGCCCACCCAGTGGAGGTTGGCCTATAATTATCCATCGTTGAGGGCTGAGGGGTCAGCCCTTGGGAGACCTGTTTTCAGGACCATTTTAGGGGAAAGTTGGGTGGGGCATACAGTGTAGTTTTTGAAATGATCAGATAGACCCTAAATTAATCAGTTAAAATATAACCCCAGGATCAAGAGTTATTTCAGTGGCTGCTTTAGCAAGTAACATGAAACTGCAGTTAAATGGGGCAGAGGTTGGGATTTGTGTATGTCTGAATGCGTGAAACCACAGTTTTGCAACGAAGGTGACCTGCAATTTCCCTCACCAAACTCCAATTTGAACTTTTGGTTTGTAGTGAGTCTCACTGCCCCAACTTGAGGTTTTGCGGCAGCAGCATTATGTCCGAATGTGGACGGTGCCATAACTGTGATTCTGTGCTGTTTATAGAACCGTAATCACTAAGAGGGTGGACCAGACCAAAATGGCCACCATTCATCATTATGGAGGCCTGAAAGGGCCAAAAGGGATACACTTAACCAGCCGCAGCGGTGATGAGGAAGGCCAGCAGGGGGAGAGGGAACCCTCGCAGACACACACACACCCCGCAGCCTACAGCAAGCCCCCCAAAGGGGCTAAAGGTATTTTTAGACATTAGTTTTTTGTGTTTTTAAAAATTAAATTCGCGGACCAGTCCCGGTGGTTCAGTTCCAGTCTGGATGGACCATGAGAGGGAGTTGGTTTGATCCTGAACCCCTGAACCTCTGGACCGAACCGTCAGACCGTTGGACCGTTCGCACATCCCTAACAATAGTGCTCTTGTGCAACTGCGTGAACATTATGTTCCACTGTATACATGACGTACAGTATGTCAGGCAGAGAAGAAAGTGGATCTCAAATGAACATTCAAATGAAGACTCACCCCTGAGCAGATCTTAAAAAGGAGTCAGCATGGTGTAGTGGTTAGAGTGCTGGATTAGGACCGGGGAGACCCAAGTTCAAATCCGGGGTATGTGGTACACCGCTTTGGGATCCTTGGAGGTAGAGCAGGATATAAAATGTAAAATAATAATAATAATAATAATAATAATAATAATAATAATAACGACAACAACAATAAATTAATAATAAAAAATTAATAATTCTCTCCCTATCTTGAGCTTCTGAGCAGCAAGTATTCAAACTCCTTCAAAGGAGTCACAGAGGCACAGAGGAGGCATACAGGCTATGGCTGTTTGATTGGGCTGGGGCAATTGCTTGCAATACTAATTTGCCCATGTGATTCCCATCCAGCTAGGGATATCTTCATGGAATATTTCAGATGCATAACTTGAAGCTTCACAGAGATGCCACGATTTCTTTGCTTTTGGAAGCCTTCCTTGTTTCATTGGATTTTAATTGGCATCTCAGAACTTCTGTTGACTTTTAGGGCATATTTGTTGTTTTGGCTTGAGCTGACAAATGTTTCTAAATACATACTGTTTCAAATTTGCTTGCACTTTGAGCATTTTTGCAAAGGCATCTAATCAATTGCTGTCAGCCAATTAAGTAAGGACATTTTAGCTGATCAATAAAAAGGCTGATGATTAGATTCATCCCTAGACACTCTTACCCCTGGACTTCAGGGCTGAAGTCCAGGGCCTCCACAGTCCCCAGTGGCCCCCAAATCCTCTTTAGTCTGTCCTGGGTGGTGTGATCACCCAGTGGAGCATGATAATACTTATTTTGTAGGGGGCAGGGCTCCAAAGGCCTTTAGGTCCAGGCCCCAAAATTACCTAGGTGCACTCTGGATTTAGTTAACCATTGGATATATTTTTAAATAAATCTGTATATTACTAAATAATTCAATATAATTTACCATTTTGAAACACTGGATGACATTCAGAGCCAGGAAGCACTGGTGCAGCAAGAGAACATACGAACATAGGAAGCTGCCATATACTGAGTCAGACCATTTGTCTATCTAGCTCAGTATTGTCTACACAGACTGGTAGAGGCTTCTCCAAGGTTGCAGGCAGGAATCTCTCTCAGTCCTATCTTGGAGAAGCCAGGGAGGGAACTTGAAACCTTCTGCTCTTCCCAAAGTGGCTCCATCCCCTGAGGGGAATATCTAACAGTACTCACATGTGATCTCCCATTCAAATGCAACCAGGGTGGACCCTACTTAGCTAAGGGGACAAGACATGCTTGCTACCACAAGGCCAGCTTTCCTTCCTAATAGGACTTCTCAACTAATTGCACTGGTGCAGCAGAGAAGCAGACATTTTTGATGCCCTCCCCTTCCCCAGGAAGCCACTGTGCCACCCAAAGCTATGTTCCTGAGGGTTCTGCAGCCCTCGGGGATATTATTTCAGGTTGCATAGAGGACTTCCTGTGGAAAGGGAGAGAATCAAAAATATCACGTCCCTGCTGCACCTGTGCAATTAATTGGAATGTTTGGTTAGGATGCTCTCTTGTGGCACTGGTGCTTTCTTGCTCTGAATGTCAGCCCCTGAAAGTGATAAATATTACATATTGTTGTTGTTGTGTACCATCCATGTGCATGGCAGATTCAGAGCAACAAGAAGAAGATAGGTTTCTGCTCTGAAGAGTTTGCATTCTAATATCTGATCCAATGGAAGAAACAGAGGAAGGGGTGGAGAATGTAGACAAGAGTAAAACGGGAGGAATCTGTGCAACTTCAGTTATTTGTACTTAAGCTTAGCTTCATTTGGGAAAAGGATTAAGGGCTTAAACTAAAGACTTCAGAGAAACTCGTTTCTGAGGAGGAATTTTTTGAAGGAATAAAGTTAGATGCTTTAACACAGTTATTCTGGAGGGCGGGAGTGTTCCAGTAATGAGAGGTGATGTGGTCAAATTTGTGGGGGCAGAAGACCTTCAGACTTAATAAACTAAAGCTACCACTCACTGTTAGAAAGAAAGGCTATTTTAGATACTTTGCTTTTCATTGCCTGTTATAGTAACACACCAAAATGCTCTGAAAACAAAGCAAGCAAGTGTGGATTTACCTGTCAGCTATCACTTAACACTAGCCCTCAGCTACAGTATTGTTTGCTTAATATATGAATATGACAAATATTTATATAACGCTTTTCAACAAAAGTTCCCAAAGCGGTTTACATAGATATAAATACTGGCCATTAGCCCGTTACTAAAACTTGTAGTCCTGATTCAGTGGCACCATTTGCATGCCAAAGTCATTTCACAGAAATGATTACTGTAATTCTAACAGCCAAGTAGTACAAGAGATGTATTATTTGTACCATTGTTCAGTATTATTATCCCCCAAATGCAGATGAGGTTGCTCAGGCTTACAGCCAAGAGCTTCGTCTATAGCCACATCGTGAATTCATAGTGGAGTGAGATTTGTATTGGAGTGAGACTCCCTGGCTAAAAGCCGAAACCACACCACACTGTACTAGCTACATATATTGACAAGGTCTGTACTACTGCTCAAGAAGGCATCATCACTCTACTTCTTCACTATCTTCATTTCAAAATTTGATTTTGGAAAAAACTAGGCTGTCAAATTGTCCATCAGCTTCAAAATTGTTGCATGATTAAGGAAGCTGACATAGAAAATAGGAAGCAACAGATGTTTAGATCACACCGCTGGGTGGGAGATGGACAAATTTACCACTATCACAGTGCTTTCTAGAATGCCAGACATGAAAAGAAAATACCTCAGGGGCTCTCGTTGAGTTTGCCATTGTATTTCCTTACTTTTATATTTAAAATATTATTCATGTATGTATTTATTTGAAGCATTTGTATCGTACATTTCTTTAAATGTCTTCAAGGCAAGTCATCATAAATTACTAACACTAGCCCTCCCTCTCACCAAAGGCCTTCCAAATATGACTGCCAGATCTCGTTTGGTATTTGCTGCCTCCACCCCCCTCCTCCAAAATGCCAACCAGCAAAACACAAACGTTGATGACATCGATGTGGGAGTAGGACTTCTCTTCCACTGGGCCAAAGATCTAAAATTGGCTACTGGCTCCTGCTTCTTCTTTTCTGCAGCACTTCCAATTGGGAAGAATGACTATGGTGACAAGATGGCAGCAGTCTCAATGTCAGGCAAGGTGTTTTGATGGCAGCTGCTATTGTTGGGTGTGAAATAAGCAGACCTGATATAAATGCCCTTTCCTGTGGAAATAGGCTAAGATGACAGTTACAGGGGGTCAGGGCCACAGATCTGACAGGAGCTCCAGGGTCCTGCCTCCTCCTGCTATCTTCTGCTCCTCAAAACTGCTGGAAAGGAAGTGTGGACAAGATGGCACCTGTCCCCATGTTAGCCTGGTTGTTCTAGCAGACCTCAGTTGGAGTCCTGTGGCCAGCTTCTGGTGCCACAATTTAAGAATGATATAGACAAATTGAAACAAAGAGGAGGGCAATTCAATTGGTTAGGGATCTGTAAAATTAGTTCTATGAGGAACGTTTGGATGAACTGGGTATGTTTAGCAAAGAGACTGAAGATGATTTGGCCGGGTGGACATTACAGCACTGTACCTGTGCAAGACCATACTTCTGTGTGGCCCTCTAGAGAGAAAAGACCTGTTCTCTGCTGTCCCAGAGGGCAAAAATGACAACAACAACAACAACAACAACAACAATTATTATTATTATTATTACATTTAAATCCCGCTATACCAGAGCGGTGTACTACATACTTAAGTTTCTCTTTCACAACAATTTCTCTTGTTTCTCTTTCACAACAACCCTGTGAAGTAGGCTAGGCTGAGAGAGAAGTGACTGGCTCAGAGTCACCCAGCTAGTATTATGGCTGAATGGGGATTTGAACTCGGGTCTCCCCGGTCCTAGTCCAGCACTCTAACCACTACACCACATTTAATGGGCTTAATTTACAAGAGGGTATACTTTGGTTGCAAAACAGTAAGAGAAACAGTAAGAGCATTAGGGCAATATAACCAATTGCCTCAGGGATGATGGGCTCTCACCCATTGAAGGTCTTCAGGCAAAGACTGGAGACAGAGTCATCTGCTGGGGGTGCTCTAGCTTTGGCTTTCCTGCACTGAGCAGGGGGTGGGGTGGACTAAGTGGCCTACACAACTCCTCCAATTCTGATTCTAAGTTACAGAAGTGGTTAATAATAACAGTGTGAGACCTACTTTTTTAGAATTGGCCTTGTGAATGGGAATTTTCAGCTACAGATGTAGACGCGAAAGACGTGCATGATATTCTCCTTCCATTCAGTTTGTAAGTTGCCTCTTACTGTGCATAACAAACAACAACAAAAGTAGAGTGGATTCCTGTTGGGAGCATGATTTGTGATTGAGGCATAAAAGTAATTCAGTGGTGAATTTGGATCCATGCCTGCTTTAAAAAGGAGGTCATCAACTCCATTATTTCTAATAGTGGCTGTGATTGTACCATCTATGCTAAATCAAGAAATACAGCATTACAAACCTTCTCAGCCATCATTCCTTTCTTATTTGCAAGAGGAAAAACAAATTGCAGCAATTTGTCTGTTTTACTAGAATATTAACAATGTTGCCGCAATCTGCTCTAATAAAAAGAGCTTGTTTTGTGGAAATACTATGGCATATTCTACTTTTCTGTGATGTATTTGTTATATCACTGGTTTAACATTCCTGTGAGGCTTTTCACTCAGTGCATGAAATTCTGCCAATGATAACAGCTGAAACCTTCCTGTCTCATTATGTTCTGTATCAGTGTTTGGGGTTGTGCAGACTTTTGACATTGCTAGTTTTTAATGTTGTAAAGGTCATGCTTGAGTGGAGAAAAGTTAAAAGGTTACTAAAGGAATCCTTTACCCCCTTCCTCAATAAAAATAAATCCTATGAAACATGATTTGACATTTACAAACATCTCTGCATCTGTTGTTTTAATTAATGGAGAAAACACAGTTGTTATATGGATGCCTGCTCTTAGCAACAGTATAGAATAATGAAGGCACATATTGCATTTCCATTAAAATGTGGAATTAAAAGATTGATTCTTTGTGCATGTGTGTGTGTGCATGTGCGCGTCTGCACAGCAGCTTGAAATCTGGTTTGCAGGTTGTCAACTTTGCTGCAAAGCTGTTTCTCAAAATAATGACAAACTAGCTGGGCCGGGCGCAGAGCATCTGTGCCTCTACCGGCCTGCTTATCCCCCACCCCCCGTGATTTCTGGCTAGCGGACTGGCTTTCTGGGGAAATGGCTTGACTACCAAGCCAGAGGTTGCCGGTTCGAATCCCCGCTGGTATGTTTCCCAGACTATGGGAAACATCTATATCGGGCAGCAGTGATATAGAAAGATGCTGAAAGGCATCATCTCATACTGCGCAGGAGGAGGCAATAGTAAACTCCTCCTGTATACTACGAAAGACAACCACAGGGCTTTGTGGTTGCCAGGAGTTGACGACTCGACAGCACACTTTACCCATTACCTATGTAACCTCTCTGTTTTGAATGCTACGGTATTGGAGTCAATACTTTTGGAATTTGTTTTTAGGAGTAGTGTGCATGGTTCGGTTCGGGCACACTGTTACAGACCTCCGGACCGGTTCGGCAGTCCGGTGGTTCAGATGTGCGGGGGCATGTAGCTTTAAGCGGGGTGGTGGTGGTAGTACTTACCCCCCCCGCAGCTCTCCCCCCTCCAGCGCTGGTCATTTTAAACATCTTCTTGGGGCGGCAGAGTTCCTCCCTGCCTCCCCTGCCCCTGTCGTTGTTCCTTAAGGGTTAAAAGAGACTAGCACTAGTGGCGTGCACGCGCCTTGCTCGGCGCGCGCACTTGTCTCTGATGCTGGCGCACAATTGTAAGACCAAATGTTACTTAGGACAATAACATAACAAACAAACCAAAAGAAAACCTAATTCCTGAGGCTTTTAAAAAAATGATGAATCTAAATAAATAATAAATAATAAATAAAATAATAATAATAATAATATAACTAGGCATTTTGGTACAGAGAGAAGATGCCATCAGCTTAATACAAAATATTAAAATTGGTGAACAGGATAAACTTGGCTCTTTAAACCTTTAGGGTATTCATTTAGATATGTGATCACCACAAATCAAAAGCCACATGTACTTGTGGTTTATTTCTGTAGCATGGACATTTTGTAGGCAAACACATGCCTAGATAACGTCTTCAAGAGGAAATAGAATTCTTTGAAAGGAAACAGAGTCACACAGAATAGCTCCAGGGTTGTGGGGATCCAGAATTACCTCTTCAGGGCTGGGGAACCTATTAGGATAATCTGCCCCGGAAGCTTATTGATCTGGATGGATTCCTGATGCCTCAATAGTGTTCTTCTGTGTAAGCCTTGTGGACCAGTCAACCAATCAATCCTAAGTATAGCTCCTAGGGATGTGCGAACAGGTTCAATGTTCAATAAGTTCGACATCAAACCTGTTCGGTTCTATGGTCTGGGGTCAAACTGAACCATCCCCTGTTCGGTCCAATCCTGGACTGAGCACCCCCCGACTGTTCAGGGAGGTTCACAAACATTTTTGGTTAAAAAAACAATTTTTTTAACCTTACTCCCTTCAGGGGAGTTGCTGGAGGCAGTATGTGTGTGTGGGGGGGGGTCCATGGAGGTTCCCCCACCCCTGCTGGCTTTCTTTATGCCCTCCCTTCGGCCATTATGGACGGCTGTTCGGCCGTTCAGCTGCGCTTTGGCAGGTTTTTGGCCTTCCCTGCTTGGTGTGGCAGCCATTTTGGAGGTCACACGCCTGCATGATTGGCCCAGGCCATGCAGAGGCCAATCACGCAGGCGCGCAGCCTCCAAAATGGCTGCTGCGCCAAGCAGGGAAGGCCAAAAACTAGCTGAAGAGTGGCCGAACTGCCAGCCGAACCGGCCGGAGGGGGGCAATAAATAAAGCCAGTGGGGGGAGGGGAACTTCCATGGACCCACCACTACCACCTCCAACAACTGCCCTGAAGGGAGTAAGGTAATTCTTTTTAAAACGTTTGCGAACCCCCCTGGACTGGACCAGAGGGGTTAAGGGGGTGCAGGACCAAACTTGCCCAGTTGGGTTCAAGTCTGGTCCAGACTAGAACTGAACCGGGCCAGCCGGTTCCATGCAGACCCCTAATAGTTCCCTGACTAATTGTTTATTGAACCTGTATAAAGCTTTGGCCACAGCTGAATATGCTGCACAGTAGGGATGTGTGAAACGTTTTGGGTACAGAACGTTCTGTACCCAGATCAGGCCATTTTGGGTGATTTGTATACAAAACAAATTGCCCTATTGCAACTTCCAAATGTTTTGTAAACAAAACAAAACACCCGAATTTCAGATCCAAAAGATTTGTTGTTTCGGACCTCCATTTTGTGGCGATCTCTGAGTATAGTCTCCATTTTATGTTGGACGTTGATCTGAATTTCCCGTCTTTCCAGCCTTCAGATTGGTAAAGGAAAGCATGGGCTGACCTGCTGACAATTGTCTCCTTGTTCCCGATTGGCTGTTTTGGCTCCTGCCACTCCTCACTGACTCCACATTGGCCAGGGGAAAGGTTGAAGAAGGGGCAAGGGTCAGGGGAAGATCAAGGGATTTTTCATTCAATAAGATTTAAAGAGGCAGGAGCCACCATTCTGCCTTGTTCTGCCTCGTAGGAGAAGATAGAGAGCTTTGCTTTGCCTTGCTTGCCACCATGCCATGCCATGCCATGGCCTATGCCTATTGCCTTCTGCCTTGCCAGCCTGAGCACAGCCTGCTCGTCCAGCCAGTCTGCCTGCCCCTGATGGCTAGTGGCTTGTGTGGCTGCCAACCTGCGAATGGATTAAAATTTATCTCTCTGCTGCATTAATTTTTTATTTTTTTTGTTGAATCCTGAGAATAATTCTTTTTTCACCCCTTTGGAATCACTGCCTGTATGTGCCAGCATCCACCAGCAGCCCCAGTTCCTGTGGTCACCAGCCACCTGGCCAGCCCCCCCCCCCCAGATGTTCAAGGCTTTTGCCCCAGCCCCCACAAGCCCCCCCCCAAAAAGTCTGAAGTCTGAAGAAGGAGAAGTCAAGAAGGAGAAAGAGTAGACTCAGAGACCAGACCACAGAAGTGGACAACTGGACACACAACGTGGGTGAATCCCTAGACTGAGTGAGTGTGTCCCATTCTCTCTCTCTCTCTCTCTCTCTCTCTCACACACACACACACACACCCCTCTGGAATTCTGTATTCTTAGGATTTTTTCCTGTTTGGAGGAAGGTTTTGGGAATTTTAAAAGTTGTGTGTTGTTTAGCTTAGAAGAAGTTTAAACAGGGGTTCTGCATGGGAGGGATACCCTTTAATAGTAGGTGGTTAGAAGAGTAGCATAGCCTCGTGGTTTCAAAAAACAATTCTGTCTTTTTCCTCATTCCAAAGTTTGGGGGGAGTGGAGGGGGTATTTAAAACAAACAAACAAACAAAAAAAACACAGAAGCCTGTATTCCAGCCCTCTGTGCCCATAATATATTAGTATTAATATTCTCTGCCCAGCAGCTTATTGTATTGTATCTATTCCCTAGTTATTGTTGTATCATTCTGTCTAGTTATTATTGTATTTGTTATTGTGTCTGCTATGTTCCCTGTTGTATCTATCTGTTCCCTAGTTACAATAGTCCCCTATATATATTATGCAATTCAAATGCCTTTGAATTCAATGTCACTGAAAATGAATCTACTCTCATTTGCTACCAGAGAAACTAAACTCAGAATACATCAGAAACAACAAAACCCAGTACCCCATGGTCTTGTGGGTATGGGGCTGGTTGGCACCCTATGTACACTACACCACCACTCACTCTGGGTCACCACGGTATCCCCTAAGTGGAGTTATGGGGTCAGTGAGACCCCCATTATTCCCTATGGGGGGAAAGCTTAAAGACGTGTAAACTTCACAAATCCTTTGAAAATCAGCTCTTTGCCCAATTCCTTTTAAATATGGGTGGTGGCAGGCAACCATTGGGGCACTACTGCCCAACCCTCTCTTCTGCCCTGAATCTGCCCCAAAGATGCGCAAACTTCAAAAATTCTTTAAAAACCAGCCCTTTGCCCAATTCCTTTCAAATCTGGGTGGTAGCTTCTTTGCACCCATTGGGCACTTCCACCCACCACAACCCGCCCCAGGCCAACATGGTGCGACCCCCGCCGGGGAGCTCTAACTAAGGGTGCTGAAATCCCTGTTATTCCCTATGGAGAAAATCTTAAAGACACGTAAACTTCAAAAATCATTTAAAAATAAGCTCTTTGCCCAATTCCTTTGAAATCTGGGTGGTAGCTTCCTTGCACCTATTGGGCACTACCACCCACCACACCCTGCTCTGGGCTACTGCAGTGCCCCCAACGTGGAGCTATAAGTTTGCTGGAATCCCTATTATTCCCTACGGGAAAAATCTTAAAGACGCTTAAACTTCAAAAATTCATTAAAAATGAGCCCTTTGCCCAATTTCTTTGAAATTTGGGTGGTAGCTTCCACCCATTGGGCACTACTACTGCCCCCCACACACACTCTTGTTGCCCCGGGACCCTTTCTTTATCCAAATCAATTTGGATCCAGATTCAGAATATTCGGGTAGAAATTGAATCAGGGGTGATTTGAGGGGATTGGATTTGGACCCAAAACAAATTGGGGGTGTTTCAATTTGGGTACAAATCAAAACAAAAAAATTGATTTGTGTGGACTCCTACTGCACACTTCTCCTGTCAACATGTGGAGATAACCATTCTCACTGTGCAGTGCTGTGCTTTGTCCAGTGCTGGTGGGCTCCTTTAAGGAAACAGAGCCCTTTTGATCCCCTGCACCAAAGGTGTGCATAGAGCGCTAGGACATGTGGCCCTTCCCAGTGCTTTCCTTGTTCCATCTCTATTAAAATGCTCTCTCCTAGCACTGAGAAAAGTGCATTATTGAGGTCAGCAGGAAATGGCTCTCACAGTGAAGGCTTTATTTTTGTATCTGTGTGCCAAAGTGGCTCCCACTTGAAAAATAGTGAAGATCACTGCTCTAGAGGTTTTTCCTCCTTGAATGACTGGACATCCTGCTGATGCCTTGGTTTCTCTATGGAATAGGGAGCGGGGCAATCAGTATGAGCACTCCCAAATGCCCTCAGCCAGTTTGTCAATCCCCTTTGAACCCTTTGGTATACCAAGGAACTGATAGTAATGAAGCAATTTCTCAGCTGGAGCATTATGGCCGACATCTCAGATCCCAAAGACAGTGAGAGCCAATGATGCTGATAGGATTTACATGCCCCAGAACATATGCGATTAAATGGGTTAAGCCTCAGGTCTCCAAACAGCATAGAACAACTGACACTAGATCAGGAAACAGTATCTCAAGGGCATTGATCAGTTAAACAGTATAATGAACATACATACATTATGTTCTCTGTGCTCTCTGTGATTTTTTATTATGTTCTCTGTTGCTGTTGTTTGTTTTACAGTGTTTTTATTGCATTTTATTTTTGTTCATTTGTTAGCCACCTCAAATTCAGCTGGGAAAAAGGTGAGAGATAAATTTCTAAATCAATACACAAAATACTCCCATATCTGACTATAAATACAAATCAAACAGACAAAACTGTATGGAGCTTAAACAAAGGAAATTAGGAAGCTAAAGGACAACATTCAATTCTCTATTTTTTTTAATTTTAAACAGAGAAGCTCATGTCAGGGGATACATATTACAAGTTTTTAATTGGGGCCAAAGAAATAATATTTGGGTATTGTGTGCATCACCATCAGCCAATAGCATCAAATGGCAATGATGACAAATGAGACCAAGGACACAAAGGGCACAAGAGAAAAAAGAAGATGATGCAAAGAAGAACAAACCAAACAACTTGTTTGCAAAAATGCTGGAAATGGAAGGTGCTTCTCAACAGGCACAAAAATGAAAAGACGATTAAATAAGTAGGTCCAGCTCGGCCCTAGTGTCATTAAAACTATCCATATTTCTCAAGGAGGGTCTGTACATCTCACACAAGCCCTATGTATAATAAATATCTTGGTACTCTCAAAACATCCCCTATATACTTACTTACTTACTTACTTACTTACTTTTTTATTTAACATAGTTGTATACCACCCAAAACACAAGTCCCTGGGAGGTTTGCAACCTGTGATAGACCTGTGATAGAACTTGCTTGTACAGTATGCTCTATTCTGTTGAAAGTCAAACTATACTCTTAAGTAAACATAGCATTTCATTGTTATCAAGACAAAATACATTGAAAAACTAATAAACAATATTTATAGTATTTACATAATTTTCAACCTTATTTCCCCTCAGGTCAAAACTGTAACATTATTTGAACAGGAGTACTGCATGGGTTACTGTTGTCTGTTTTAATTAAATTACATTCCAAGTTAGATTCATGCATGTGGGTGTACCAGTTTCAGGTTGTCAAAAACTGGCAAATATGCCAAACACAAATCTAAGCAGCAAATATTTTTGAGAGACTGTTGTTTGAGACGTATTCTTAACACATTATGCTATACTCTAGGAGAAATGGCATGGCATGGGATGTAAGCTGATTTTTAATTAGCATGTTCTTGACATCACACTGTTTGCGAAGCTCACCTTTTAAGTCATCCATCAGTTGTAAAATATTGCTATGGTGCGTGACATCCAATTATATTAGCAAAATAAGCTGCATAGCATAGATGGGTGAAAAATTGCACATAATTAAACTTATTATAGTTTTTCTTAAACCAGGGTCTGGATCCAAAGAATGACACAACTAGTTCTCCACACTCAAGGTGACTTGAATTTGTGCTTCTCTAATAACAAAAAGCAGAATTTCAAAAGTTGTTTGTGATACGGCATAGTGTCTGTTGTTCAAAGGGGGCGGGCATCAAGAATCCCCCCCCCCCAAAGCTTAGGGCATCCCTAAGAGAACTCTGGATCTTAGCCTTCCATGAGAAAAAAATATGGACCTCCATTCTAGTCCACTCATTGGAATTGATAACATATCAGAGAACTGGGTTATAGCCAAGTAGTGGAGTACACCACCAATTATAAGCAGGTGGTATAGTATATCACAAAAACTTCCAAGAAGATATGCTTGGAACTGAATGTTCAGAAGATAGGGATGACCTTCTTCAGGGTGGTTGTGTTCTTGGAGGAATGCCTCCTGGAAAACAAAAATGGAAAATATTAGAGATAACCCAAGCATTGCCTTTACTCTAGAGACATACAAATCAATTCAAATCAAATAGATTCAAGCTCAAATTGGGGCGATCAAGTGACTCAATCTTGAATCATCCCTAAAATAAAGGGCGTGATTTGAGTTGGAATCAAATCAGCCCCAAATTGAGCTTGAATCACTCAAATCATTTTGAATGGCGAGCGTCATTTTGGAGGGCTGTTTCTTCCTCGCTGATTGGTTTACTGGCACTGGCTTCTGACTGGTTTGAAATCTCATTGCTTCTTGGTTGGCTTGTTATCATTCAAATCAAGTGTTGTCAGGGGCGAATATGTCCCATTGTCTGGGCGGAGGGAGCAGGGAGGAGGGATACCAAAGAAGGGATTTTTAAAAAATGTATTTAAGGGGTTGCTAATGGAGGCAAAGAGAGAGAGAGAGAGCTATTTGTGCCTCAGAAGAGAAGGCTCATCAGAGAGAGACTGCAGCAGCAGCACTGTGACTGAGAGCAGAGACTGGTGGTGGTCTGGGCCTGCCAGCCGGCCTCCTTCACCCAGTGAATAGAGTGAAAGACAAAGAGAGCCTGCTGGTTTATCTGTCCCTCTATTTTTTTTTTTTATCCTTTTAATTTGCAGAGCCAACAGCTTTTATTTTCATTTTCTATTTTTTTTTTTTTAATTGTACCAGCAGCCCCCAGTGGCTTTAACTGGGTGCTGCTTGGAATTTCTCCCTCTTCTGTACAGTTTTCTTCCTCTTGCTTGTAGCCTCCAGTGGCTTTAATAATGGGGGTGCTGTGATGATGATGATGATGATGATGATGATGATGATGATTTTGCAGACCCAAGCTGCACCTATGCTGCTGCTGCTGTCTGTGTGCCAGATGGATTAATTTTTGGTTTTTGTAGGCTGGTGTGTTCTGTCTGGTGCCCAGCCTGCCAGGCTCTCTCTGTTTCCGTTTTCTTTCAGATTTTTTTTTTTTGTTCCGATTGTGTGGGTGGTTGGGTGACTGACTAGTAAACACCTTCTCTCTCTCCCAGCTGTCAAGCCCTGGTGTCTGCTTGGCCCAAGAGCGCCTCTGAGAGCAACAGCTGGCAGACTCCAGCAGACAATGCCAGAAAGTGAGACACAAACACACACCCCGCCTTGGTCAGGTTATAGAAGAGTTCTTTAAATAGAGCCTAGTTTGGGGAAGGGATGGATTAAGTACTAGTAGGACAAGAGGGGTGGGTTTGGGTTAGAAAGGCCACAGTAATCCCCTGCCTCTTCTGGTTGCAGGGAATAGACAGAGAAGAATCTGAGGTGAAACCAGGAGGAGGGTGCTGGATTGCCTACTGTTCGTTTGCAGTACACCCCTAGCAGCAGTGTCAACACTGTTTCCCAGTCCAGCAGTGCGATGTCTCTAACAGGGCCAAGTGAGCCAGCAGTTCTGTCTCCCACCGGGTGGTTCATGGATGGATTCCTTGGCACCTTGCTAAGGGTATGGCAGGAGCCCACTGAGCCCTGCAGCAGAGGTGAGCAGTGTGTGTTGCAGCACCTGCAGAAACTAGTGGCAGACCAGAAGACTGAACCGATCCAGTTTTGGGCAACACGTTGCCAAGTCTGGCCATGCTTGGTGGTTGCTGGACGGTTCCACTCATGCCCGCCAACCAGCATCCAGAGTGTGTTATGGTGGGGTGGCTGGTCTTCCTGAAGGCCAACCTCCCCCTGCTGGGCTATCCCAAGCTGGCCATGGTGGTTGAGTGATTCATGGCCACCCCCACTGACTGCAACACCACTGGCAATTCGCCCCACCCTGGCCAACCCCAAACCCAGATGTGTCAGAGTCTGCCTGTTAGTGCTGCTGACACACACAGACATGCATGCATGCACACTACTGCCATGGCTGAATGAGATGATGTATTGGTGCCCTGACTCATGTGCCAGGCTGTCAGCCTGGGTCCAGCACCAATCGGAGGCCATGGTTTGTTATCCAGACACAGGCAGGCAGGCATGTACATTTATGCTAGAGAAGAATGAAGACTTCCCCTCATGGTAAGTGTATCAGCTTTGTTTCTTGTCAGTAGGGACCGGAACCATTTTGGGTGGATCGGTTCCAATTTGACTGGTCTGCAAACCAGTTCATTAGAACCAGCCAGCAGTTTGGTTCATGCAGTTGATCTGGATCAAACCAGTTCGGCCCAGTTCAGGATACTTGTAAACAGGTGCGTAGGGAGGCTGGTGGTGGCCTGTATTTGGGCGCCGATGTGGCCCCATAGACCTGCCCCCTGTGTCTGACATCCGATGCAGCGGGCTGGCTAGCCACACCCCTGCATCTGACATCAGACACGGGGGCGGGATCTCCCTCCCAAACGGGGCCACATGGCAGGGAGAGCCATTCTGGCCACTGCCAATGCAGCACGGGCCGATCTCCCTCCATAAACGGCTCTCCCTGCCTTTAAAAGGAAGGGAGAGTCACTCCGGCCACACTACCAATGTGCGGCTCTGTTTGGGAGTGAAATAATGCCGCACAGCCCCATTTGGGAGCAAAATAACACCTCCAACATCTGACGTCAGACACGGGGCGTGTCTGGGGCCGTGCTCGTGGCAAAATCTGTAAAGGTGAAATCTGGTAAGGATTCCCCTTTGCAATAAAAGGGGGATCCTAACTCTAATAAGGGGTTCAAAGGGCCGGGGGGCAGGTGAGGGGACACCTTATCCGTAGTGGCAGTGGCTCCCCAGTGGCAGCTCCTCTAAACCTTGCTAGCGCTCCCGCCCAGCAGTGTGGGCCACCGGGAGCCCAGTTGCAGGCGCCAACATATGCCATTTGCATCACTACACAGATTTGGTGACGCAAATGGCCATGCCTGCAGAGAGGTCGTGCAAATGGCCCCCACATATGCGCAGCTGGAACCAGGCTCCTGCTGACTTCCACTGGTGGGGGGAGCACCAGCAGGGCCTAGAGGAGTCAGTGCTGCCGCTGCCATGGGTAAGGTGCCCTCTCACCCATCTCCACCTGCCCTTTCAGCTCCTTTTTAGAGTTGGGCATCCTCCTTTGATTGTAAAGGGAATCCTTACCAGATTCCCCTTTACAACCATCCTGAATTGGGCTGAATCAGACCAAACCAGTTCAATACAAACCAGATTTTGTTTGGTTCAAACTCTGACTGGCCCCCTTTTTAGGGGGCCAGTCAGTCCCACTTGTCTATTTCTCTTGTGGCATGGGTGATAGGTGGCACTCAACATGCCCTGCCACGCAATCCACTTTGGTGTCCCTAGGGGAACAGCAGGGTGATTCAAATTCCCCATTGTTCCCTATGGCCAAATCACTTGAATCAATTTGAGCTTATTCATCAATACAGCCAGCAATGGCCACTGTTATGGCAAATCGATTCAGGTATTTTGCAATTAGATTCAAGCTCAAATCAAATCAAATTGCAATATTCGTTTTGTGCACATCTCTACTATACTATAATGTCAATGGCAATCCAGAAAACTAGCCCAGCTCAATGTTGAGAATGTTGTCCTCAAAGGGAGGTAGAGCTGCTGAGACAGGCATCTCAGTGCACAGTAATTACATATTTAATCCACTCTCCCTTAGGGAAGCAACAGAGGCCAGCAAAAAAACAACAACACAGTGGCAAATACCTGACCAGCTGGCGGCAGAAAACAGTGGAAGTAAATGGGAAAGGGAAACCAGGTGGAGACAGCCAAGTGGCATCCACATTTAGTGCAGATAATACTGGCATCAGCTGTATAAGCTATGCCACTGATGTGACTGTATCTGTCACCTACTGCCAAGATAACCCTGCTAAATACTGCCCAGAAGGTTTCAGGATCACAAGGCCATGTGTGAGAATTGATTATTTTCAGTGTTGCAGAAGCCTCTGTGAGAGGTTGGGCCTGCATGATCACTTTAGGGGTCTGAACAGGCCTAGGCCCAGATGGACTATAAACTATAAACTAGAGAATCTCCAAATAAATTCTCTTTTCTTTTGCTATGTAAACCCCTTTGAAATTTTGTTGTTGAAAAGCAGCACACACATATTTTTAATATGCTTTTTTCACTCATTAGAGTTACATGCCCGGGCTTTTCTAGCAAGTTGATAGTTTAGTTATTAGAAGAGGTCTGCTGTGTACTGCCTCTCTGACATATTTTTTTAAAAAAAACGTTTCTGCCCCACATTGCATTCTTAGGCAGGCACTAATCTAGATGTTGCAATGTACTCTACCATCAGGAAAGTAATTTAGTAGTAAAGTAAAGGCAAAATGTGCTGTCAAGTCAGTGTCGACTCCTGGCGACCACAGAGCCCTGTAGTCGGTTTGGGTAGAATACAGGAGGGGTTTACCATTATGAGATGGTGACTTTCAGCATCTTCCTATATCGCTGCTACCTGATATAGGCGTTTCCCATAGTCTGGGAAATTTACCAGCGGAAATTCGAACTATCAACCTCTGGCTTGATAATCAAGTCATTTCCCCACTGCAACATTAAGTGGCTAATTTAGTAGTACAGAATAAATACTTGTGGCTTGTAAAGTAGTGGGGACCACCAGAACTATACTTGCTGAACTCCCTTTCTACAGACTACAAAAGGGTCAAAAATCCTAGGTTTCATTTCAGTGAGTCATTCTAATATTTGTCATGAGCTAAGAATTTTCTTTTTGTTTAAGTAAACAATTTTTTAAAAATTAAAAATAATAATTATTAGTTCCGTTTTAAATCTATGTCTAGGAATTTAGACTGAGACTTCCAAGCAATTACCCAGATTTGGGTGCAGGGGTGGAAACCACAACACTTGCAAGGCAACAAGGGGTTCATACAATCTTCAAGAAAAAATATGGACCAAATATGCTGTTTGACTGCTTTCAGGGAATGCTTCCTATAGTGAGAACCCCTGAGCATTACAAAGAATTCTGGGGAGAATGCTAATTAGGGTTGTCACCAACATTTTGAAAAAGTAAAACTTGGCTGAATTTCAGATTTCTTCAAGGCAGAAACATCTAAGGATTTTTAAGGAAAGCCAAACACATTTTTATGAGAAATGATTTTTTTTTTGGTGAGTGGTTCACATATTTTGTGCTAATGTACATACATTTCTCAGGAAAAGTGCTGGCAAGGACTCTTTGACCTCACTGCAACCCTCCATTAACTAAGAACAGGTTCATACCATCACTGCCAAATTATGAAATTTAACAATAAATAAATTATTAGAAATATTTATATACCACTTTTCAACAAAAATGTTATCAAAGCAGTTTATACAGCAAAGATGGTTCCCTGTCTCCAATGGGGCACCCAATCTAAAAAGAAACACAAGCTAGACACCCACAACCACCACTGGAGGGAAAGAAATATGAGGCATGCACTAGTGTAGCATGGGGTTTTTGTGTGTGTGAAATTCTGCTATGCCTCTTCGTTTGGCATACAGGGCTGCAGGAAAGAAAAGAACTCTAAGTTTTAAAGGATTGTAAGGAACCGTTAGCAGCAACCGAAAGTTTATTTTTTGTTGACTCAAATTTTCCCTCCTTTAGCTTAAGGTCAAAGTATTGATTCTGGCAAAATACTCTAAATATTAAAACCCCAGGTCAATAAGCTTAACACTAACCCAAAACATCAATAAATGCTTACCATCTGCAAAGCTGAAACAAGATCCTTATCTAAGACCTGAGCATGCACAGCTCTCTTAAAGCAGAAGTGTGTGTATGAGCACCTGTGTATCTGTTTTCAATAGAGTTGCAATCAATAGCTAAGGCAGTGATGCTAAGCAAAGTTCCCAAAAATGTTCCACAGAAATCAATGGGACTTGCAGTCACGTAATCAGTTTAGGTTGGGGCTGGGGTATCCAATGACAATTGCATTCTAAAACCTGGTCAGTGTAAACTTAAACAAACAAATATTGGGCATCAAGCTGCAGTCCTATGCATACAGGAAACAGACACTACTTAATTCTATGCACAAACTTGAAAATAAATACTATTGAATTCAATAGGGCTTACTCCTAAGTAGCCAACATGCATACTTGCCCAAAAGCAAGACCCATAGAACGCAATGGGATTCGTTCTGGCACTGTATAGTACCAATGGGTTTTTCTCATTGTTTTATTGCAGGGTTGCAGAACTTCAGCCCTCCTGCAGATATTAGATGTCCTGACTATTGACCACTGTGCCTTGGGATGATGGGAGTTATCGTCCAAGAGCAGCTGGAGGGCCAAGGTTGCACAGCCCTGGTTTATTGTATGATTAGAAGAAACACAACTGATGCATTTCTTCATAAGCTTCCCATGTTAAACACATAGTGCCCTTTTCAAGAAAAAGTTAGTAATTCTTGGGTGAAGCATAACATAGTGAGAGGAACAGTACATTGAGAAAGAGCTGCCCACTTCATTTTGGCAAATGTTCCTACACATTTCGCAGTACCTGATTTACAGAAATGTAGCAGCTGCACATTGTAAACGTCTGTATGTCAGGTATCTGCTAAAGGCACAGACACACTTTGAGTTTAACAACAGTGAATCTCTTAGGGTGGGGGAATAGCAACTCTTGTCACACATAAATGGTGGGTCTGTGCATGTTCAAATTTAGAAGTGCCTGCCACTTTTAATTCAGGCATCAGTTCGTCAGTGTAGTGTGCAATTTCCCCTTGCTTTCTTGGTTTTCTAAAGTCCAGTTGTAGATTTAAGGGCCACTATGGTTAGTGACTAAGTGACCACCTTTGGATGGCACTGGAAACCTGAGGCAAACTGGTTCGGGTTGGCCCTCTGTGACATCCAAATTATTGAAACCATGGTTCCAAGACCCAACCGTGGTTCTGATTCTCACCCCCTCTCGCAACCTCCGGATGAACCCTTGGTTTGAAGTAAGGTACACATATCAAACTGAGGGTCCAGAGGCTGCAATGCATCACCTGGTTTGCAGGGCTGGACTGGGGGCACTGAGATGGCGGTGGAATGTATGAATGAGGGTACCGGGTTTTGAACAGAATGGGTAATTAAGGCTGGGAGTCAGGGCGCAGGGGTGCCCCGTGGGTGGGGCACACAGGGAATATGCCCTGCTGCCCTGTGGGCCAGTCCAAGCCTGATGGTTTGTTCAAGCTGTACAAACCAAAGTTAAGGGTAGAGGTCCTCCCTTTCGGCAACTCAATTGGCTGCCACAGCTTTCCTTCTTGGATTGGAGGAAGCCTGTGAAGCCAGTTCTGCCCCCTTTGCAGTCTCCCAGACTGTAGATCATTGTTTCTGCGCGGAGTGACTTGAGAGAAACTATGGATCCATTGAACCTGCAGTTTAGAGGTACGTCCGAAGGGGCCCACAGTGTTGAACGTAAATCTGGCTGGAGGTTTGGTAGGTGGTCTCTCTCTCTCTCCTTTGGTCATAGGGTTGTTAATTTTTCAACTTGTAGCTGTACTTTGAACGTCTGATTTTTGCACATCAAGCTGCTGTTAAAAGGTAGAAATGCAAGTAAAATGTTTTCTGGTCAGCTGGCAACCATTATTAACAAATAAAAATAATAATCAGTACCACTGCTACCTCTAGCCAGCGTGATATGGTGGTTAGAGTGCTGGACTAGGACCGGGAAGACCCAAGTTCAAATCCCCATTCAGCCATGATACTTGCTGGGTGACTCTGGGCCAGTCACTTCTCTCTCAGCCTAGCCTACTTCACAGGGTTGTTGTGAGGAGAAACTAAAGTATCTAGTACACTACTCTGGGCTCCTTGCAGGAAGAGTGGGATATAAAAAATGTTAAAATTAAAAGAAAGAAAAAGAAAGAAAGAAAGAAAGAAAGAAAGAAAGAAAGAAAGAATTTTGATAAATAGATGAGAAAAGGAATAAAGTTGTGTATAAGTATTTGTAACCAGAGGCTCTTTTACCCCTGGACTTCGGGGCCAAATTCCAGGGCCTCCACACCCCCTGAGGCCCCCCAAATCATCTTTGGTCTGTCTTGGGTGGTGTGGTTTGTGCCCTCAAGAACTAACGTGTTAAAAAAATGCTGCCTAACTTGCAGCAAGGAAATAGGGAGGCCTCCAAAGGCCTTTAGGTCCAGGTTCCAAAATTAACTAGGTGCACCTCTGTTTGTAATATCAGGGCCTGAATAAATGGCTATATTCACCTCTTGCAGGAATAGCCTAAACATAGTTAATTAGAAGTAAATCCCATTAAGTTCAATGGGATATTACTCTCAGTAAGTACTCCTAGGATTGCAGTGAGTTACAATATATTAGCTTGATTGTGTCATTAGCTCCAGGTCAGCCTTAATAAAGGCAAGAAAGGAAAAGCAGGAAGTCTTTAGATGGTAATGTTTTGGGCTAGTGACTTTATTGCTGTTGGATGCAGGAAAAATCAAAGCAAACCCACAGATCTCTTTGCTTGACTTGTGACTAAGCCTTCCCAAAGATTTTTGAAAGCTATGCTTTATGCAAGAAAGAACATAGGTGGTTAGGTAGCAGAAAACGATACTAGGTAAACTCTGAAGAAATCAGCTGTAAGCTTAGCAACGAATGTCCCATACATTGTTATCTGTTAACGAACCCATCTAGCATCTTTAGATCTATTTAGCAATAAAGGCATAAAGAACTCTCTTGTACTGCTAGCCACAAAATGTTACTGCTAACTAGCTTTGCTTGAAACTTAAGGTATATCCCTACTCACACATTATGTTCTAAACTCATGCAATTAATGTATTGTGTACACCGGTACAGATTTGTAGAAAGGACTATTATTCACGTTACATTGAACAGATTTCCTCTTTTCCAGGCCTGAGCCCTGGTTCATGTTTAAAATGAAAACAAGTTTGACATCTGTGTACTCGTACAACATAATACCTGAAAAGGGCTTATGGGATTACAGGAAGAACAATTACAGGAAGAACTACAAAGAAATTTATTTAAAACAGTGATCTCCTCGTAACCCACAAAGACTAGATGGTACCCTAAAAATAAAAAAAAAGTTAAACTGAAATGTCTGTGTATTCTTAGTGTCTATTAATTGCTTGCATCATGTACATACAGGCGGAATAAGTTCCTGCCAACATGTCCCTATTTTCCCATTCAGGTGAATGGGGAAATAGGGACATGTTGGCAGGTATGAAAACATAGATCTAATTACAATCATAATGAACCTGTTAAATAAACAAGCACTTCAAAAGATAGATCTAGGGATAAATTTATGCAGGCTTTATGGAAGTCAAGCAAAACAAAATTAACAGCAGACACCTTGAACTAAATGACTGCTTTTTTGTTATTTCTTTGAGAATCAAGGATGTTAACAGTAAACTGTGAATGAACAAAGGTATCAAATAAAATAGTTCCTTATAATTCAGAAGTGAAAAAATAGATGCTGCTTATTTTCTCATTCAGTTTCAGTCACCTGATGCACAGCAACACACACACAGGTCACAAAATCAAAATAAGAGGAGCCAAAGCTAAGCATTGTTTTCCATTGGACAGTGTTGCTGAGCAAGTGCATTTTCTTTCCCAGTGAATCAATGAGCCTTTTTTAAAAAATGGTTGCCAGTTAGATTAAGTCAGAGGCGTAACTACGGAAAACGACGCCCAGGGCAAGCACTGAAATTGTGCCCCCCCGCGCCCCCCCAACATACATCTGACTGACACACATGTTTCTGACACACATGCTAACTGGCCAAAGAGCCACCATTTTAAAGTGGTGATTCTCTTTATTTAGCAGGGGGAGAGCAACTGGCCCTATCCATCCAAGGTATATAGCCATTATACCATTTTATAAGGTATAAAGGCTGTTTACACATTTTTATCATAGGCTGACTGGATTATATTCCACGGATAACCTTCTAAACTACATAATGAATGAACAAAAGTCATTGCAATATATATTGGCTTTCTCAGCAAATTGTAGTCATTTCTAAATAAGTTACAATAGGACTGGGTCAGTCTGCAACTGCAAAAAACACACACCCCCACATATATATTCCCAGGAGCTGACATCTGGACTAAATTACTCAGTAGTACTACTCAGGAGCTATTCTAAAAGAGTACTACATTTCAATAGGACTTCCTCTAGTAAATGTAGTCAGGACAGGAGGTCAGCCAGGATACCTATTCTGAGCATTAGACGCAAGGACTAACCTTACCATGAAGCAACATGAAGCAATCCACCACAGATTGTTTTCCTGCATGTAACCTACATCTTTCTTTATCATTTAAAAGTTAGCTTTAGCCTTCATACAGGGCATGTGTAAGTGTGTGTGTCTTGACTTTTTACTGTTAGATTCATATACCACCTTTCATTAAAATAATCTCAAGGCAATATACAAATCTAACAATAAATAAAAATATAAAAAGTCAAGATATGAACACTTACAAATGCCCTGCATGGAGGGTTTATGTTAAAATATTGAATGAAAATACAACTTCTTGCTTTATAGTAAAATATTGACGGAAAGATTAAGGTCAATGACCAGCTGCTAATACACTACATAGAATACAATTTTTTTAAAAAAATCAACATAGATTTGATATGTGACACCATCAAACAAATAATTTAAGTACTCAAGCACCCGGAATTAATTATTTTTGGGATAACTGTTGACACTACAGGCTGCAGCACAGAACCAAACCCAAGATATGGTTGGTTCTGGTCTGAAATGAGGAGACACGAATAAAATTCAGCAGACATGTTTGGCAAATTCACTAAAAAAAAGGTGAAAGAAAACTGTAGTGAATGCCTCAATAAAAAGAATATGATAAAATTTTGAGAACTGGCACAGCTGGATCCAAAGAGAATTTGTGGGTGGAAGGCACGGAAATATAACTTGAGTGTGTCACTCACTGGAAATCCTTGCAGTGTTTGTACTATCACTGTGGCATAGGAGCAAGTGTATAAGATTTGGTCCAGAACAGATGGGAAATATTTGTGAGGTGAAAGGGCAATATGAGACTTTTTGGGGGATAGTGCAAAATGTAAACAAGCATCCCTCAAATGTCTGCCCTGCTTCCTGGCAAATTACGAATGGTAAACTTGTAGCACATTTTCTGACTGATTTTGCAAACCCTATTACTCGTGCCTCTATAATTTCTCTCTTGCCCTCTCTGTTGTCTCCCTTCTGTTCTGTCGAAATTTATACTGGAAGCGACTCATGGCAGGGTCCCAAGTTTTTGTTTTATGTATGTTACTCTGTAAAGCGGAAGGTACACTGTTGTAAAGTGTACTAAAGCAGGTACTTCACACTATACATGAAATAATTAGAACCACCTCGCTGTTGTCTTTACCTAGAAAACATGCCCGTATGATCATCCCAAAACGGAACTGTCTAAAACAAAACAACCTGTAATTTACCTGTAGCCCGTACTCTCCAAGAGCTGAGATATTTTGTAATGAGGGAGTGTTAACCCCCTCTGAGGGGGGTATACACTCACATAATTCACAGTGCAGTAATAGTAGAGTGTGGAATCCTGGCTGCCGGAAGAAAACTTTCCCCCTCTCCCAGCACGCTCTTCAGTGCCTTTGCACGGCAGTTCACTTAACAGGTGACAGACTCTTCAGCACTCCCTCCTCTTTGCTGAGAGGGCGGGGCGGGGAGAGGACAGAGCTTCCTCCAAACATCTTATTGACCCACACTCGGGGCTGGCTGGCTGCAAGGGCAGAGCCTGCCTGAGAAGAACCAAAACAGCCCCGCTGCCAAGGAGATTAGAACTCCTTTGATCGGCTCCCCTCAAAGGGCAGCCAGATCCGTGGGCTCCCCCCCACCCCCCGATTTCTTATGATGATTTTTTTTAAAAAGAAATTGGCTGGTAAATTCATATAGCAGGAGTCCTTGCGCGGTTAAGATGTTTCCCCCTCCATCCTAAGTGGCGCGGAAGTCTGCTGAATTCAGTGCACCAGACTTCCAAGGAAGCGTGCTTAGGACCGCCGCCTTCCCTCAACAGTGTACATTTCAGACCCGCTTAGGCAAAGGAAATGCTCGGTTGACACCCCTCAGCATGGATTTCTCTTACTTGGGTTTTGCTGGCAAAGGACTAGGTTTTCTGATTTTCAATTCCGGGGAAAGCGACTCACTTGCGGTCTGGTTCCAACCCACCCGCCGAATCCTTTCTTGTTGTCTGTGCGCCGGCCGTCCTCGCCTGCGCCTGCTGCAGCCCAAGCCCCAGCAACGCTCTCCTCTCCGCGCCATGCTGCCACGTGCAGAAGGCGAGCCGTCGGAGCTGGGAGGACAGACGCATGCATGCGCAGCGCGACTCGGCACGCTGGCTGAGTCGTGCGTGCGTGCTAGAGACCCTCCTCTGGCCATAAGTTCTGTCGTTGCGAGCTCAGCCATTGCAAGCATGAAACTAGGCGCCTGCCGCCAACGCCAAGCCAGGCCAGCAAAGCAATGGGAAGGCGGGCGCCGCGCGGAAGGGACCGCTCGTGGGGGAGGGGGCGCCGGCACACTCCCTTGACTGTTCTGCTGAGTGGAGAAATTGTTATTAATTTTTTTTAAAAAATAAATTTTGGGATCGGCGGGGGTCATGGCGGCGCCACCCACGTGACCAGCAAAGATGGCGCCGGGGGCACGTGCCCCCCCTGCCCCCCCTATCGTTACGCCTCTGGATTAAGTCAGTTCACACATTCAGCTGCAACTCATCAAGTGTTGAGTAATTAAATCATAAGAAATCAAGTGATGCACTTCAACTGTGATTAGCTTGAAATTGTCCCAAGACTTGTTCAAACATGCCTAGTTCAGTGTCAGAAGGGAATAATTCTGCTTATAAGGAATCTGACCATGAAATAAGATTGCCAAATGACCAGAAAATGTACCAGCCCAGCCTCTTCTTGCCTTCAGACTAGTTTGTATGGTACTTCCCCCACTCCCAGACCAGGTCACATTATTAAAAGGGGGGATGTGCTGAGTACACCTGTAGCCCCTTCGGGGGGCTACCTAAAGGCCTTGGGGGGGGTCCCCAAAGGTTTCCCCTCTCCCCGCCAGCCTAGTTTATCAGCATCGTGGGCCATAAAACCTACTTTTTTGGCCCGTTTAGGCCTCTGTAAATCGGCGTGGCGGCCATTTTTCCTGCCACTGCGCATGCTCAAACCAGGCTCAGTTCAGTTCAAATTCGAACAAACAGGTTGAACTCAATGCCTGCTTCCGTTTGAATTCAAACCGGTTAGCACATCCCTAGCCCACACTCCCCACAGATGTTAACCTGAGCCTGCAGCCCCATAGGCAACAGCAGAAGGAACCCCAGCACCCACCTGATCTCTCACGCCAGGCAGCACTGGGTGGGGAGCGGATGGACCCTCCCTCTCCCTCTCTGCTGGGCTTTTATGGGCACGAACCAGCAAATGGATGGTTTGGCAGTGGGGAGTTACATTGAAGGAGCAGACAGGGTGCTCTAACACCCCCACACCCACCCCACTGCGTTTCTGTCCCCAGCACTGTGACAAAAATTGCTGGTGCAGGGCAGCAACATACCCACTTGCTGCCCTGGTTAGCTCAGACCAGAAGTGGCTGGTGCGCATGCACACAGGGCACTTCTGGTCTGATATGCACCGGGGCGGCAAGGAAGTATGTGCCACCCCACAGGACTGTGTTTAAGCACAGCACCAGCGGGGGAAACGTGGCAGGGGTAAGAGCACCGTCCCTGCTCCTTAATGGTAATGCCCCCACCACCGAACCAGTCAAAGCACTGGACCGGCCCAGAGGTCCAGAAAAGGACTTCCGAACTGGTTTGTTCACATCTCTATCAGGGAGCCCAGAGGCAGGGCATGTAGGCAATAACCCTTCCCTGTTGTTGCTTCCCAGTACTTGCTTTTCACTGGCATACCGCAAGTGAATCTGGAGTTCTCTTAAGCTCCCATATCTACGAGCAAATGAGAGCTAATGTTGGAATAGTGAGAGCAGGAGATTATTTTCACTTATAAAGCAAAGGGTTCACCATTACCTTGCATATAACAAAGCCAATCGTGGAACCAGACCAGAGGCAGCCTGTGTCCAGCTGTTACCACGGCCCTGGTCACCCTGCCCCTAGGTCTGATGCAGGGGTTTGCCATGCCCACATGTCTGACATCAGATTGGGGGGGGCGGGCATGGTCTGACTTCTGAATGGGGCCACAAGAGTTAGATTCAGGCCAGCGCTGCATTCACAGAATGGGCAGGAGCTGGTCTTCCATGCCTTAAAGGCAGGGAGAGCCTCTCCTGGCCACGCTGTGAACGCAGCACCAGCCATCTAACTCCTGAATGGGGCTGTGCAGCCCCGCTCAGGAGCTAAACCAGCCCCCCTGCATCTGACATCAGATGCAGGAGGCATGTTGGGGCCGCAAGACATGGCCCCTGAGAGGCAGTCACCCATGTTCTTTGAACCTGGCTACACCCCTGAGCAAATCCATGGAGAGAGAGGGAAAGTTTTCTAGCAACCAGGGATATGTTAATCAAGTATGTTCCTCAGCTCCCCTCTTACTATTTTTCTGTAAGTGTAAAGTAAAATTTAGCTACAATTTCTCACCTGTGACTAGCACTGCTAAAAGCTAATAGCCACTGAGAACCTGCTCCATAAATTTGTCTAATCACAAGGCACCTTAAGCTATTGACCATCACTATATCATGTGGTAGTGGATTCCATAAATGAATGACACTTTGTGCCAATAAGTGCTTTCCTTTGTCTGTCTTGAATACATTGCCAATCAATTTCATTAAGGAAGTTTGAGTTCTAGTATTATGTAAATGGGAGGAAATACCTTCTCTTTATCCACTTTCTCAATATCACACATAATTTCAAATACCTCATTCATGTCCCCAGTCTTAGTTGGTTTGTTTTCTAAGCTAAAAAGCCCCCAACGTTTTAGCTTTTCTTCTTTTCAGACTCATAACACCAGGTGGCTCACCCATAGTAACTCTGCATCTTGCTAGGCTTCCAGATTCAGTTAATGGCCAATCTGCCTATATCATAGTTACAGAATAAGAAGAACAATCAAGAAACTCATAGCTTTCAATTTGGCACTGAAATCACTGCACTCCAATTTCTCATTTGGAATCCCAAATGATGGCAAGAAACGTTCCCATTCCAGCCTTCTAGATTGGTATGAGTTTGCAGAACAAAAAAGTTAATGAAATAAATGTGAATGGGACATTTTCCTTTTATTGGTAACTTCTCATAAACATTCCATAAACAGAAACTGTATGCTGATGTAAATCCAGTCAATGAGCCTCATAATGAATAATTTACCTGGCTCTATTGATCATAAAGATGCACAATCTGTCTCCTGAGAAAACAGAAAGATGGGAAGAGTTGGAGTCCAGAGGATAATTGTTTAAATGAGTTCTCCACATTAGGAATAAAGCTTTCATAGCTTCGTTTTAGCACTCATCTCTTTTTTCTTGTCCTCTAGCAAGTGAAATGATTGCACTGCTTTAAGGGTTCTTGTCTATATAGAGATATGCAGTAGAGACAGTATCTTCTGAGAGTAGACTCTCTGGTAGCAAATGAGAGTGGATTCAATGTTTGTCATTTAATCCACTCTCATTTACTACCAGAGAATCTACTCTCCGAACACATCAGAAACAACAAAAGCCAGTGCCTAATGGGCTTGTTGGTTTGGGGGTGGTTGGCACTCTATGTACACTACACCATCACTTGCTCTGGGCCACCCTGGTGCCCCCCAAGTGGAGTTATGGGGCTGCTGGAATCCCCATTATTCCCTATGTCTGAAAAGCTTAGAGACGCATAGAATTCAGAAATTCTTTAAAAATCATCCCTTTCACTAATTTATTAGAAATCTGGATGGTAGCAGGCACCCATTGGGGTACTACCACCCGACACACTCTTCTGCCCCTGAAACCCCCTTTCTGCTCCAAATCTGCCCCAAAGACATGCCTACTTCAAAAATCATTTAAAAATCACCCCTTTGACAATTACTTTGAAATCTGGGTGGTAGCTTCCTTGCACCCATTGGGCACTACCACCCACCACAACTCTCTTTGGGCCACCCTGGTGCCACCCCCCTGGGAGTTATAACTAAGGCTGCTGAAATCCCCATTATTCCCTATGGGGAAAAGCTTAAAGACACGTAAACTTAAAAAATCATTTAAAAATCACCCCCTTGCCCAATTTCTTTGAAATATGGGTGGTAGCTTCCTTGCACCCATTGGACACTACCACCCACAACAAACTGCTCTGGGACACCCTGGTGCCCCCCACATGGAGCTATGAGATTGCTGATATCCCCATTATTCTGTATGGTGGAAAAGCTTAAAGACACACCACCTTCAAAAATTCTTTAAAAATCAGTTTTGGGGGCAATTTTGCTCTTTGCCCCCCCCCCTTTTTTTTTTGGGAAATTTGGGTGGTAGCTTCTACCCATTGGGCACTATCACCCACCACTCTCCTTTGGCCCCAGGGCCCCTTTTTTAGATTCGGATTCAGAAAATTAGGGTACAAAGCAAATCTGGGTTGATTCGGGGGGTCAGATTTGGACACAAAACAAATTGTGGGTGTTTTGATTTGGGTACAAATCAAAATGAAAAAATTGATTTGTGTGCACCCCTACTTTGCCTTCACCATCCTTGCTGCCAGTTCCTCCACTACTACCTCCACCTCCTGCCTGCCTGCCTTCCTGCCTCTGCTGCCACCTGTCCTGGTACCTGTATGCCCTCTTGCTGCTAGCCTGCTTTTTCTGGGGCGTGTGGGAGAAAAGAAGCAACACCCTTCACTGGCTGACCGGCATGCTGGGAGGATTGGATGCTTTCTCTGGGATGTAAGGATGAAAAGCAACCCCCTCCAGTGGCTGGGAGAAAAGCAGCTGATCCACCCATCGTGCCAGCAAAGCAATGGAAATGCTTGCTTCCTCTTTCCCTGGTGCCCCAGAGAAAGCTGGCCAGTGGAAATAGAGAGCCAGGGCAGGAAGTGGAGGCAGGCAGGAGGAGGAGGTAGAGAAGAAGGAAATGGGCAAAGGGGTGATTGGTGCCCACTTGGTGAGCAGGCAGTGGAGGAGGTGCAGGAGAAGGAAATGGGCAGCAATGTGTCCTCTGATTTATGACTATATACGGGTTTTTGCTGTGTTTTTTGGCTTATATACACTTACAAGCACTTTCTATACTTTCGTCCTAATTCATCCCAATTTACCACTGCAGTAAAGCCTCACTGTTTGGAAAAGCTCCCTCACTTCCAGTCTTTTGGAGGATATCAAAGAGTAAGACTTCCCCTTCTTTTTATTCAGGCCTTTTGACAATGGATAGCCCTCTGATTTCCTTTTATTTGGTTGTAGCTGTGTTTGTTTATTTTGAGTGTGTTTTTAAATTGAAATCTTATCATTGTTTTATTAGTTGTTTTTAATATATTGTTCATTGCCCTGGGGTCCCAGGTTGAAGGGCAGTATATAAATGCAACTAAATAAGCAAGCAAGCTAACTAGCTCCTGAAGATTTTTGAAATTTAAAAATATGGAGGTCTACAATAAGATTAAAGATAATAAGAACACTGATGCTTTTCTGCAATGACTGATGTGAGACTGGGATGGGGCTACAAAGCCATGATGGTTCCTGTGACATCTTCCAGAAGTATAGCATATGCTTTTAATGTTATGGATTTCCTTTCTTTAGATATGAGGACTATAATTTTTTTTTAAAATCCCTTATTCATAGCAAGAAATCAGAAAGAGAGACATGGCTGACTTGGGGGATTTTTTTTGACTTGTTAAACATTTAATACAAATGAGACCTGGGAAGAAAAAATGTTGTAGCGAATCTTGATTTCATGTGTTACGTTGGTGAGGAAGGGAGAGAATAGGGCATTGAATACAGCAAGAAGGTTCAGGGGGGGCAAGATGGCGACAGGCTAACAGCCTAATTTCCAAGCTCCTGACCGTTCTCGGATGTTCCCCCACCCCAGACATGTCATCCAAGGGGCTGACCCCCCACCGGGGGAGAAAAAGACTATGAAAGATCAACAACAACAACAGCAACAAGAGCCCACCAGAGGAAGGAGGGGGAAGACAGAGCTAGGAAGAAGAAACAGCTAAGGATTGGAAACTTCCTCCCGCCAGCTGAGGCAGCGCCGTTTGCTGTGAGTACCAAGAACAGATTTGCAGCCCTGGCCACGGAAGCCCCCACCCCCACTGCAAAGCCGGCTCCCCAAGAGACAGATACCAAACAATCCACCTTAAAATTGTCTTATCAGAGAGAGGAGGAGGGAAACTCCCTGAGACAAAGGGTCCGAAGCTCTATAGCTGGACAAGTACCCCACTCCCAGTCTGACTTTGTTACCCAGCAGCTAAGCAATGCTTGCCTTATCTCAGCTGTAAACCTGATTTTAATTTTAGGGCGTCTGAACCAAATTGAGGGACAAATAGAGAGTTTAACACAGGCTTTTGCCCAGTTAACAGCTAGGACCCAGCAAGGGGTTAACAGCACAGCTGATGTCAACAGCTCCCGGCCAGCGCTACCCTCTGCTTCAACATTGGGCTCATTGCACTGGGTTCACCCAGAAGCAGCTGGAAATAACAGGGGAAAGCTGCAAAGAACCTTGCAAACCCATCAGAATCATATCCACTTTCCCAGGAAGGATTCATATTTATGGGCAAGTAAAATAAAGATATCTCCTTTTCAGAGCTCCTAAACCAACCAAAATAAAATAAACCAACCAAAATAAAATAAAGATACCTCCTTTTCAGAGCTCCTAAACCAACCAACTATCTCCCTCAGAGATAGAGCATTTTCACTTTCTGCCGACACAGCTAGACCATAAAAGGCTACTCATAACCTTTAAGTCACCAAGGGTGCCCACACAGCTAATACAGCCAGCCCAGCGCTTGAGACAATTCCATATTACCTCACACTGTGTCTTTAAGATTTCGGCTTCAGACTATTAATTAAGGGCCTCAAAAACATTAGCAGCAAGAATTCTGGCTCCTACATTAACAATAAACTGCCCCCTCTGAGCCTTAGCAGTGCCTCACTAGTTGAGGCTCAGAATGCTCCACCAAGGACACAAATCCAAAACAAGCCCTCTAGCCAAGATAAACCACAACCAACTCTCTCTAAAGAGTTGACTGACTCCCAACCCTGCAGAAAATATGACCTGCTTCAATTAAAGAGTAAACCTGCTGCACTTTTGAAGAGATTGAGCCCCAAAAGACAAAGAGATTATTATTCAGCCACAGACCCTACCACAGACTCTGAATCTGATCAGGAATTATCAATGGAAGTTCAGCTAAAATCACCTCCCAAAAGACTTTTAAAAGTGAGTGCAGACAATCTTGCAACTGAATCAGGATCTGAAAGGGATCTGGAAAGTGACTGTGATCAGGTCCAATCTCCAGGCTCCTCCCTATCTCTAACAAGTATCCTAGGACACACAGGACAGAAGCGAGCGAGGGACCTCCATCAGGGGCCACTACCTTGCAAAAACTGCGCCCTGGAATTAAATTTGCCAGTGACCCACACTTCGACAAGGTGACTGCGCTGCTGTGCTCAAGCAACCCGTATGTGTCAACCACCCTAGGGGAGGGTCTCCATGCCCCCCCATCATCTCCACAATATGAGCAACCACAAACCATCTTGGATACACCTGAGAGTAGGACGTCCCTCCAGCTCCATTTGTCCCCCTACTTGAGCCATGGTCAACTGGAGGACAAGGCTCCTTTGGGACAGTAATCATCTCAGAAGCAACTACAGATGCATATATCCCTGGAGGTAGGCCGAGTGTCAGAGGACACTCTGCAGTGCCCCCATCAATCTGGCCCCTCTCTGTAACCGCAGAGGACACCAGCACACAAGGCATGGGTCCAGGAACTCTCCTCAACAGCAACCCCCACTCTGACATCTTTGCCATGCTAACCCCTCCAGAAGGCTCACCTGTGTCACAGGGACATACAAGCCAAACTGCAGATATTCCCTGCCAGGGAGGACAGGCGCTCATAGAGGTGGGTGCCTAGGAACCTGGAAGTGCTCCACCTGCTATCTCCCCTTAGGACTTATGCTTCCCACAGCAACCCCAACGACATCGCAGGATCCCTCCACACAACCACCACCCTCCAACCCTGCATAAAAACATTCTCCAGACCAGCATGGGATCAAGCTCATATCATGGAACCTTGCCGGCTGGGTTCATTGCAGAGATAAAGACTGCGACAACTTCCTCTCACAATTTGATATTATCCTAGCCCAGGAAACCTGGACAGCAGCCGATCTTACACTCAATGGATTTCACTCATTCTCTTTGTTTGCAGTACCTGGAACTGAGCGTGGAAGGCTCAAAGGAGGCTTGGCAATACTTGTCTACACCTCCCTGTGGGCAACACTGTCCCCCCTCACCTCATTAAAACAATGTGCTATGACCTTGCTAATCCATTTAGCTGCTGCTGATCAATGTATATTTACCACCTCTGCAATGGAAACCTGTAATTTGTTCTCTATGGACTGAGCTCAGGCAATAAACAAATGATCTACTGCTGGTGAACCCCGAAGCACTGGTGGTGATGGGAGGTGACTTCAATGCTAGGATGGGACCAGATGACCACACCTTATTTAATCGACATCAGCTATCCTCCCCTCACCCAGGATCGGAGCTCCTACCCCTGACCTGCCTATCAAAGGATCTGAGAGCAAACTATGTGGGACTCTGCCTAGCACAAACAACTGTCAGACTTGACCTTCAGATCCTAAATGGCTCACTGGAAAGTGACCACCCAGGTGAATTCACATACCTATCCAGTACCAAAACAAGCACCATAGACTATCTTGCTGTTACCAGGAACCTGCTCCCTTTGATGGTGAACTTTGAGACCATCCCTCATGTAGATAGTGACCATTTTCCACTCCTCCTCCAACTGGCACCCTTGGCCCAACAGTTACACCTGGAGATTCACCACATTTTTACCAGAGGGTAAGGGGAGTTGCCGTGCCAAATGGACACCTCAGCTTGATCAAACAATAAAAGAATTGCTTGCAGTAGAACCATTCCTGACTTATCAGCGAGACCTCACTCTGAAAGAGCCATCTCTTGCCCCTCTGGAGAGGTGTGACCCTTTAGTATGTGAACTCCATCATCATTTAATTAGGAAGGTGGACTACGTTTCAAAGCCTCCCAGGCATCCATCCAAACCCTGGTTCAATAAGGACTGCAAAGAAGCAAAGAAAGCCCTTACATCCGCTTACCTCTCCTACAATGTTGGCATCGGGGCATACACCCTAGAGTGACTCTCACATCTCTCACATCTTAAGAAACAATATAAATACCTATTGGCAACCAAGAAGAGAGAGGCCACGAGGGCCACTTGGTCACAACTCATCCAGGCAGTCAAGGATAAGGACTCATCCACATTTTGGCACATCACAGCCAACTTTGCCTACAAGGGTATCACCCTAATAGATTCCCACATCTCTCCAACAACTTGGGAATTGCATTTCCAGAGCCTATATGAGGATGCAATTGCAAACTTAGGTCCCCCTCCAGAGGATATAAAAGACTTGACTAACTGGCCACTGGTCACTGCAGTGGAGGCTGAGTCCCTTGTCACACAGTCTAAAGCAGGAAAGGCCCCAGGAGAAGACGTTATCCCTACAGATCTTATAAAAAGTAACCTGAAGTGGTTAGCCCCAGTCCTGGCCTTGCGATTTACCCATATTGACTGACAGGGCTGCATCCCCAAGGGCTGGGGGCGGGCAATCATCATCCCCATATTCAAAAATAGCCAAAGGGATGACCCTGCAATTATAGGCCTATTAGCCTGCTCAATGCCATTGGCAAGCTGTATACCAGGCACATACATGGAAAATTCAAGGACTGGATAGAGCAAGAAGAGATACCGGCAGATGAACAAGCAGGATTTAGGGAGGGCAGATCTAATATTGATCAGTGCCTGGTGCTCCAACATCTCATTGAAAGATACTCTTCTAACAAATCTACTTCCCTCTATGCCGCCTTCAAAGACCTTAAGGCTGCATTGGACTCTATCTCCTGAGTCAAACTTTGGGGAAAGCTTGAATCCTCCTCTATTGATCGACACCTGCTGTATCTGATCCATGCCCTTCACACAGACACATCACTTAAGGTGAGATGAAGCCCCCAAGGTCACCTTACAAACCCTATTTCAACCCAGAAGGGAGTTAAACAAAGATGTATCCTGGCCCCACTATTGTTCAACTTCTATATCAATGCCATGGTGAGCTGCCTCAGCAGCCTTGACTTCCACCCCCACCCCCCCACCAAGTTGGCCCGAGACCCATCTCCATCCTACTCTATGCAGATGCTGCTGCTATCCTCTCGAGGACCCCTGTAGGTCTCAGAAGGGCGCTGGCAGCACTATCTCAGCATTGCAAGAGTGACCAATTGGAAATAAATTATCAAAAAACCAAGATCATGGCCTTCGCTAGAAGACAGAAGATCCACCATTGGAATATTGATGGGCACAGAATTGAGCAGGTCGCCTGCTTTACTACCTGGGGGTGGTCCTTTGTGCCTCTGGCTCAAGAAGGGCCCACTGTGAACACGTTGCCCTAGCAGCACAGAGGAGCTCCTCTGCCATCGTGAAGTTCCTATGTATTAGAGGTGGCCATTACGTACCGGCAGCGCTCAGACTATATGAAACCAAGCCATTGGCACAATTACTATATGGTGCCCACCCAGGATATCCAGCCAATCTTGCCATACTGGAATGTGTTCAATCTAAATTCCTGAGAGGGACCTTACAAGTGCCTTGCTGTGTCTCCAATGCCACTCTACAGCTGGAAACTAGCATGATAAAAGTGGAGGCGAAGGTTTGGATGACCGTTCTCAACCACTGGTTCAAACTAGCCCTTTGCCCACAGGGCCTGGCCCAGCTAACCTTGTAAGACAACTGTCAGTCCTCATGGAAACGGGTAGTCTCCAACAAAGTGTCACAGCTGGGCTTCTCTCCATCCATTTTGCTTACCATGGGCTGGGACAAGGGGAAAACAGCCATCAAACAGAGGATCCTGGATACAGAACACCAGGCAGAATTAAGTAAGGTGACAGGCTTTCTGGCCCCGGACAGTTGTAGGTTTACCGTCTCCCTCTCTGCATATCTGGCACAATTGGAAGAAGCAAGCCAAAGAAGGGCATTCACCTTTCCCCGGTGTCATGCCCTTCCCTCTGCCATTCTGGAAGGTAAATACAAGAAGATCCCATTCATACAAAGTTGCCAGGTTTGTGGGGAAGTGTGCAAGATCCGCAGAGTCCTGATCGCTAGTTAATATCTGGCAGCTGATATTTGACCTTTGAGCATATTATTTGCTTGACTGTATAATAATTTTAATTTCCCTTTTACTTTACTGCTTTTATATAGTGTGTGTGTGTGTGTGTGTGTGTACACACACACACACACACACACACCATTTTATACTTTTAGTTGCCCTACTTTTAAGGATAGCTATTCATTTCCTCTATTAATCTGCCTACAGGTTTTTAGGCTTAGCTGGTAGCATTTTACTTCACTAATTCCATACAGTTTTTAGAGTTGCATTTACTATTACAACAGTACTTAGCTTTTAGAGTTATATTTTCATTTAGCATGTGTTTTATTATCCTGTGCTGGTCTCTGACCGTAATAAAGATGATTGATTGATTGAGCAGGAAGGTTAAATGTAGAGTTGGGAGGGTCTTGTCAGAATTGAATTCTTTCTCTCATTCTCCCCCCACCTTGCAAACTTCAGATGTTATTGTCTGGGTGCACACCAATGAGCTTGCTTTATACTGGTGGTGTTCCCCTAACCCTAACCCAGTGAACAGCCCTGCTACTATCTCCTCTGTTCCAACAACAAAATGCTCTGTTGATGTTTCCACACACACACCACATGAATCAAGTTCCAGGAAATTTTGATTCATTAAAGTCAATAGGAATATCTCTGCTGGATGAAATTAATTCAGGATCATTTCATGTGTTGCTGTACCCTTACACTGAAACGAATGGAAGCATGTATATTGTAGATTCGATAATGAAGTTCAGTCATTCCCTGTATATCTTTGAAAGTTCAAGAAGCAGAAAAAGCATCAGAGCATCAAATAACTGCAGAAAAACCCACTTTCATTCACTTCAAATGTATGTGTTTTATGCTTCAAAAGGTTATGCTTTCTTTCCATACATTAACTCTGGGGGCGGGGGGAATCTGTTAGTAAAATATTCCTTCCATCATATTTTTGTCAGGGTATACTAGTAATGTGAATCTTCCATAGCAATTCATCTTGTATGTAATATTATAATCATAGCTCACCATTCTACATGAGCAAATGGTAAGCTCTCTATCCTTGGATTAGGTTGTATTGCAGAGTTTTGAGTAACTGGATTCAAGTTAAGGCAGCACCCACCCACACCGTGCTGTGAAGGTTATGCTAAGACTTCGAACACCTGCAACTACCTTTCCACAGGAATCCTGGGGTCTTCATGGGGTTTTTTTTCTTGGCTTTGCACTTTCTGTCTTTTAATGAAGGCCACAGTGTGCATATATATTTGAGAGAGAGAGAGAGAGAGAGAGAGAGAGAGAGAGAGAGAGAGAGAGAGAGAGAGAGAGAGAGATATTTTTCATAGGAGGAACAATTTTCAAAAACATACATTAAGATTTAAAGTGATAAAAAATTCCTGTTTCAGCATAATAAAGTATTTCCCTCTCTCAGCTTTATATAGTATATAAATACTCATCACATTCCTCAAAGCCCTCCTGCTTTAAACATAAAGCAAAACAAGAATAAAATAAAATGCAAACAAAAACCAAAGTGATTCTAATAACAGAACCACGTTGACCACTATTTTCTACAAGCAAGTTGTGCCTTCAAGTCGGTGTTGACTCCTGGCTACCACAGAGTCATGTGGTTTTCTTTGGTAGTATACAGGAGGGGTTTACCATTGCCATCTCCTGCACAGTATGAGATAAGGCCTTTCAGCATTCCTATATTGCTGCTGGCTGATATAGACATTTCCCATAGTCTGGGAAACATACCAGTGGGGATTCGAACCGGCAACCTCTTGCCTTAGGCAAGTTACTTCCCCGCTGTGCCATAAGGTGGCTTTATGTAGACTCCCCCCACCCCCAGGAAATTAATATTATGGAATCAGTGCTGATAATCTACAAAGAGATTGGTTTGGAAAAGTTATTGTAAGGGGAAATTCTTCAAAGGCTCAGAGAATTGTTATATTATTTCACAAGTACCTGAACATTAATATAAAAGAAATAGATGTGAATGGAAGATTTATATTATTGTAAGTTACTACTGATAAAGAATTTACATCTGCAAACATCTGTGGTCCTAACATATTATATTTGGGGGTGATTTTAATGAGATGCTCGAACCACATATCCATTCATCAATGTACTATCAGCCACGTTTTTCTGCTCTAAGGAGCACTCGTGTAGCATAGGTGAGCTCCTCAAAGCATTTGCACTCTTGAGCAAAAGCACAAGACTCTCCTTGCTTCACTGTGAGCCCTCCACAGCAGGGGGGGATGAGCAGCACTGCCCACATTAGGCTGCTCTCTGGATGTCAACCACATAAATTAGAACCAACTTTAAAATAAATAGGTTTTTAAAAAAGGTCTGCAGCTCAGTTCATGGGGCGGCACCTTCTTCAGTTGATCAAAAGAGTGCGTGTGTTTTTAAATCAATTAATCCAAACCATTAATCAACCAAATGTTAAGCTATAAATTTCCAAGACTGCTTTGAGGCCTATACATTTCATAAATATACTCTCGGGATTATACAGAGGCTGACAGTCAGAGCTATTACTCTAAAGTGCACAGGAAATCTCCCAGATAGCAAGAGGGAGTTCAGGCCATTAATATACCTGACAAACATGGCTGGAACAGTGAAGTAACCCACTTTCCACCTATTAAAGAAATGTATCATAAACCTACATTATTAAAGCAAAGGATTATTCTTTGTCCCCAAGAAAAGCAAATATCAAAACTCTTGAAAGGTGCTCTCTTTAGGAATCAGAACAGTGCAAGGATCAATAAAGCAGGCTGCAGCACAGTTTTGAAAAGATTATAAACCAAAGAGATATTGAGATGTTTAAACCTGAAATGTGGGCTGGATTATTTTACAGGACAAATTAGAAAAAGAAGTTAAAGGAAGCATTCTTATCAAGTTGTGCTTGGGGCTTTACAAAGAAAAAAAATATTGCAGTTTACCCCATGAAACAAATACAGGTTTGTTTTGCTTTTTAGCCAGTGCTGATTCTACAATTAACTATAAACATATTTTTAAAAAATCATATTTGGATACTGCATCTTCCTGTTAAAACAAAATTAGATTAACATAATAGCCTCCGCTACTGGCACATCTAAAACTGATAGACTTAGCAATGGAGAACCGCAGAGCCATTTAATTGATAATTCTTCCATGAAATAGAAATGTTGCATTTAAGTTAGCCTGGTAATCAGATCCTCCCTAGGAGGATATACTGATGCTAATAAAATGCTCTTATGTAACAGGAAGTGCTTTAAAAATAAGCACACAATAAGGAACAGTTTAAGAAGCTTAATGGGATATAAATTAAAGAAATTGTTAACTGTGGAAGCTATGCTCGAACATGGAAATTCTAGTAATTCTTGAGTATAGCTTGAGTATAGATTTTTTAGCATTTTATAAAGTTTTCCATGCCCTGATCTAGTTATAGTCACATTTTACAAAGATATCAATATGTTACTGGTTGCTCCAGATGGAGACACATCCCACTGAAAGCACTATGTGGTTGCATAGCATTCAGAGTCCAAGGCACATTTGCAAGAATATCTCATCTATGTCCACAGAGTAGTGAATATGTGCACACATCTCTGTTGAAACCAGAGGAAAGAGTTGTGGTATGCAAGGACAAGGCAGTGGGATAGAATCAGGAATATTAATAGTTTAATGAAATAGATATTATGTAAAGAGAGGCAACTGCAGACTGCTTTTCCGTGCTTTTGCTGCTGGGAATTTGTTAGCCCCACCTCTACACCAGGACTGGAATACAAGTAATGTTAATGGAACTAATGGAATGGAATGTTAATGGAACTAGCCCAGGGGTGATTGGTCACCCCCAATGTTCAGTTCAGTGGTCAGTTCCACCAGTTTTAATTTGTGCAAACGTTTGGAGTCAAGAAATGACTGGATTTGATACAAGGATATACTTTCAAAATTAAAAAGAAGAATGTATTTGAGAGAGTGAGGGTGCAGGAAGAGAATTCTGCGGTTAAAGTAATAAAAATGCAGTACTAAGCAAATTAACTACAACAAGGCATTTCTAACTTAAAGAGCAATAAAGTACATTTCTAAATAAACCAACTGCAGTGAGGCATTTTCGCTTATGGTCTAATTGTGTAAGTTTCCCAGGCGGGTAAGAGGAAGAGATTTAGAGATTTAGAGATTTAGAGAGAGAGAGAGAGAGAGAGAGAGAGAGAGAGAGAGAGATGGGATTGGATTTAGGAAAGGGGACCAGAGGTAGCTTCAGGGCCCAAGGAGGGGCGAAGGCTCATATCATCTGATCTGGACAACAAGATATCTGGGCTGCAGAATCTCACTCCACAGTGTGATGGGAAGAAGGAGGAAGGACTGACCCAGATAGTTATTTCAAGCTCTTTGTAGGTTGCAAGAGAGCACATGGAATGCTCACTGAGGTCCCAAGTATAGCTTACGAGGGAGTGCAAAGGTGACTGGATGGAATCCCGAGGGCAGCACAAGAGAGTGCTTGTTGCAATGGAGTCCCAAGTATAACACATGGTGGGGTATACAAAGAAGCACACTGGGTCATGGAACTGGGGATACTTATATCCCAAAATGAGCCTTGGGGGCACATTCCTACTGTCATGCTTTGCTGTCTAGAATTGGCTCAGTGGAGCAGCAGAGAATTTATTGTGTTTGGTTGCTCTTTCCCTGGTGTAACAATGGGGGTGAGCATTTTGCAAGTAAGGCTGTTTGTGATGAAAATCAGAGTATGCAGGTGCATGAAAGAACATCTGTGTCAGAATGGGCTCTCCAGTAATCCTATCAATAGTTTCAATAGGTACACCTCTAGGTCTACATCACTGACTCATCTCCTCTGTAATGAGGAGAACATTGCTTCACCGTCTTATCTATGTTTCTTCCTGCTTGTCATAATCTGCTCCTTAGCGTGTTGCTATCTCTTGTGAAAGGAGGGAGGGGAGCGAGGTGCTTCACTCTAAGTTTAGAGTGGCCTTGGATGCCAGTTAACACTCTATAGTTAACTCTCAAGTCTAGTTAGCTGGAACCCTCACATAGGGAGGGGGCGTGGATCTGATCCCCGTTCCAATTTGCATTGTTTACATCCAAATCTAGGGTGACTAGCCCACTACCAACTAAATGACCTGTACCCCATGTGTACTATAAACTCAGAGCTTACACTGCTGTGCAGCACCTGAGCATATCCAAAGTGCAATCTCCACGCCTGGAGATGCAGTTGCAAACAGGGAGGCTCCTTGGAACCGGATATAAGAAGTGTGCCTGGTAACAGTAACTAAAGCCCCATTTAAAAGCTGGCCTGGATCAAGGAATGGATTAACCAAAACACCACAGTCTCTTTAGGTGAACTAAAACAGTCACAGGACTGGAACACTCTTTCCTTGTCCTTACTCTGGGAGCTATGCCAATTGGTTCCTTTTTTACATTTGCAATGAGAGGCAACTGAATGATGGCTAGCCCTAATGACTGCTGTTAGTGATGTGCTCTATGTAAATATGCATTAAATTCTGCACATCCCAGCAGCCAGTGCCCAGTGTTTCAATGCACACACAACCAAAGGCATTGAGATCAACATGGCTACCTTGTTGTCAGAAGCTGAAAAACTTGAATGTGAGATGAGGCCTAAGCCGGTCTTCAACTCCACCATTCTGTATATGATACCTCACAGGTTACATTCTGAAGGATATGCTGCTAAACCGGTCATTTTCACATATTAGATTTTATGCAACGATCTATGAGTGTTGTTCCCATTGCAAGTCTCTTGCAACTCCAGATTTACATGTTGCTCAGGAACAAAAAAATGGACAGCCGGTGCTCAGGAATGGGCAAGCAATGTTCTCTTTATGTTTATACTGTTAAAAAATGAAGAACAATTATCAGCATGAATAAACTACAAAAAAACAGGGCACAACACAAAGCCAAACACACAGCAACATCAAAAAACATGTAAACTGCTTTGTAAACCTTTGGTTGAAAAGCATATATACAATATTCTAAAACTAAACTTCAACTTTGGTATTGTGTATGTCATGAGGACATCAGGTACTCTGATACTATGGATAAACAGTGCTTACTGGGCATTTTTCAGAAGCTGGAAACTCTTTCAGATTGCTTGGTTCCACTTGACATACCACTTGGGTAAATTTAGAAAGCCTTTCTATCCAGACAATCCATTTCCAATAAATCTGGTGCTGGTGGGGAAGGGAAAAAAATAGATCAGACCATTATGAGTACAGGTGAAAAGTCAAGTTGTGCTCCATAGATGTTGTCAATTCAGTTCCTTGAATGAACAATAAAGGAAGCCCAGTATTCTTCATTGTGTCTTCTATCTGTTAAAGGCTCAGGAAAAGGAAAAGAAACAAATTCAGATCTCCTCAAGTAAAAAAGAAGTACTAACATTACTAACATACTACCCTCTAACATTATCCCTCCAACTAACATTATCCCTCCAACATCTAAAAGCGTGGGAGGTATTCTACACATTTGGGTAGTTCATTGTTTTTATCTATATATAATGCATTTTATGAGATCTCCCTCATTGACTGAGTCTTGTGTAGGGATGGGCACGAAATGGATTTTGAGCTCTGTTTTGAGCTCAAAACAAAATGCAAATGGCCAAAACATTCCACTGTAACAACCAGTTCGACCAGTTGTTTTGAGGGGCCATAGGGAACAATGGGGAAACTTGAAATACCCCATTGTTCCCCATGGATAGCTCCTAGGGACACCAACGTGGGTTGGGTGGTAGGGCATAATGGAGGCTACCTAACACCCAACCCACAAATAAATGGGTAAGCAGGTGATTTTAAACAATTTTTAACCTTTCCTGAAACCCCACATAGGATCCACATAGGATTTTAAGCCATTTTTAAAGCTTTTCCACAAACTGCCCATAGGACCCTAAGGGGGTTTTGAGGAAAGGTTAAAAACTTGTTTAAAATTGCCTGCTTGCCCATTTCTTTTGTGGGTTGGGAGGTATTTAGCACCCATCATTACCAGCCATACAATCAACTTTGGTATCCCCAGGAACTATCCATGGGGAACACTGGGGTGTTTCGAGTTTCCCCATTGTCCCCTATGGCTGGAAAAAGCTGCACTCACAGAGTGCAGGCACACAAGTTTTGCATTGCATTTTGCAACCCTTGAAAAACACTGCAGAAGCTAATGATGATGATGATGATGATGATGATGATGATAATAATGCAATTCCAAAACAACTTGAAGAGCACCTCAACACCATAGGGGCCACATAAATCACCATCAGTCAATTACAAAAAGCAGCATTACTGGGAACATATCGGGGGGAAACAGCGCCCAGGGCAAGCTCTGGCCCTGAAATGGCGCCCCACCCCCACCCCCCAGCCCCCACATACCTGTGTGGGCACGGCAGCGCCCCCCAGGTGGCAGATCGCCAGAGGTGGCGGTGATTTGACGGTGGCGTGTGGCGGCAGGTCGCCCGCCGAGTGTGGCGGTGGGCATGCGGGGGCGATTTGGTGGTGGCGGGTGGTGGCGGCAGGTCGCCCGTGGCCCGCCGAGTGCGGCGGTGACTGGTGGGGCGGCGATGGGCTGTAGTGCGGCCCGAGCAGCGGCGGCAGATTGCCCGCCGAGGACGGAGTGCAGGCAGAGTGACACTGAGCCTGCCTCCTGGCCTGGCGTCGCTTCCCAACTGCGCAGGTGTGCCTGAACTGCGCAGGCATGCCTGCGCAGTTGGGAAGCGACGCCGGGCCAGGATGCAGGCTCGGCATCGCTCTGCCTGCACTTTGTCCTCGGCAGGTGATCTGCCGCTGCCTCTCGGGCCACGCTACAGCCCATCACCACCACGCCAGCCATCAGCCACCACCGCACTTGGCGGGCCGCGGACAACCCACTGCCGCACGCCACCGCCAAATCGCCACCGCACGCACGCCGCCACACTCTGCGGGCGATCCAGGGGGGGCGGGGGGAAGCCACTTTTTGGTGCCCCCCCACATGACCCTCCGGGGTGGCGCCCAGGGCACGTGCCCTGCCTGCCCCCCCATCGTTATGCCCCTGACTGGGAACAGGCTATATTCGGTGATGATATCTATAATAATAACAGCAACAACACTGATAATAAAATTCAGCCATCCCAGGTTCTTGGGAAGGACTAGATGTCTGGATAAAATGTGTGTGTCAGTGGCACCTGTCCAGCTGTGTGAATAATAATAATAATAATAATAATAATAATAATAATAATAAATAATTGTCCGTGTTTAGGAAGGAGGAATTCTCTAAATAATCTTACATAAGAACATAAGAATGGCCCTGCTGGATCAGGCCCAAGGTCCATCTAGTCCAGCATCCTGTTTTGCCCAGTGGCCCACCAGATGCCACTGGAAGCCACAGGTAGTAATACTAAACAAAACAGGCCTCGGATACCAAATATCTAAAACATCAAGTAAAATGAACCATCTGCTGTACATGGATGATCTGAAGTTGTATGGAAAGTGTCAGTCAGAAATTGAATCACTGCTAAACACTGTCAATATATTCAGTAGTAATATAGCAATGGAGCTTGGACTAGACAAGTGTGCTGCATTAATAATGAACAGAGGGAAAATAACAAAAACAGAAGGAAGAGAACTGCCCAATGAAAGCAACATCAAGAAGCTGGAAGAGAAAAACATTACAAATACTTGGGCACACACTGAAGTTAAAAGAAAAATTGGAAGTGAATACATCAGGAGAGTTAGAAAAATCCGCAAGTCCAAACTCAGTGGTGGGAACACCATACAAGCCATAAACACCTGGGCTATACCTGTTATCAGAAACACTGCAGGAATTATAGACTGGACGCAGGCAGAACTAGAGACGCTAGATCGTAAGACCAGGAAAATAATGACCATCAATCATGCTCTGCACCCCCGCAGTGATGTCGATAGGCTATACCTCCCTCACAGCTCAGGTGGAAGAGGAATGCTGCAAGTCCATCAAACAGTAGAGGAGGAGAAAAGAGGCCTTGAAGAATATATAAAGGATAATGAAGAAGATGCACTTCAAATGGTCAATAACGAGAAACTATTCAACACCAATGAAAGAAAGCAGGCCTACAAGAAAGAACAAGTCAAGAACCGAGCAGAAAAATGGAAAAAGAAGCCCCTGCATGGTCAATATTTGCACAATATAAGTGGAAAATCAGACATCACCAAGACCTGGCAATGGCTTAAGAATGGCAACTTGAAGAAAGAAACAGAGGGTTTAATATTGGCTGCACAAGAACAGGCAATAAGAACAAATGCAATAAGAGCAAAAGTAGAAAAATCCACAACAAACAGCAAGTGCCGCCTTTGTTAAGAAGCAGATGAAACTGTGGACCACCTAATCAGCTGTTGTAAAAAGATCACACAGACTGACTACAAACAAAGGCATGACAAGGTAGCAGGGATGATACACTGGAACATCTGCAAAAAATACAAGCTACCTGTAGCCAAAAATTGGTGGGACCATACAATTGAAGAAGTTGTAGAAAATGAAGATGCAAAAATATTATGGGACTTCCGACTACAAACAGACAAATATCTGCCACACAACACACCAGATATAACTGTAGTCGAGAAGAAAGAAAAACAAGTTAAAATAATCAACATACAGTAGCAATACCAGGGGATAGCAGAATAGAAGAAAAAGAAATAGAAAAAATCACCAAATACAAAGATCTACAAATTGAAATTGAAAGGCTGTGGCAGAAGAAGACCAAAATAATCCCAGTGGTAATTGGTGCCCTAGGTGCAATTCCAAAAGACCTTGAAGAGTACCTCAACACTATAGGGGCCACAGAAATCACCATCAGCCAATTACAAAAAGCAGCTTTACTGGTAACAGCCTATATTTTGCGACGATATCTATAATAACCAACAGTATTGATGATAAAATTCAGCCATCCCTTGTCCTTGGGAAGGACTCGATGTCTGGATAAAACCAGAGGTGTATCTAGGGAAAATAGCGCCTAGGGCAAGCACTGAAATTTCTCCCCCTGTCCAAACATCCGGCACCCATCTTTCAGATAACTTTACCATAATATCAGCTCAAAAATACAAGTCAAGCTCATTAATCTTTTAATATTTCAAAAACTATTTAGCAGTGGACGTAATCAGACCAAAAAAATGCTGGGAAACTGCAAATTTCAGTATGCTGGGGCTCATGAAATACCCAAATACTATGTGGAGGTGTTTTTAGAAAACTATACAGAAGTGCCTGTCTAATTCTCTACTGTGCATTATAGGATCACTATTACATACGTTTTAAAAATAAATGGAGAATTTGGCTTTTCCCAGATACTCTGAAAATAATTAATGGATATGCAGAGTAAACTGTGTCACTGCTTGGAGTATATTCTAGTATTTCAGAAAGACAGTTAAAATGAGAGAAAGAGAGCAAGAAACTCCCAGTGGCCTTAATACTAAGGATTTCACACTGATTCAGAGACAAACTCACCATTAGTAGCCATATTATTAAGACCACATTTAACTCAGTTATCACAAGAAGCAAAGTAAGAGCAAATGAATACAATCCTAGCTCATAAGCTTCAGCTCAGTATTCACAAGCCCTGATTCTCTGTACATAGTGCCATATTGAATATGTGTACAGTGACTTATATTATATAAAATTTAATATAAAAAATTACCTGTAGCCCCTTCAGGGGGCTTCCTAAAGGCTGTGGAGGGTGCCTGCAAAGATCCCCCCTCCCCCCGCTGGCCTCTTAATTCACTGACGCAGCCCATCCCGGGCTGATTTTCAGGCCTGTTTGGTCAGCAAAGATCGGCGTGGTGGCTATTTGGGGGGCTGCCTCGCATGCTCAAATGGCCAGGACTGGGCCTCGCAGGGACCATTTGAGCATTTGTGGTGGCCTTTTTTTAAAATTATTTTTTTAAATGGCCACCAAAAACAAAATGGCCAACTCACATGCTCAAATGGCCTCTGAGATGACTGGCATGTCCTAGGGCCTCAAAGAGGCCATTTGAGAATGTATGGTGGCCATTTTGTTTTGGCCATTATAATATTAGCCATTTTATTTTCAATTCCCTTCATAATGATCCCTAGCATGGAATTGGTCTTTTTCACAGCTGCCACACTTCTTGACAATATCAATGAGATGTCCACCACAGCCCCAAGATCCCTCTCCTGGTCAGTCACCAACAGCTCAGATCCCATCAGCGTACACTTGAAGTTGGGATTTTCCATCCCAATGTGCATCACTTTACACTTGCCAACATGGAACCACATTTGCCACTTTGTCGCCCACTCACGCAGTTTGGAGAGGTCCTTTTGGAGCTCCTCACAATCTGTTTTGGATTTCATTACCCAAAAGAGTTTGGTATCATCTACAAATTTGTCCACCTCACTGCTTACCCCTACCTCTAGATCATTTATGAATAAATTAAAAAGCACCTGTCTCAGTACAGATCCCTGGGGGACCCCACTTCTTACTTCTCTCCATTGTGAAAACTCTCCATTTATAACTAACCTCTGTTGCCTGTCTTTCAACCAGTTAGCAATCCAGACATGTACTTGTCCCCTTATCCCATGACCGCTAAGTTTTCTCAGAAGTCTTTAATGAGGAACTTTGTCCAAAGCCTTTTGGAAGTGCAGGTATACTATGTCAATTGAATCACCTTGATCCACACACTTGTTGACACTCTCGAAGAACTCCAAAAGGTTTGTAAGGCAAGATTTACCTTTGCGGAAACCATGCTGGTTCACTCCCAGCAAGGCCTGTTCTTCTATGTGCTTTACTATTTTATCCTTGAGGATGCTTTCCATCAATTTGCCTGGAACGGATGTTAAGCTAACCGGCTTGTAATTTCCTGGATCGCCCCTGGATCCCTTTTTGAAAATCGATGTTACATTGGCTACTTTCCAGTCCTCTGGTACAGAGCCCCTTTGCAGAGATGTTATATATTTTAGTGCACATAGGGTGCCAACTACTGCCATGGGTTTCTAAGGTGTTCTGAGTGTGGATTCTTTGAAACCAAATGAGAGTGGATTCATGGTTTGTATTGAAAATCTCACTTGCTATCAGAGAATCTACACTCAGAACACCTCAGAAACAACAGAACCCTGTACCCCATGGGTTAGAAACCCATGGGGGTATTTGGCACCCTATGTGCAATACACCACCACTCACTCTGGGCCACCCCAGCACACCCCAGGTACAGTTATGGGGCTGCTGAAACCTTCATTATACCTTATGAGGAAAAACCTTAAAGAAGCGTAAACTTCAACAAATTACCAGAAATCATCCCGCTGCCCAAATCCTTTGGAAAAATTCTGGTAGCTTCCTTGCCCCCCTTGGGTACTACCACCAACCCCACACTGCTCTAGGCCAACCCTTCCCACCCCCCGCGACATGAAGCGATGCACCTCCATTATACCTTATGGGGGAAAACCTTAAAGACGCGTAAACTTTAACAATTCACCAAAAATCAGCCCTTTGCCCAATCCTTCTACAATTGGGGTGGTAGCCTCCACCCATTAAGCACTACCACCCCACCCCACTCTTCCGCCTCAGATCCCACTTTATGCCCCAAATCTTCCCCAAAGACCCTAAAACTTCAACAGTTCACCAAAAATCAGCCCTTTGCCCAATCCTTTGCAATTTGGGTGGTAGCCTCCACCCAGTAGGCAATACCACCCCACCCCACTCTTTTGGCCCTGGGACCCAAAATTCAAGTAAATGCCAGTTTGGATCTTTTTGCATTGAAGTCAGTGGGAGGCAAAAAAGGTGGGAAATTTAAAAAGACATCATTGCTCAAAATGGAGGGGGAAGAAGCACTTTATTGGCCTCAAAATGGAGGGCTGAAACATCAGATAATTTGGAGCTGAAATGGGGGTGATTTGTTTCACCTCAAAAACATTTTGGGTGGCTAGGAGGGTGATTCTTTTTGGGAACGAATCACCCGAAATCGGCTGTTTCGGGTACAGATCGCTCTGTACCCGAAATGTTTCACACATCCCTAATGGAAACAGCAATTAGCAATTATTTGCATTTAGAAAATGAATCAATATACAAGTGCCACAAACATTGTCCAACTGTAGAAAAGTGCTTTTGTTGTTGAGGAGTTGATTCAGCCTTGGTTTGTCATCATAAAATTTCCCAGTGCCATCAGTATCTAAAACTGGACACTTAGGAAATGTTGAAGGAACTCCACAACACAAGACTCTGAGATTGATCCTCACCCTGCCAGAGAAAACAGAAGGAAGCAGTAGGGACTGCTACCTAGAGAACGAGGAAAGAACAGAAGAAGTAGTTCACACTATCCTGCTTCAGTCTCCCTCTCTTTCTTTCTTTCTTTCTTTCTTTCTTTCTTTCTTTCTTTCTTTTCTTTTCTATATTGCCTAACATCGAAATCTCCAGGTGGTGTACAGAATAAAAACACAGTATAAAATATAAAACATTTAAAATTCATTAAAAGTTAAAAATCACAATAGATAAAAACACATTAAAATTAGATTTCTTTTTTCCCCCCAAATTCAATTTTTATTAATTTTAAGAACCGTAATATTATCATTCATTACAAATACACACAAAAAAGGTGGACTTCCCGCTCACATTTCTGCGTGAATCATCAACTATAAAATTTACCCTTGCTATAATAATAATTCAAAAGGTAAATTCAAACCCTTACAAACATAATTAATCTAACCAACCTGCGATTTTTACTAAATTTCAAACCCTGCTGTCAAGTCCATAGTAGGAAAATAATTCTTTAGATACAACAAAAATGGTTTCCAATCTTCTTTAAAACATTCCAAGTTTTGATCTCTTAATAGTGCTGTAAGTTTTGCCATCTCCGCATATTCCAAAATTTTTATCAGCCAGTCTTCTTTTGAAGGCAGTTCACTGGTCTTCCATTTCTGTGCATATATAATTCTAGCCGCCGTAGAGGCATACATAAAAAATGTTAAATTAGTTGTAGAAATTGCACCTTGTGTTATTCCCAGCAGGAAGGATTCTGGCTTCTTAGGAAATGTCATTTTAAATATTTTCTTTAATTCATTATATATCATATCCCAATAGGCTTTAGCCTTCCCACAGGTCCACCACATATGAAAGAATGTGCCTTCAAAATGTCCACACTTCCAGCATTTGTTTGAAACATTTTTATACATTAATGCCAATTTTTTTGGTGTCAGATACCATCTATACATCATTTTATAATAGTTTTCTTTTATAGCATAACATGTAGTAAATTTTAAATCATTTTTCCATAACTTTTCCCAGGCTGCCATTTCTATATTATGCCCCACATCTTGAGCCCACTTTATCATAGTCGTTTTAACCACTTCCTCTCTTGTCTCCTCCAAAAGCAACAATTTATACATTAGATTAGATTATAAAATTAGATTTCAGTTAAAAACCTAGGAAAAACAGGTACGTCTTCAGGGTCCTCCTTAAAATAAACAGAGAAGGAGATTCTCTTATTTCAGCAGAGAGCAAGTTCCAAAGCCCTGGGGCAGCCACAGAGAAGGCTCAGTCCTGAGCTGCCACTAAATGAGTTGGTGGCAACCATGACCGGACCTCTCCAGATGATCTTAATAGGCAACAGGGTTCACACCAGAGAAGGCACTCTCTTACCATGGACCTAAGCCATTAAGGGCTTTATATGTAATAACCAGTACTTTGTATTTCATTCAGAAACATATCGGCAGCTGGTGCAGTAATTTTAGAATCGGTGTTATATGATCCCTTCGGGTAAACCTAGAGACCAATCTGGTTGCCGCATTCTGAACCAATTGTAATTTCCAAACTACGTACAAAGACAGCCCCATGTACAGTGCATTACAGTAGTCAAGCCTAGAGGTTACCAGCATATGTATCACCGTTTTAAGGTCATTTGTCTCCAAAAATGGATGTATCTAGTGTATCAGCTGAAGCTGATAGAAAGCTGGCCACAGCCTCAACCTCTAAAACCAGGGAGAGTTTGGGATCCAGGAGCACTCCCAGACTACAAGCCTGATCTTTTAGGTGGAGTGTAACCTCATCAAGAACAGGCAGATCTCATCTTTTGGATCCAATCTCTCAGATCCCGACCCCCTACAGACAGTACTTCCATCTTGTTTGGATTCAACCTCATTGTGCTATTATGCTGTATGAGTATACAGATGCATATGTTTGTGTGAATGACTGTACCTGTGTTCATTTTAAAAGTGAACCTGGATACAGGTCCTTCAAATGCATGCTACAGATAAGAAGTGTACTTCTGTACTGGTGCTCAGCATAACATGTGAATGACTGTACCTGTGTACAGATCTGGACCTGTATACACTGTACACTCATATGAGTGAACATAATGTGTGAATGGGCCTACCGAATGGGGAAAGAAGTGGAGTCTTATAACAATATGATTAAAAAATTAAAACATCAACTATAGAGGGGCTTTAGATACAATGGTTAATGAAGGAACTTTTCAACAGATTAAAGTGTGGAGGGGTGTGAGGATAAATATTGAATGAATGAATGAATGAATGAATGAATCCTCACACAGCAGAGTACACTTTGCTGGTAAAGAAGTTTAGCCCAAGAGATTATCTGGTGACGGTAGGTTCCATTCAAGAAACAAAACAAAGATTGATTAAGAAACTAAAACTTCACATTCTGAGAGAGACATAGAACAACATACACAAACAGGCAGCAGCCTTTGAAAACTGATCAATTCTAATTGACCAAGACAGACCTATTAATATCTCATCATGCCTGTAGTGGCCAGAAGAGGTAACTGCAGTGCTAAGATTAATGCTTTAGAATGCTAACATTCCTTTTCATTGTTCGAGCACCGAACAACAACTCCCATCATCTCTCACAATACAAGAAAATCATCTCTTGGCAATGGCTTTGTGAGTACATCAGCTAACGTCTTCTCCATTGGGCATTATTTCAACCCCACAAGACCCTTTTCTGAGTGTGTACATCACACACATATTGCTATTTTGTGTCAATATGCTTTGTTCTGGATTTTGTCATCTCCATTTATGAAAGAAAAATACAACTTTGATTGTCCTCAAACAATTCATCTATTTTGGTTCATCGGCTCCAGTCTTGCAACAATGTGTGCATCCATGCCATCTCCTGGCAAGCCTGAGTGGCTGACACATCTTCCACTTCTGTAGAGGAAAGAGCAACAGAGTTTTGCTTTCAACTGCATCAATAGCTCCACCTCCATAAAAGAAGAGGTATCCAGTTGTGGATTTATCATCCTGTCTTCTGCCCAGTCTGTGTCCATATAGCACACTAGTCTAGGATTACTACTTAGAGGCAATCTCAGTTTCAGATTAATTGTACCTTTGAGGTACCTATCCAGTCTTTTAAATGCAATACAATCATTTTTGGTAGGTGTACTCACTTTTCTGCTTGGAATTCTCACAGCTCCAGTGATGTCAGGTGTTGTTACTGTGGCAATATATAGAAGTTTTACAATTGATTTCCTATATTGCCCATTTTCTGGAAGAAGCTCACAGTTTGCATCTTGCTTGAAGTTAACATCCATTGGAGTGCTGACTTCCTTGGCATTTGTAAGACCCAGACATTCTAACAATCTTTTTGGTTCTAATTAAGAAGATAACCTCCATCTTGATCTCTTTCTATTTATATTCCAAGATACTAGGAAATGTTCCTCGGTTGCTTTACTTCTATTTCTTTGTTTGGATGTTTTACAATCTCATAACCATTTTCTTTGTTTTGACAACAACCAAATTGTCAATAAATATTAGTATATAAATCCATCAATTGCTTAAAAGACTTGAATATAGATAAAAGTCAGCATTTCCTTGAACAAACCCTTGTTTAACCCTGGTTTAACTAGCCACTGATTTAACTTTGTATTCCAGGCTCTTGCTGTTTGCTTTAAACCCTAAATGCTCTTTTCGAGCTTACACATAAGTCCCACCTTACCAGGTTCCTCAAACTCTGGTGGTTGCTCCATATAAATGTCAATATCGCCATGTAAAAATGCAGTTTTGACATCCAAATAGTCTATGTATATTTTCCTCACTGCTGCAATACAGAGGAGCATTTTTATAGAAGAGTGCTTTACTACTGTGGCAAAAGTTTCATCATAATACTCACCATATTTCCCTTAGCTACTACCCTTGCTTTATAGCACTGGACATATCCTTCTGCATTGTGCTTCACTTTGAAAACCCATTTGCGCCCTACCATTGTTAGCCTACTTTCCAGTAGGCTTATGAGTTCACTTGGCATTCTGTGTGTGTGTGTCTGTGTGTGTGTCCATCTCTGTTTGTTTCCCCTCTATCAACTTCGCAATGCCTGGACCAGTATGAACTGAATTGGGTACAGTTGTAGGGACACATAGGGACAGCTCAACGGCATAGTTTGTGATGATGTCATCTACCCCAATCCAAGATGGTGGATGCATAAACTTTTGAGGTGAGAGTGGGCTAACTTGTGAACCACGTAACCGATTTGAACCAAATTTATTACAGCTGTAGGGACACATAGGGATGCCCAAATGGGATGGTGTGTGATGATGCCATCCACTCCAGTTCAAGATGGTGGTCACATGAATGTCTGAGGCACAAACTGGCTAATTTGTGGACTGTCTAACCCATTTGAACCAAATTAGATACAGTCACAGTAAGTGACACACAGGGACAACTCAGTGGCATAATTTGTGATGATGTCATCCACACCAATTCAAGATGGCGAATGCATAAACTTTGGAGGTGCAAGTGGGCTAACTTGTGAACCACTTAACCTATTTGAATCAAATTTGCTACAGCTGTAGGGACCCATAGGAACACCTCAAAGGCACAGATTGTGATGATGTCATCCAACCCAATTCAAGATGGTAGACATGTAAACTTTTGAGGTGCAAGTGCACTAACCTGTGGACTAACTGATTTGAACCAAATTTACTACAGTTGTATGGATACATAGGGATGCCCCAATGGTGTAGTTTGTGATGATGTCATCTACCCCAATCCAAGATGATGGATGTGTGAACTTTTGAGGTATAAGTGCACTAACCTGAGGACTGTCTACCCAATTTGAACCAAATTTGGTACAGTTGTAGTGAGTGACACACAGAGACACCTCAATTGTGTAGTTTGTAATGATGTCATCCACCTCGATCCAAGATAGCAGATGCATGAACATTTGCAAAAGATCTAACTTGTGGACCTTGATAAATCAAATTTAGTCCAGTTGTAGAAACAGTGAAAGGAAAGTAGGCTGATTAGTTCTTACTAGAACAACTTGTTCTTCATATAGGCAGCTCTGTAAGCATCCGAGTATTATTTGTATAGCAAGCTTGATCAGCTTGCATTTATCCATATCCTCTCATGTACCAGGTTCTTTTAAATTTTCTTCTGTAGTAATATATGAGAGTCTTTTTGCTGGAACACCTTGGTTCTTGCTGAACACTATCTCTGACTGAGCTTTAATATTTTCATTTTGCTTTGGATATTTAGTTGGTACAATAATTGCATCAACTTCTTTCTCTGATTTCGCTTCTTCCAGCTCCTTTTGCATCTGAAAGTCCAGTTTAATATCTGGTACATCATTAGCAGTTGGATTCTCTTTTTAATCAAAATACACCATATTACTCATTTTTAGTTTCTGAAGCAAGATCATGTATTCTATAGCTTTTATATCCAGGTGCATAGCCAGCTAATATCCCTTCCTCACACCTGCAGTTCAATTTTATCATTTATTTATTTACTTACTTACTTACTTATTAAATTTATACCCCACCCAAACTTATGTCTCTGGGTGGCTAACAACAATTAAAACACATATACAAATTAAAACAATACAATAATTTAAAAATCATAAAATTAACAAACAGTATTTTTAAATTAAAAACCTGAGAAGGCTTGGGTAAAAAAAAGGGTTTTCATTTTTTTTTAAAAAAAAGCCAGAGATGGGGAGGATCATAAGTCAGCAGAGAGCACATTCCACAATCTCAGGGCAGCAGCCGAGAAGGCAGGTCTCTGTGTGACCACCAAATGAGTTGGCGGTAACTGAAGATGAACCTCCAAAGATGACCTCAATGGCAGTGGGGTTCATAGCGAAGAAGACGCTTTCTTAAATACCCAGGACCTAAGCTGTTTAGGGCTTTATAAGTTATAACTAGCACTTTGTATTTTGCTCGGAAACCTATCAGCAGCCAGCGTAACTCCACCAGCAAAGGAGTAATGTGGTCTCTCTGAGATGACCCAGAGACCAACCTGGCTGCCGCATTCTGAACCATCTGAAGTTTCTGGACTATGTACAAAGGCAGCCCCACGTAGAGCGCATTACAGAAGTCAAGTCTGGAAGTTACCAACAAATGTACCACCGTTTTGAGGTCACTGATCTCGAGAAACAGACGCAGCTGGCATATCAGCCAAAGCTGATAGAAAGCACCCCTGGCCACCACCTCAACCTGAGAAACCAAGGAGAAGTGTGGATCCAGAAGTACTCCAGATTCCTATGTTCCTAACTTCCTCCACAGTCTAACCCTTTATTGAGAGTATGATCACAGAGGTAACCCTTTGTGGAGAATCTGATCACAAAGCTATAGGCCTAGAGTTCTCAGATCTGGGTAATTTACTCACAGCAGTTAAAAAAGCAGGCACAGCCACTGACACTCCTCTTCTTCCCCCTCAGAATCTGAACTCACAGACAGCAACCATGACATGGACACCCTCTACCATCAGTCCCCACATTAGGGCAACATTAGTGCAACTGCCAGAACCATAACAAATCCCCGGGAGCACAACCTGATGACCTTCTAGCCAGATACTGACCCAAGTAAGGCTGTAACCCTTCCCAGACCCAGGAGGAAACTATCAGTTCATTTCTCTGATTTTGACACAGATGCGGAATTTAAAGACAGTTATTTTGAAATCATTGAAGCCCCCAACCCAATGTCAGCTAATTCAAGGAGTGGGAATACCCCAGAGCATCCCCAGACCCAACCCAAGATAATTCTATCTGTGCTCCCTCCTGGTGCTAAAGAGCCTCAAATACTACTCATAGACACAGAATCCCCAAAGGAAGGGGCCCCTGAGCTAAACCAGCCCTGGCTCATATCACTATGCAAACCTCCTACTGTTGCTAAAGAATTCCAGATGCTACATACATATACTGCTGCCCCAGAGGAAAAGGCCTCTAAATTGCACTCATTGCTCCAAAAGCAGCAGTCACCACATGCAACCCCCAGGGACACCGTCTTGTCTGCAAGCGTGACTGATTTTTTTAATTGTTAGTTTTTAATTGTTTTAATGTGTTGTTATATGTCAAGCAACATGCTATGGTGGTGGCAATCCCCTTCAGACCCTGCATCATACAAGTAAACAATGTCTATCTATCCCTACAGAAAAGGAAATCTCAGGTCAGGAAACTGTGGAATGAACTGGAACATCACCTGACTGACCTCCTATCCTCTTTCACCAATGCCTACATTGTGGTAGGAGGGGAGTTTAAGGCCAGGATAGGTCCCGATGACAACACCTTATATTCTTGCCAACATGCTGTCCCTCAAATCATGAAGCCGACCTACTTCCCCAGCACAAAGGACAAGAAATCAAATTACGTCCATTTTTGTCTAGCCCAAATGTCTAACAGACTTAATCTCTCAATGGCTCCATTCAAACCAACCACTCTGCAGAATTTACCTTCTGGTCCGGGACGAAAATGAGTGTCATTGACTATATAATTGTGTCTGGGAACCTACTCCACTTCGCAGGCCACTTCAAGATCGCACCTCAATTCAACACCAACTATTTTCCAATCACCCTAAACCTAAAACCTTTTGCCGAGCAGCTCCACACAGAGGCTCTTTAACAACTTCACATCCTACCAGTGGAAGAGCCTGACATATCAAATAGTCCACTCAACTGGATGTGATAATGGAATAACTTTCCTCAGAACACTTTCAGTCTATTTGTCTCTCCCTGCTCTCTGCAGATTCCTCTAACATAATCTTCGAAAACTATAGCAACCTAGTGCTAGTGTCTCTAGTGTTTGGACATAAATCCGAATTGGAGGCAAACGTGCCAGAGGTTTGAGTTTCTGGTTATCCAAATGCATGAGATCGTGGTTTCATTACCCAACCACAGCTCAGTTTTCGACCCCAAACCTGAATTTTAACCTTTGGTTTGTCGTGAGCTTTGCTGCCGAAACCTCTGTTTCTAAAGGGCCATTGTTTCATCCTAATTCTGCTGCTGACGTAACCTGGGTTTTGTGCTGTGGCTCCTCCCATAACCATAGAGAGGGAATCTCAGAAACCATAGAGAGGACAGCTCAGAGCAGCCCAGAAATGGGCCAGCTCTATGCCAGCCATATTCTCACGGGCTGCTTCTCAGAGCTCTCTACACACACCTCCTGCTGTCTCTACACACCTCCTGCTGTTGCTTGGCAACAGGGACACTGTGGCCCTTGTATTAATCCATGTAAAGGGAAAGAACCACATTCGAGAAAGCCCACATTCTCCTGCATCTTATGGGCCCCCCCTTGTCCATCCTCACAAAAATTATGGGATAACAATACGAAGACAGCAAGAGGAGTCTCCAGCAATTCAGGACTGCAGAGATATGGGCACAAACACATGAAGCCCAGGTAACAGAAGAAATTGAACAACCAGGTTGTTTCCCCACACACATGTCAGGCCATTGGGGGCATCATACCATGGACACTTAGCAGAAATACCAATGTGCCAGCTCCTTGCATAAGTCTGTGGAAACCTCAGCCATGGCAACCTTCATGTAGTTCAGTCATATAAAGAAAGCGACAATATATAGCCCCACATATCTGGTGTCTGTCACTGTCCATTGGACTGGATGTTGTGAATCCTGCCAGGCATGCAAGACCTTCACTTGGAGTTGTGACAAAATGTTGTGACAACTCCTGTCTGCGGAAGGGGAGGGGCACATGCACAAGGAGCCCTTTCATTAATAACACACCTGATCAGGTGCAGATGCCCAGAAAGGCATCCTTTCAAAGGAGTTGTGTGGTTCCTGTGGATGGTACTGCTCTCTCCAATTGTATAGAGGGGTGCCTTCAAGTAAGTGTGTGTGTGTGTGTGTGTGTGTGTGACTTTGAGGTAACCCAGACTGGTGCAGTATCATGCAAAGGAAAATCTATCATGAATGGGATAACCCAAAGTTTGGGTTAAAAGAAAGTTCCTAGGTTTTTCAGTGGTTCTGTTCTATTTTTCATACTAGGGGAGGGGAAAGAGGGGCAGCCCCCCTTCCTGGGGTGCAAGCATGCAGTCTCAACCAAAGTTCACAAGCAGAACATTTTGTCCAATGCTCTGCCCCAGGATGCCCCATGGAGGCCAATTTACATACACCACAATGCCAGTCCCAGCTTGGTCCATTTGGCTGTGGACATAGGATCCATCACCAGGCTTTCCCAACTCTGCCCACCCAAAATCGCTTGGACAGAGGGAGTGGACTGGACTCTTTGGAAGTCTGGAAGGGTTGAGTGGAAAGGGCAGGGTATGTTCTATTATTAACAATAGCTACTGGGAGTCCCACATCGATGGGGAGGGGCTATAGTTGGAGGGCCTACCTCATGATTGTGCAGTCCAACAGAGACCTGTGTTTATCCCCAGTGGAATGGCCCTCTCATGAGAGGACTAATCCCCGATTGGTAAGCCGACATGGGGGCAGGTGTGTGTTGGGGCTTCCTGAACTGCTTGGCCTGGGTCTACAAGTCCAATAGCATCCCTTGTCACAGTGGACATACGCCAGCATCCTTTGCCTGCCCTCAGATAAATATTCCCTCCTAGTCATCATGAGCCCTTCCATGAGTAACAGAAAACTATTGCCCCTGGCATCTCCCAGTATCAGTAATTGTGCTTGTGCTAGACTGTATGGCTACAGGGCTCTTGCAAGTTCAGTGGTACAAGTGGTATGAGGAAAGAGTTAAAATGTCTTTTAATGGTTGATCCATGCCAAAAGGGCACCATCGCACTGGGCACGCCCCCTCAAAGATCATGGTCAATGGTTGCTGCTTTACAGACATCCTGATGCCTTGCCTGTGGTCTGATCCATGTGGTACAGAGCTTACTGTATGCAGCACTGGTGGACGAGGAAGACCGGTTGTGGTGGGTGGTGGGGTTTCCCTGCCCAGAAGCCAGAGGTTGTGAAACTTCATTTGAACAATCATCTGTGGGATGATTTCTGGCTTCACAGATTAACCACAGGTTTGTTTACCTGAGGTTTCATGCTGTGTCCAAATGTGCCCATTCTGACCAAGACAGACCTAGTAATATCTGAGCATGCCTCTAGTGGCCAGAAGAGGTTACTGTAGTACTAAGAGCAATGCTTTAGAATCCTCACTTCTAACATAAAGTAGGTCATAAGAACAGCCCTGCTGGATCTGACACAAGGCCCATCTAGTCCAGCATCCTGTTTCACACAGTGACCCACCAGATGACTTTGGGGAGCCCACAGGCAAGAGGTATGTGCATGCCCTCTCTCCTGCTGTTGTTCCCCTGCAACTGGTATTGAGAGGCATCATGGTCTGAATCCACTGGTAAATTTTGTGAGGATATCTTATGGTTGGTTCATTCCAAATCTTTCAGCACTTTCAGAACCCTTACACTGTCTGGAGAGAGGAATCTTAGTGGCACTAGGAACAAGGAGAATCTAAGCACTTACTGAGCACGTCATAGTTCTTGGTTCATTTCTGCCCAGAAAATAATATTTTCCTGTGAGGCTTCCTCATATAGAATGGATGCTCTTTAGTCCCAAAGTAGGTAATAAAGAAGAAGGACCCACTGAATATGTCTCAGCATGATCACAATTGCCCTCAGCTGGGGCGGGGGGAGAGCTTAATAATCATATTTGGCATTAAAACATTCCACCAGTACTTGTATGGGAAACCTTTCACCATGTTAACAGACCGCAAACCACTGGTTGTGGGCTCTTTGATGAAAATAAAGCAGTGCTATCCATGGCAGAACCACAGCTACAGCACTGAGCCTTAGCATTAGCTCTTTATCATCTGCTATCTACAAGCAGAGTTGGATTTAAGCACAAGCATTGTAAGCTACAGCTTAGGGCCTCACATTATGAGAGGCCTCTAAATTTAAAAAAAAATCAAGTTTTACAGAACGAATTTTTATTTAAAGGTATTTTTCATACAGATGAGACTTCCTGAAAGATCTCTTCTCTCCCCCCCCCCCCCCGGATTATTAGTTTCTTGTTGCACCTTTGCCAAGTAAAAATCAAGTTTTATTATTTCTATTTTCATGGTCCTTTTTAATTAAGGTTTTATATGGTGCCTTTTAAGCTTGACATAATTTACGGCCACAGCATGTCATAATCTGGCCCTGTCTACAAGGCAGATGATGAGAGTTGTGGTCCTAACAACCTCTGGGGACCCAGTGCTGAGAATCCCTGCTTTACAGTCAGCTAACCATAAAATTCAAATCTGATACACAACTATTGGGGAAGAAATGGAACAGAGTTAGAACTCTCAATATTATTTTGGCAATTAAAGAATGCACTTTGCTCCATCAGATTTAAAGTTTTAAATCTAGAAGTTCACATATGCTTGTGCACATCCCCCACATCTACTGTATACAGCCTGTATATGCTGACAATTCATAGCATCTTTTCTCCTTTTGGAGCAGGAAACATCTTGCAAATACAGTGCATACATCTATATCAAGAGGCCCATTCATGCATTATGTTTCACACTACAATGAGTGTACAGTGTACACAGGCACAGATCTGTATACAGATACAGTCATTCACGTGTTATGGTGAATGCAAGAACAGAAGTACACTTCCGATCTGTACAATGCATTTGAAGGGCCAGTATCCCAGTCCACTTTTAAAAGGAACACAGGTACAGTCATACACACAAACACATGTATGAGTATAGAGACATCTGTGCACTTGTACATGAAAATGTCTGAATTGACCTAAGCATTGGCCTTTATCTATCTGACTAAACTCACAATTCCAGAATCCTTTAAGAAAATTTAGCTCAGCAACAAAGAGAAAAATGAAGTGAAAGTGAACAAAAGAGTGGGAAAGTATTTTAATACATTCCAATGATTTAGTTTTGCACACTAAAACTACAGTTTCTTTTCAATAAGAGAGAAAAAATTGTTTACTTTACACTAGGCAAGCAGTAACAGAACTCGCTTCACTCCTTAGAATTATAGACAGGTATCAGTGTGTAAGATGATGATGATGTTCTGGAAGTTCCTGTATAAAGACTATGGTTTCATTTGCGCCATTGTGAAGCCAATCTAACTTCTATTTCAGAATTTTTAACAGCCTGCATTCTAGCATCATAGGTTGGTTGTACTGCCCATAAACCACTCAGCAGAAGGAATCCTAGATATGTCTTGTGTATCTAATCTTTGATCAACTCAATGTCTCTTTTCCCTTGTGTTTGCATTTACTTTTTACTCAAAGTTTATATGTTCTAATGCATGTTCTTATGCAAGGTCTAGAAGTTATAAGAACAGGAAGAAAATTCAAGGGCCACCGAGACCAGTTCTAATGGATAAACCACCTACTGTATCTCAACATAAAACATGTTGATGGACATGCTTTCCCCCTCACTCTGTGGGCTGATTCACTTGGTGGTTGGCCCATCACAGGTTCACTTGATGGTAAATGGCCCATCACAGATCTAATACCATAGATATAATTTTCATATCATCAGTATCACTTCAGATTAGTAATAGTAATAGTAATAATTTTATTTACAGTCATTGACCAAACAGAAAATGGAAACTAGCAAGCATTAAAATGTGTGTGTGTATATATATATACAATTTAAAATTGGGATGATATCCCATTATACCTTTTAAAAGCAATATAACTAAACTTAGCTACAGAAATAGAAACTAAAGCATCTTTATCTGAAAGCAGATGTTTTACAAGGTTGGCATCGGATTGATCTGCCAGTTTACATATTAAAGGAGCAATAAGGCGTTCCCTGGGATATAAATGGAGATTACAGTGGAGAAGAATATGCACGACAGTTTCTGCATCTCCTAACCCACAACTGCAATGTCGTTCTTATAAAGGCACACCACGAAACCTCTCAGCTAGAAGTGCAGATGGAAAGGAATTAACCCTTACTCTCGTGAATATCCATCGAAACTTAGAAAAAGTAATTGTCGACAGATATCTTGCGGGGAAAAGATCCATATTAGTTCTTATAGTTTTATAAAACTCTGGAAGCGCAGCCCAGTTTTCTTGGATCTCAATATCAACAAAGCGTTGTCTCACCACTCTTTTCTCATTCACTAGACCCAGTTCCAGCAGTTGAATTGGGTCTAAGCCTAAAGAGGTGAGTTTCGTACTTACTGTGACACACCATAGTGACCGGGGGCTAACTGAGAGAAACTCAAGAATTAAACCAACTGGTCGCAGATGTATTTTCAACCAGAAATAAATAATCAGAAGCCAGGCCCGAGATTCAATTTTTATAAAGCCAGCCTCTGTCCTTAAAGTCACATTTGCTGTACATTTTGGCGTGCCAAATAAATTCCTCAAGAACCCTGATTGGGTTCTTTCCAAAGTGTCAAACCTTGAGTATGGACGTAGTTGTATGCCATACAATAATTGCGGAATGACCTTTGCAGTAAAGAGCTTTAAGGCAGCTGGTATGAAGCCTGCACCCTGAGTTCTAAAAAATCTTAAAATTGCTGCTGTGCTGCATTTTGCCGATTCTGTGACTATGCTTATATGTGCTGATTTCCCAGCATTATGTTGAAAATTACCCCCAAATATTTTATTTGATTTACCTGTTCTAATCGGTGTCCATCTAGCATCCATACAATTTTTTTTACTTTGTTGGTGAAACACATAATTTTAGATTTATCATAATTAATCTGTAGATGCTCGTCTCTGCAGTAAAGTGCTAAGGCATCTAACGCTCTTTTGAGCCCAACCCTGGTTTGAGATAGAATCACCGCATCATCGGCATACATCAGGATTGGGACTTTCTTGTTAGCTAGTTTTGGTGGATGAGTGTCAGATGTCTGCAAACACTTTATCAAGTCGTTAATATAAAGATTGAACAAGTAAGGGGCCAACACACACCCTTGTCGCACCCCTTTCCTAATGGGTACTGGATTTGTAAGATTACCAGCATGGTCCAAATGCACTCTTAAAAAAGAATTCTCATGCATTTTGATGAGCAAGAGTAGAAGCCTTCTGTCCATAGAAGTAGCCGCCAATTTAGACCAAAGACGGCCTCTAGGAACTGTGTTAAAAGCCATCTTAAGGTCTATAAAAGCGGCGAACAGAGGTCGCTTATTCTTTTTGACCTGTTTGTCCACAAGATGTTGTAATATTAGACAGTGGTCTAATCCAGATCTGTTAGCTCTAAATCCTGCCTGCTCATCCTCAATAATGCACTCCTGCTCCATCCAAGCACATAGTTTGACACATAAGTGCTTGGCATAAAGTTTACTTATAATGTTTAAGAGGCTTATTGGTCTATAATTAAAGGGAACATCCCTTCTGCCTTTCTTATGGATGGGGACCACGATCGCTGTTCCCCAATCCTGTGGGAATTGTGCGGTTTGATCAATATATGTGAAGAGAGCAGCCAGCACAGGAGCCCACCAATCTTTGTAGAGCTTCAGGAGTTCCGGCGGGATACGATCGTTTCCAGGTGCTTTCCCGCATTTCAATTGCATAATTAACTGCTCTATCTCATATGTGGAGACCGGAGACCAATGTGGTAATGAACCTATTTGAAGGGCGCCTTGGGGAGAGATATCATTGTAAAGTGCCCGAAAATGAGTTTCCCATAATTCTGGGGTTATTGGGCAGACCTGAAAGGAATGTGTCTTATTATTTGATATTGAAATTAGTTTCCAAAAGCTCAACGAATCGTTGTTCTTCACTGCACTTATTAGAAGTGACCACTTCTTTTGTGTATCAGTCCTTTTTTTTTTATCTAAGAAGGGCTTTATATTCCTTTTTCTTTTTCGATATTTCTATAACCAGTTCTGCAGAGGGATTAGAACTAGCGTACTTTGAAAGAGTAACGAGATGTTTTTTAGCCCTAATACACTCATAATCGAACCATTTTTTAGGGCGGTAAGATTTTAGTTCTGAACTGGCATGATCCGATTTGGTTATTAAAGCTTTAATTGAGCAAATGAAGATCTCATAGTTCTCAATGACACAATGGTCTCTATCCTGATCTATTAAAATACCAAGTAGATTCCTCCTAGCCACTTCACCAGTCTCTGAGTTGATCCAAAAAGAAAAAAGTTGATCCAGTTTGTGATTCCACCTAACTCTGCTACCCCGCAATTCCTTAGATTGAGTTAAACCTACATTCCTACAGATCTTAGGTTGTCCGTCATAAATATAGGTTAAAGTTAAGGGATTATGGTCACTTTCGGGTCTAGCACTAATTTTAAAGTTGTCTATTGCATCAAATATGTCTCTCGTGACAAGCACATAGTCAATTGTAGATAAACTTTCCCCTCGATGAAAAGTGTATTGACCCGGGCAGTCACCTGGAGCAACTCCATTTAGCAGGAATAGATCCAGGTTATTAGCCATACGGGCTAGACACAGTCCTGCAAAATTGCTCGTGGTATCCAGAAAGACACAATTTGTAGAACTAAGCTCCGTGTCATTCAATGGGGGCCACTGGGAAAATTTGCCATAGAGAGAAACATCATCATACCCCAATCTTGCGTTACAGTCACCGGCTATAATTACCGGAACATTGGGGTATTCATCAATTAACCTTGAGATCTACAACTCAATCTCTTCCCATAATACCTTTGTTTGGAGATGGTGGCTCTGGGTGGGGATATATAGACCAACACAGAGAAATTTACTGTTATGAGAAGTGACCAACACTGACAATGCCCAATCTACCAGGTAGGATAGCATTACAACCTGCCCTTTCAATCTGGCAGTTATAAGAATTGTAAGACCTCCAAGTGGTCTGCCAGCTTTCTGACTCGCCACGGCAGGCACTGTAAGGGAGAGTAATCCAGAAATCTTATCTCGCCCATCCACCAAGTCTCTTGCATGATTATAATATCAAATGACGAAATGAAGTTTAAGAAATCACAGTCCAGCAACTTTGAACCCCAGCCATGGATGTTCCAGGAGATTATAGAAGCAGATTGTTGATGCAGATCAGGGGCAACATATCAATCCTCCACAGGTCTATGAGGTAACTTCAGTATATCACGGTTATTATGTTGATTCTGCAAACCCGAACCATCATCGTCTCTATAGGAAGTCTCTATTCAATTAAAGTTAATAGGTTTCAATATTGAGAAGAAGTCGTCTAAATGTGGGTCAGCTGTCAGCGGCAATCTTGGAACAGATTTATTATAGTTCGGAAAATTAGTAGCAAGGGTTGCCACGTTGCAATTCCCGCTATAAATCTCGACAGTCTCAATGGATTGGTTATTCCCAATTCCTGTAGATATCTGTGATTGTTTGGCGCCATGGGATGAAGAACAGTGTGCAGATCGCACACTTTTCCCCGAACCCTTCGCCTTCTCGTGATTCTTTTCAATTGAGTCAGTTCACATCTTGAGCTGCTGGTCTTCTGGCTTAAAGGAATGAAGTATAGAGAATGAAGTACAGGAATGAAGTATAGAGAACTCAAGTGATGTAGAAACAAGGTTTACATCAGCCTCAAAGTAGGATGGGACTTTTATTATTTTTTAAAAAAGTAGATTTTAAAAGCTTTTGATTAGATTGAAAGTTTATAACTTGTTTTAAATTGAATTTCTTTTTTTTAAAGTTTTCATTATTGGTTTTGCATTATTTTTTCATTATTCATTATTTATTATTATTCATTATTATTCATTATTCATTTTTCATTATTGGTTTTAACATTTTATGTTGTTTTAGGATGTAAATTGCCAAGAGACATGAGTTGAGGTGGTATATAAGGCCATTAAAGAGTTATTTATTCATTTATTTTTACATTTATATCTTGTTCTTCCTCAAGGAGCCCAGAGTGATGTACATTGGCAGGTTCATCCTCACAACAACCCTGTGAAGCAGGTTAGGCGGAGAGAGAAGTGACTGGCCCAGAGTCACCCAACTAAACAGAGATTTTAACTCAGGTCTTCCAAGTCCTTGTCCAACTCTAACCATTACACCACACTGGCATAAAATAAAGAGATGTCACTGAACTTCATAACTCCTTGGCTCATTCTATAGGGGTTTGGGGGAAAGGTTAAAAATTTGTTTAAAATCACCTGCTTGCCCATTTCTTTTGTAGGTTGGGTGCCCTACCATACAACCCACTTTGGTGTCCCTAGGAGCTACCCATGGGGAACAATAGGGTGTTTTGAGTTTCCCCATTGTTCCTAATGGCCGAAACACTTGAAACGTTTCTAGTTTGTTCCGTTGAAACAGCCAGGGTCAACTGCTGTTTCAATGAAATGTTTCGGCCATCTGAATTTTGTTTCAAGATCCAAACAGAATGCAGAATCTATTCTGTGCACACCCCTAATAATTCTAATCTATTCTGTTCCATGTGGGAATCTCTGGCCAAGTCAGGGTCTCTGCTGAGGCAGGGATCTGAATGCTGATCATTAGAGGTGTGCAATGTTGGATTGAGGTCTGACATGGGCCAGGTTGAAGGGTGTCAGGGATACACCGACCCCAACCTTAGGAAAGCCTAGTTCTCCAACCGTGTTTGGAGGAAATGAGAGCACTTCAGAGCTTCAAATGACAATTGGAGTTCACTTTCCCCCACTGGTGATCACAGCTGGTGGTGTGGGGTAAGCATGTTCTACTGCTTTTGCTTGCCCAGTATCTTTTTATTTTTTAAAAAAATTAGCTGATATTTTTATTTACAAATAAAGCAGCTGGTTTCAGGATTTCACCTGCGATTCTCAAATAGGTCACTTCCAGTATTTAGTGGGTATTTTTACTTACAAATCATTGTAAGTAAATGATTGAGTGGCTGATTTCAAAGCTTCCTCAGATTCTCAGATGTCAGGTCACTTCTGATATTTAACCAGTATTTTTACTTACATATAAAGTGGCTGATTTCAGAGTTTCCCCTGTCAGTCTCAGATGTTAGGTCACTTCCCCTGAGATTCTCTGATGTTAGATCACTTCTCCTGAGATACTCAGACGTTAGGTCACTTTCCTTCCCCCTTGTAATGGTTAATAGAATTTCCATGCTATTTAAATTAAATACACAGAGTCCAATCATCCTTAACTACTGCTGTGCCTGCCTTCAGAGTTCCTGGGCTAGTCATATTCTTTTTGATGATTTTTTCCCCTTTCCCTATAGACTTGTATGGGAATTTTTTGCCTGTTTTCCTGAACCGATTTTACTGACCCCCAATGTTCAGAAGTGTCCAAAAGGACCCAAACCAACAACTGAGGTTACCAATCTGACCCGATACAATTTTTTTAGTCATATATACCCCTCCCGATCATAATTCTGGGAGGGAGACAGACCTCAGAGATTTTGAAGAGGAGCATAGTCAGGAAAAGGGGTAAGAACCTTAGATACCTATTAGCAGACAAGAGGATACAACAGAGTAGGTCTGTGGAGCTGAGTGAAGGGGTTTTTGTGTGTGTGTGTTTTTAAAATAGCTGCTGTCCAGATAGAGTGGCTTGGTCCTGCCTTTTCCTTTGTGGTTTAGTAGCATTGCCTGATTTTGTAGATGGTGACTCCATCAGTGTTGGTGCCTGGCAGGTCCTCAAGGGACTCTGAATCAGAGGCCAAAATTTGAGCTGTATCCTTAGGTTGTGGTAGAATGCTAGATCTGGTTCCCCTGGTGCGTGCAGGGGGTCTTGGTTGCATGGGGTCACCCAGGTTCTTTCCACTCTGTCTCATCCCCTCAACTGTTTGCCTCATACTCCAGTTCGGGGCAGGGTCCTGAATCCAAGGACATCACATTCTCTAGCCCAGATCATAATACGAAACAATAATTCCTTTCTTCCATCCAACTCCTTACTTTGAACTTTAAAATTCTCCTCACTTCTTGCCTGCATCTTCCCCTGTCCCTTCCCCCCTATGAACCTCGAACCCCATCACACCCATTCATAATTGGCTGCCTTGCTGTTGCTCTTCCAGTGTTGACAGCCGGACAACCCCTTTCCTCAGTGCCTGCTTCATTGTAATAGTACCACCACTGCCAGGTAGGGATGTGCACAGAACTGGCAGTTCCACCAGTGTGAAGGTGGTGGTGGTGGGCTATCTTTAAGAGTTGGGGAGGGTGCACTTACCCCTCCAGCCACATTTCCCCCACCAGCATCCATGTATTTCAAAGTCCATCGGGGCGGCAGCGTACCTCCTTGCTGCCCTGTGGCCCTCATTTTCCGGATATAACTGGAAGTCACCGATGCACCTGTGCGTGCACACACGTGCCAGAGTGTACAGGTGTGTCGGCAACTTCCGGTGATATCTTGGGGCCACGGGGCGGCATGGAGGTATGCTGCTTCCCCAGTGGACTTTGAAATACATGGACGCTGGAGAGGAAATGCGGCGAAAGGGATGTGAACCCTCCCCCGCTCTTAAAGATAGACCCCTGCCGCCTTTGAGCCTCCTCGCTGCAATTCCGTGCACATCCCTACACTGCCAGGCACTGGGAGAGGGGAAAGTCAGAGGCTTCCCTCTTTTCCTCCTGCCTGCTGCTGCATCTGGCGCAAAGTAAGTGGGTGGAAGGGAAGGAGGGCATTTGGAGGTTGGTGAGTAGATGGAAGGCAGGTTCATCAGACTGGAAGCTCATGGGGGAGCTGGGGACAGAATGGATTCCATTGGACTCCCAACTAGAGGTCCAATAAGTTCCAGTTTAAACCAAGCTATTTCCTGGTTCTTGTGGTTGTTGTTGTTTTAGAAAAAGCTCCACCTATTTTATTTTACTTGCTTGCTTGCTTGCGTGCGTGCGTGCGTGCTTATTTAACATATCTCTATGGTGCCCACAACTTGTGTTTCTGGGTGGTTTACAATTATTGGTCAATTTAAAAAATAATAATAATGGGGGACAGGATTCATCTATTACCCACCAATATACCTATTTTGAAGGAAAATGCATCTGTTTGAGGAATAACTTGGTTAAAGCTATAGCATTAGCTTGGTTAATTAAAGGTAAGGTAAAGTGTCCCGTCAAGTCAGTTTCAACTCATGGTGCCCACAGAGCCCTGTGGTTTTCTTTGGTAGAATACAGAAGGGGTTTACCATTACCTCCTCCCGCATAGTATGAGATGATGCCTTTCAGTATCTTCCTATATCGCTACTGCCTGATATAGTACCAGCGGGGATTTGAACCAGCAACCTTCTGCTTGTTAGTCAAGCATTTCCCTGCTGCGCCATTTACTTGTCAGTTAATAAGATCAATGACTTTAGAAACTTATTTTCTTTTAAATTTGCATTAACTACTGCATGTTTTTCATAATTTGATTTCTGATTTATATAGGGACACATTAAACACTTTGTAAAAAGACTACATTTGAGGCTTTTGCTGCCAAACTTTGGAATTATTCCATTAATAGAAGTTTAATTAGAAGCAACTTGGCTATGAGATGTCTGTATATGCCTGACCTCATCTAATCCTTCCCATGCCACCAAATACCTGAGGAAAAGCTACAAAGTTTACTAAATCACTCAAATCCATTAGTACGTTTAAACTGTGGATGCAGGTCATAGCAATCTAATCCACTCATGTCTATTCAAGATTCAACTTCAGCCCTTCACAGAAACTTGCTGAGGGTCAGGAGCAGAGGGACAAGCCATACCTATCTTCACAATCAAGTTAAATTAATGAGTATGTGACTTCCTGGTCTGGTTCACTGATGGGAAGCCCAGGCTAAGGAGCTTGTACCATCAGCTCCTGGAGACACTACCAGTGCACAAAGAGGCTCAGTAGGAAACCACTGCCTGAGCCTTTCATTCAGAAAGAACATTGTGTTCACTTTCACCTTAATAGCTTAATTACATTGACCATAACTCAGAGTTCATAGCAATAAGCAATTCAGGTCAGTAGGTCAAAAGGCACTCTGTTATTTCCTATGGAGCCAATGCATACCTATGGAGCCAAACATTAATTCTTTAAAAAATCATAAATGAAGAACAATAATTCCTAGGGATGTGCATAAAACTGGTTCTCCTGGTTCGGTTCGGGTCCAAACCGGGTCTGGACCGGACCGGGGTGGTTCAGTTTTGGTTTTGCCGGACCACCCCCCCGGTCCGGTTCGGTTTCGAACCGGTTCGGATCCGAACCGAACTGGTTCGGATCACAAAAAGTGGCTGGTTTTGAAGGGGACATTGTGTTCTACCTGCCACCCAAATTTCAAGTCGATTGGACCTTCCTCTGATTTTTTACATTTTTTTAAAAAAAACTTAATTTTTGCCCATAACTCACAATGTGGAGCCCTTAGGGGCAAAAAAGCTGGGGTGGGTGGTAGCCACCCATGGGTGTCCTCCACCCCAAAAATCCCAAGGCAATTGGTGGCTCCTAGTATTATTGGTGAATTTTTGAAGAAAAATTTTTTTTCCATTGGCTAGAATGGGGGTTTAGGGCTGCCCCAGACCCACCTCTGTGGGGTGGCAGCACCCCCAAAGTGGGTCCGGGGCCATGGCAAAAATGCCCTCAGTCCCTCCCAGCAATCCCCGTAGAGATAGGAGTGATGGTTCTGTTGTTTTTCTGAGGTGTTCTGAGTGTAGATTCTATGATAGCTAATGAGATTTCCAATGAGACACCATGAATCCACTCTCATTTGCTATCACAGAATCCACACTCACTCAGAACACCTCAGAAAAACAACAGAACCATCACTCCTATCTCTACGGGGATTGCTGGGAGGGACTGAGGGCATTTTTGCCATGGCCCTGGACCCACTTTGGGGGTGCTGCCACCCCAAAGAGGTGGGTCTGGGGCAGCCCCAAACCCCCATTCTAGCCAATGGAAAAAAAAATTTCTTCAAAAATTCACCAATAATACTAGGAGCAACCCAACAATTGCCACCCCATCTTTTTGGCCCCTCTCTCTGGGCGCCCTAACACGTAACACCTAGTCAGTCCATCTTAATGCCTACCTACTACCACCACTCCTATCCAAGCAAGTAAGAGGAGGACACTCAGAGAGACAACACCCACTCTCTGTTCTAACAAAAAGGCCACTGCTGTGCTGCCTGCCAGCACAGCAGCAGCAGCGGAGAAGCACACTAAGCACAAGAGCAGCACTCACAGAGAAGAAGCAGGAGGCGGAGCAGCAGAGCAGCAGACCTGCGCTCTGCATGATGGGTGATGTGATGCCCAAAGAAACCACCGCCTCACTCAGTGCCTGCCACTGACTAGGCCCGACAGACAGAAGCCAGCCAACCTGCTCTGCTCTGCTCTGATGCTCCCCATGGATGATGCACACACACCCTACATCTGCATCCAAATTACCAGACCAGACCAAGTGCGCAGAGTCAGCACAGGCCAGCAGCCACCAGCCCAGCAACAGCAACAGCTACTACTGCTACCACCACAACCAGTGTTTCCGCTACAATCACATTCCCAGTCCAGTCACGCGCGCCACAGCCTGAGCCTAGCACACAGCCAACAGCTGCTGCCAGCCAGTGCCTGGCAAGCCCAGCCAACATGAGGAGGAGAGAGCTAAGTAGACGGCACACGCACATCACCAACCCATCACGACGGCGCAACTGCAAGGGGAGAGGGCACAATTACAGGCAGCAGGAGGAGGAGGCAGCGGCGAGGCAATCCTAGCATAGATTTGAAAGTTTAAAATCCACCAGGACATCTTCTAGAATCTAGACTTCTGTTTTTTCTACCACCAGCTGTAGTGTCTAGTTAGTCAGTGTGCTGTGCAGCTGAGCTGAGCTGAGCTGCGCTGCGCTGCGCTGCATGTGAGGAAGGATGATTGTGGCTAGTTCTTTAGTTTCAGCAGACTGGGCATTGAGCATGGGCAGTGGCCTTGGGAAGCAACACAATTACACGACACTCACCTGCTGCTGCTGGTTCTAGAAGTTGCCTCTTCTCGTCTTTTCACCTCTTCTTCGTGTGTGTATGTGCGTGTGCAGTGAGTGCATGCCTTTTGCCTTGCTGGAAAGAAATGCTTCTCTGGTCCACCACCACATATTTGCTCAAGGACACAGAGAGGCCCAAGGCAGGTGGTAGCACCAGTGTGAGTGCATGTGTGCTGGTGGTGTTTGCCACCACAGGTGTTTTGTGTGTGTGTACTGTGTATGTGTGCGCTGCTAGCTAGGAGGGGGAGGGAGGGAGGCAGGGAGGGAGGCAGGGGGGAGGAAAGGGGAGGGGGAGAGGGATGTAGAGGGGATTGAAGGCGGGGAGGGTCCGGCTCAGAGTTGCTCAGCCACATATTTGTTCACACACGTGCTCACGTGTGTGCTTCGGTGGGAGAGACCAGACTCTCATCATCTGCCAGACCGGGGTTGGGGGCAGGTGAGGCGGTGGTGGGCTGGAGGGGAGGGAGGATGGAGGGTGTTGAAGAGGAAGGGGGGAGGATGAGAGGGGAGGGATGGAGGGAGGCATGGGGGGAGGGAGTTGGAGGGGGGAGGAAAAAACATGTAGACAGACACACACCACACTACACACAGAAAGCATCCACACACAGAGACAGTGCTAGGCATCCATTCACACAGACAGACAGACAGACAGACACACAACAGGAAGAGACAGACTGAGCCTGCACCACACACACACACACAGACCCAATTCCCCCCCTGCACAGTTATCAATCAATATGTTGTGTTGGCAGCCAGTTCATTGCTATTCTGATGGTTTTGGGTTTTTTGCCATCAGCCAACATCAACAGTGACCACAATCAAGATAAACATAAGATGATAATAATTCATTCGTTTCATTTGAAAAAATCATCCAATCATTTTCTCCATGTAAACCAAGCCCCCCACACATGATTTCTGGTAACATTTTCAATAAAATCAATTCATTTGGCATTCATCATTTTGTTCTCCCTTTGTCACCTTTTTTTCTTTCTTTTGCATAATTTTGAGGCTTGATTTTAACATGGGGTTTTTAAAGAAAAATTTATTTACATGTTTATTTACATACAGTATTTACATATCTACACTGCATTTTAGAACGTATACCCGCCGCTGCCGCTAAGTCTAGTACTCTGTGGGCTGTGCTACTTTGGGGGGGGGGGTGCCGTGCCCACGCCAGGTCCCCAAATGCTGACAGGTGGATAGATAAAGGGCCTGTGCTGGTCAGCATTGGGTTTCTTTTTAGGTGGGCGTGGGCATTGTAAACATCTGGCCAGTCGCAGCACTACAACTACTACTACTACTGCATCTCTGTGTGGGCACACTACATGCTGCGACTGGCTGGCACGGCTCAGCATCTGTCACGTCAGCTCAGCGAGAGGTGGAAGGGGGGAGGGGAGGGATAAGCACAGAGGTCGAGCCAGGCAGGTGACCAACCATGGGGCAACCCACGGTAATCACTCGCCCGGCTCAAACTCCAGCTTGGGGTAGCCCAACAGGGGGAGGTTCACCTTAAGGAAGCCCAGCTGCTCCACCAGACCAGGGTCCAAGCGGGAGCGAGAGGGTGTCACCACGTCCCTGGCACGTGAAAACACCCGCTCGCTCTGGACACTGGTTGGGGGGCAGGAGAGGAGGCGCACAGCCACCACCGCCAGGTCCGGCCAGACTTGGCGGCGGCTCGCCCAGAACTGTGCGCAGTCCACGCCGTCTCCCTCCACAGGCTCCTCCAAGTACTGCGCAACGCATTGCTCAGCAATGGAGGGGGGCCTGGCAGGTCGAGCCTCCCGCATACCAGGCATGGCTCCATAGCAGAACCGCTGAAACCACTGGGCGGATCTCGAGTCGGTAGCAAGTGGCTGCTGCGATGGCGCCGCCTGGGATGCCGCGCTGCTGGACTGGGAAGAGGGAGGGGAAGGGGAAGCTGACGCCGGCTGGCCGCCCATGCTGCTGCTGGGTGCGGGTTGGGCCGCGAGGGTTGCCCCCACACCACTACCAACACCCTGGTCTCTGCGGGCCCTAGCGGCCTCCTCCTCCCTAACTTTCTCGACCAGGATGCCCCTCCACCTGGGCAATTCGTCGGCACTCACGGCATTGCCCTTGAGGGCTGGGTGACAGAGACAAGCGAGGACATACTCCTCCCTGTCTCCCAGCACATCAACGAGCCGCTTGTCAACCCCAGACCTCAGCCTCCCAGCCACAGCACGACCCTCTGGCGTGGTCAGAGAGATATGGAGTCCACCCATCAGCTTCTCGAGACCAACAGCTGTGGGCAGCGCCTGGCTCAAGGGAGTGGTGTCGCCACACAAGCCCTTCGTGGCAAGCTGGAAGGGCTCGAATGCCGACACCACCTCGGACATCTGCTTCCACTCTGCGTTCGAGAAGTCGCAGACATCCAAGGACTCGTCCCTCGCCAGGGCAACAAGGGCTCTCTCCTGCTCCAACAGGCGCTGGAACAGGAGGAAGGTGGAGTTCCACCGCGTCTCCACATCCGTAGGGATGAGATGGCAAGGAAGGCCAAGGTCATCCTGCTTCTGGTGAAGCAGTCTCCTGGACTTCTCGCTGCGGTGGAAGTGGGCGGCCAGCTTGCGAGACTTATCCACAAGCGTGGCCGTGGCAGCAACAGCAGCTGCGATGGGGCGGGCCCCCTTCTCCTGGGACGCCTTCAGCTCCTTAAGGCCAAGGGCGTCCCTGACGGTCAGATGGAGTTTGTGTGCCATACACCGTATGTTCACACAGTCCATGACTGTCTCGACAGTGGCGGTAACGTTGGCTCCATTGTCGGTGACAATGAAGCCGCGGGAGAGGTGTGGACACCCGCCAATCCACTCCTCTATCTGGCGGTCGAGTACGGCCGCCACCTCCTCCGCGGTGTGCCTCGTGTCCATCGTCTCCACGTGCAGGACAGCCCACCTATGCCGTAGTGCAGCGGGAGCCGCGCCGGACCCAGAAGCATCGCCCGCGGAGGTCCCCTCACTCTCCGGTCCCCACCAGTGGGCAGTGAGGGCCAGGAAAGAAGCGTGCATCCCACTGACACTGGTCCAGAGGTCAGTCTTGAAATGCACGCTTGTCCCGGCCGGAGCTTCACGCAGCTCGGCCGACACGAGCTCCCTGCACCGGCGGTACAGGGAGGGGACCACGTTCCTGCTGAACGTGGTCCTTGAGGGGATGACATATTCGGGAGCCAGGTATTGGAGAATCCAGTGGAAGCCGTTGTTCTCGACCACCTGAAACGGTTGGTCATCGGTGGAAATCATCTCCCCTATGAGGCGGGTGAGGTGATGATGGTCCACGCGAACAATACGCTGGCTGCCCGAGGACTGCGTCCACCACTGGACGGGCAGTGTAGCCTGCCTGCTGGCTAGCACACTGCCGCTGCCCGCCCTAGTGGCAGATGCACAAGGCGCACTAGCGCTGCCAGCCTGTCCCCTGAGACCTGGGTGGTGACGCTCTAGGTGTCTCCACATAGGCGTCGTACCCAGGTGCGCAGGGTCCCTTCCGTGGCTGACAAGCATCCTGCAGTGGACACAGCAGGCGTGGAATGGGGCATCTTGAGGGACCTCAAAACGCACCCATGCACCACTGCCCTTGGCCTCCTGCGCCCTGGGCGCCGTAGTAGGCCGTTTCTCGCGGGGTGGCTGCAGTCCTAGGGGGGGCGGCCGCCGCTGCCTGCCCACTGCTGCCACCCAACCCGCCCCTTCCGCCCTCCACAGCGGAGGAAGGGCCCGGCTCAACTGGCATCGGACAGGCAGGCCTGTCCTCCACCACCTCGCCAGACTGCTCCCCACCAGAGTGTCGGGCTTCACGAGGGGGGGCCCCACTGAGCGGCAAAAGGATAGGGGGAAGGGGCCCCAGAGGGAGGGAGAACCTGGCTGCATCGCTGCCAGCCGCACGGTCCTCACCGCCCTCTACCTGCTCTTCCAACTCCACAGTCTCCTCCACCTCAACAACTGGCAGTACCTCAGCAACACCTGGTGCCGCCGGTGAGGAGGGACCCGCCACAGCCCTAACGGTGCCTCTGCCTCTGCCGCGATTGGCGGCAGCAGGCGTGGGGAACTGAATCCTGCGCACCAAAGATGGGGCCGGAGCAAAGAATTCTCCAATGGGGAGAACTGGGGTGTCCTCAGGCTCCCCGCGTCCTCTCCCTCCCTGTGCCGCAGGCGCACCCCACACCTGGCCTCTCCCACCTCTGCCTGCCAGCCTTGAGCGAGCCCTGCCCGCCACACGGCGCTCAGACATGCTGCTAGGTCAGAAGGAGGGAGACTTTAGGAGGAAGGCCAGACAGGGTCAAAAAAATAATTTGGAGGGGCTTAGGGGCCAAAAAAAAGGCAGCTGATTTGGAGACGGCGGGGGGGAGTTTGTTTTCAAAAAAGGAAGCCAATTGGGGGGAAAGGAAGACTTTTTAATATGGGGGGGGAAGCCAATCGAAGTGAGGGGGAGGGTGTCCTTTTAGAATTTGGGAGTCAACCACCAAGCCAATTGGGGAGATGGGTCTGGGAGGGTTTTTTTAAAAAAATAGGGGGTTAAAGGGTGGACCCCTGGTGTGGGAGGGTGGCACGGGCAGTTGGGTGGAGTAGTTGTGGTGTGGGTGGCAAGTTTTTAACTTTTTGGGGGGGGGAGTGGATGGGGGGAGGGCACAGCACCTACCGGGGGTGGGGGAGGGACGCAGTCAATGCTTGGGAACCTGCAGATCAAAGGAGGAAACCCTTATTTAGTGAACTGGAACACAAAGTGTGGGTTCTGGGGGGTGGTTCTCAAGTAATGCTCCTGTGGGGGGAGCATCAAACTCAATGCAGCCTATTTAGTGACTCTAAATTGCACACAACCAAAACCAGAACCCAGTCACACCTACACAGAGGTTGAACCCACCCACTCTGTGACTCTGCCCGCCCAATGCCATGGCAAGCAAGCAGCAGCAAACACTTGATGGCAGCCTCATGGATTGAACATCATGATCATCATCATATGTGTGTATTGGCCCAGCATGTAGTGGCAGCATCAGAGCCCAGGACCCCACTCAGACTTCCCCAGAGGCAAGGAAGCACTCTGGCATGGCATGGGCCCAGCATGTAGTGGCAGCATCAGAGCCCAGGACCCCACTCAGACTTCCCCAGAGGCAAGGAAGCACTCTGGCATGGCATGGCCCAGCATGTAGTGGCAGCATCAGAACCCAGGACCCCACTCAGACTGCCCCAGAGGCAAGGAAGCACTCTGGCGTGGCATTGGCCCAGCATGTAGTGGCAGCATCCGATCCCCTGACCCCACTCAGACTGCCACAGAGGCAAGGAAACACTCTGGAAGAAGGCACCTGTTCAAAAACCACCTACAAGACGCATGCAATGCAACGCAACATACAGCAGCAATTTCTTTATTGGGCATGAAGACACAAGTTGCAATGGTACATCTCCTCTCCCTCCTCCCCACACCCAAATGCATTTCAAGATAGGGGTGTCCCTATTTAAAACCGCCAGCTAGGGAGAGAAAGGGGGCAACAAAAGGTGCACAATTGCACACGCACTAACACCTCTTCTTCCGGTCCTTCTCCTGCCGCTCACTGCTGGTCACGGATGCGCCGCCGCCAGCCAACCCCCTGGGCTGGGACACAACAGGGCAGCCACACGAGGCACAGGCAACCGGGGTAGTTCAACGATGGAGTGGCAGAAGTGAGGAGACAACACTATTTATGTGTTGTTGCTCAACTCACCCCCAAGCAGAGACAAATGAAATAAAACAACTTTCAAAAGAAAAAAAAACCGATGGCGGGGACCTCCAGGTGAGGTCGGAGGTAGGATACTGTGTGGCTGCAGCTGTGGGAGGAAGAAGAAGTGAAGGGATGAGGAGAGAGAAAGAGAGAGAGAGAGGAAGAAGAGAGGAGGAGCTGTAATGTAGCAGCAGGGAGGGGGATTCGGGTGTGGGAGGAGGACAGCAGCAGCAGCAGTGACGGTCCCAAGAGGGGGAGAGACCAACAGAGGGTGTTTGGGGGGTGGAGTGTGTTTCAGGGGGTCTGGGGTATGTAGCAGGGAGTCAGGGGGGCAAGAGGGGGAGAGACCAGAGGGTGTTTGGGAGGTGGAGTGTGTTTCAGGGGGTCTGGGGTATGTAGCGGGGAGTCAGGGGGGCAAGAGGGGGAGAGACCAGAGGGTGTTTGGGAGGTGGAATGTGTTTCAGGGGGTCTGGGGTATGTAGCGGGGAGTCAGGGGGGCAAGAGGGGGAGAGACCAACAGAGGGTGTTTGGGAGGTGGAGTGTGTTTCAGGGGGTCTGGGGTATGTAGCGGGGAGTCAGGGGGGCAAGAGGGGGAGAGACCAGAGGGTGTTTGGGAGGTGGAGTGTGTTTCAGGGGGTCTGGGGTATGTAGCGGGGAGTCAGGGGGGCAAGAGGGGGAGAGACCAGAGGGTGTTTGGGAGGTGGAGTGTGTTTCAGGGGGTCTGGGGTATGTAGCGGGGAGTCAGGGGGGCAAGAGGGGGAGAGACCAGAGGGTGTTTGGGAGGTGGAGTGTGTTTCAGGGGGTCTGGGGTATGTAGCGGGGAGTCAGGGGGGCAAGAGGGGGAGAGACCAGAGGGTGTTTGGGAGGTGGAGTGTGTTTCAGGGGGTCTGGGGTATGTAGCAGGGAGTCAGGGGGGCAAGAGGGGGAGAGACCAGAGGGTGTTTGGGAGATGGAGTGTTTTTCAGGGAGTCTGGGGTATGTAGCAGGGAGTTGGGGGGCAAGAGGGGGAGAGACCAGAGGGCAGGATGTGTTTTGGGGGGATTAGTATGCGTAAAGGGGGATGAATCTGGGTGGGAGGGGGCAGGCAGGGCAGGAGTGGAGGAGGAGGAGGTGGCAGTGGGGGGAGTGGGTTTCTGGAGGGGAGGAAGCGGGGAAGCTGGGAGCAGAGCAGAGGGCCACACAGAGAGGGGAACAATCAATGAATCAATCAAAGCAAACCAAACAATATGAAAAAAAGTCCAAAAAAAAACAACCTGGGACCAATGGGCAGAAAGTCGGGGGGGGGGGGGAACCAACAACAACCAGCAGGGAGGAATGGGACACACACACACACACAGCAAAACCAGAACCAAAAGAAGCTAATTGATTTCACACAAAAAACCAAAGTAACTAAGACAGGACTCAACAGGCAGCAGCAGCACCAGGGAGGATGGGGAACAACACTCAGTCTGGGTGGGAGGGGGCAGGCAGGGCAGGAGTGGAGGAGGAGGAGGTGGCAGTGGGGGGAGTGGGTTTCTGGAGGGGAGGGAGTGGGAAGCTGGGAGCAGAGGGCCACACAGGGGAACAATCAAATTTGAATCAAAACAATCTATACACAAAGTAAAAAAAAAAGGAAACCAAAGGGCAGCCAGAAAGTCTCAGGGCGGGGGGGGGGGGGTAACAACTACCAGGGGGAGGGACTGGGGGAGTGGGTGGGACACACACAGCGAGCAAAACCAAAACCAGAACCTAATTCCACAAAGAAATCCAAAGAATGCAAGACTCAACAGGCAGCAGCACAGGAGGGAAACAATCTTATCTGGGTGGGAGGGAGGGAGGGGGGAAGCTAGGAGCAGGGCCAGAGGGGAACAAATTAACAATCAAAATCAGAACACAAGGAATCCAATTGCAGCAATAATATAAACTAAATCCTCAGGAACACAACTCAGACAGGCAGCCAGCAATAACAATAGCAGAAGTTATTAATTAAAAACCAAAATCAGCAAATATATAAATTTACACAGAAGCAATAATTGAATGAAACTCAAAAAGTGGAACAAAAGTCAGGCAAGGCACAAAAACAGGAAAGCAATGCAGAAGATGGTGGGGGGGGGAGGAGGGCAAGCCAAAACTTTGGGAGAAGGGTTGAGAGAGAAAGGGTGAAGAGAACAGAAAACACAACAGGAAAAGTTGGAAAAAGTTGAGGGGAAAGTATTAAAGAGGTTTGGACAGAGACAGACAGAGGGCAGATGGACAAGGTGGCACACAACAACACACAGAGAGAGCAGAGAGACAGACACACACTAATGTGACACACAGTCAGGGACTCACAGCAGACACCAGCAGCAAAAGAGCAAGCAAAGTCTCAGAGATGATCCCACAACTGCAGCCAAGAGAAGTTTCTAGAGAAGAGGCTTGGGTTTATATAGGTTTGAAATTCCCTCCTTTGGGAGCCCCCACCTTTGCACTCCCCCCACGGCCAACAGGGTGCCAGCTCTCAACAGTGCAACAGTCAAGCAGCCTACCAGACCAAAGGACTCATTCTGGCCAATCAAGGATCAATAGCGCAGCCAATACAATGCCTGGAAATAGCATCACAAAATGGATGCAAGGAGGAGCAAAAGTTTCGGGAAGGAGACACAAAATGGAGGACACACTTGAAACTTTAAAGAGACACTCCAGAGACTCAATTGCACTCCCGGACCGGTTCGGGAAACCCGAGCCGTTTCAGTACCGAACCAGCTCGGATTCGGTCCGGCTCGGTCCCAGAAGGGCCCGATTCGGTCCGGGATCAAACCGCCGGATCCGGACCGAACCGCACATCACTAATAATTCCTTTCAACTTGGGGTGCCTGGGGGGAGTTGAGACCAGTCCTGCCATGCCCCCAGATCCACTTTGGGGTGCTCTGGAACCCCCCAAAGGTGGGGAATAGGACATCCTCAAATCCCCATTATTCCCTATGGAATATAGAAATTGAGAAATACTTCAACAATTCACCAATAATCAGAGAAGTGTCTGATTCCCTTGGGATTTGGTGTGTGGTAGGCACCCCTGGGTGCCTACCACCTAACCCAGTATTTTGCCCCTAGGTACTCCACATAGGGAATAATGGGCAATAATTAAAACAATTCCAAAAATTCATTAAAAATTGGCGTGTCTGATTGCTTTGGGGTTTGGGTGGTAGTTGGCACCGATGAGTGCCTACCACCCAACCCACTTTTGGAGGCTCAACCAGTTCAAACCAGTTCAAACCAGTTTGAATAGAACCAGGCTCAGTTTGGTTCAAATTCGAACTGGAAGGTCAAACCAATGCCTGGTTCAGTTTGAAAGACACCAAAGAATCTAAACACTTCAAAAATACCTTTAAAAAACTGAGTACCCCAGTGTGTGTGTGTGGGGGGGGGGACATGGCAGTTGACAGTTGGCACTGTCCAATGATAGTCAAAATGAATAGAAGAAATGAAGTCATCCTCATAGGGATTCATTATGAGGAAAAGTTATTAGACACCAAAGAATCTAAACATTTCAGTATTCCTAAAAATTAAAATGAGTACCCCACTGCCTTGTTGGCACTGCCCAGTGACAGACAAAATGAAGAGAAGGAATGAAGATGTGCAATGAATCCTCATAGGGATTCATTATGAGGAAAAGTTATTATACACCAAAGAATCCAAAGACTTGAAAAATAATGACTGCACATTTTGCTCCATAACTCCACTTCAATAAGGGCTAGAGCTTGGCTTTTTTAAGAAAAGAAAGAAAGAAAGAAAGAAAGAAAGAAAGAAAGAAAGAAAGAAAGAAAGAAAGAAAGAAAGAAAGAAAGAAAGCTGGGGATCCATGTTAGGGTTAGGATATGGCAAATTCGAATCCCCATTGTTTCCTATGGCAGAAATGTTCAAAATCAGTAAAAAATTAAAAATCATTAAAAATCAACCAAGTGTCCCACTGCCTTGAAATTTGGGTGGTAGGTGGCATCCATGAGGACCTACCCACCACCCAATTCTGGTGCTCCTAAGACCTTGTTAAGTGTTCTGAATCAGTCCAAATCTGTATCAAATCAAAGCAAATACAAATTGAATCTGGACTGATTTGGAGGGGGTAGATTTGGATACAAAACAAATCAGGGGTGATTTGTTTTGGGCACAAATCAAATCAAAAAAATCGTGCACATTCCTAGTATCCAAGTGATACTTCTCCCTCAAAAGCGAGGAGCCCCCATGTCATTTCCACTCCCCTTCATCATGTAAGAATTGTTACTAGTCTAATCTAAGAATGGGGTCACTATGTATTATCCAACATGGCATTGGCCTGGAGCACTTACAGCTCTGTTAGAAAAGCACCTTTGGGTAGTTTGGCAGTATAAGTCACTCCACTTTGTTTCATGCTCCAAATATGCAAAGTACTCACAAGACACCCATTTTTCAGATTTATAGACATCTCTCAGCGACATTATGAAGGCAAAGATGGTTCTCACTGGGTTCCTGTTGAATAAAGGTTATCTGACAAAGCCAAATTGAATAAAAATTCCAACATTTTAGAGAGTTCATAAAAGCAGTCAGATTGAGATAGCCTTATTTTGATTACATGAAGTGTGATTTATTTTTGAGATTTCAAAACCTCTAAAGGAGGGTATGCTTCCTCTCATTTATACATAAAATTCCAATGAGAATTGATTTTGTGATGAGTATGTATGTTGTTTAATGTGACTGGATGGTGTATGTGCATAAACACCAACAACTTAACACAGTCACATGATGGTGTCGAGAATGTTTACTAACTGAAAAGATAAAGAGGGTGTTTGTACACTGCCTATCTCCATGTGGCTCCTTCCTCCATCATTGTTTTGTGGAATGCTTTGTTTTGCAGTAAAAGAGACACATATTTTTAAACTGCCCTGAGCCTTTTGGAAGGGCAGCATAAACGTTTTTAAAATAAATAAATAAATAAATGTCCTTTTGGTAAAGATATGGGTGCATTTATCATGTACCGATATATTATTAGTCTGACACTGTCACTGTGAGTAAATTGATTTAGCCACCCCAAAGCTAGAATTGTATGTGTGTGTGCACGCATGCGCATGAGCAGGGGCATGGAGACAATGTGGGGACAACCATCCCTCAGCTGCAAAGTTCTGGGGGAGCCACTAAGGTACCCCCTCGTCCTTGGCCAGGGCATCCCCTTACCCCCTCCCTCACCCATCTGGCGAATGAAGCATGTGCCAGCTGGGAGTATGAGGGAGGAGGCTCTCCTCCCCCGTTAATCAGCATTTCATTGACCTCCTGACTGATGAAGTTCTGCAGAGCTGACTGGCCCTGTCCTCGGTATTGGCCATGACACTAGGTGAGGGATCGATACATGGCATAGCTCGGAGCATGAGTATGATTCATGTGCTGGACTAAAAATCAGAAGGGGTGGGGGAGCCAATGGAACGACTTTGGCATCCAGCCGCAGGAGAGCTCCCTATGCCCATGTGTGCATCATGCGAGAGAGAGAGAGAGAGAGAGAGAGAGAGAGAGAGAGAGAGAGAGAGAGAGAGCTGAAATCTTAGTGATTTATTCAGAGTAGAGTTGGGTTGATTGGCCAGGAAAAGTCTAGTAGAAGTCCATAAAAGAAATATAAAGAAACTTCACATTAGCAATATTTTTTTGAGTCTATGAAGATGTTCTCATGTTATCCTAACCCAGGCTAGGGAAGCTGAGCCTAAGTTAGGCGGCATGCGAGAACCACCAGGATCAGGCCCAATTGCAACAGGGCAGCGCTAACTAGCCTAGCTTTTTAGCCTGGCCATTAGAACGAGCACTCCCTTAAACCAGGCTTGCTGCTCGTGTGTGAGCTCAGGCTGCCTCCAGCCTGGCCGCACACAGAGATGGGTGCCTAGAGTGTCCGTCTCTTGGGGGAATCCCTCAATGCACTGTGCTTGCCGTGCGGTGCATTGTGGGATTCCTGGAGGCCAGAATGCATTGTCCCAGCCTCCAGAGCTTCCTCCCAGGCCTTACTCCAAGGAATACCTCATCCCAGCTTTCCTCCCAGGATCACATGAATGCTCATCTGGGGGGAAGGTGAGTTTAACCAGCATTCCCCACAACCTACCCTCCTCCCCACCTGGTCATGTGAATAATCTCTATGTCTCTTTGCTTTTAGAAGATGCCCTTATGTATATCCTTTTGGATAAGAAGATGCCCTTATATATATCCTTCTGGATCCAAACCTCTCCCTGGTGTCCCAGGTTGAGGCGGTGGCCAGAGGTGCTTTTTATCAGCTACAGCTGATACACCAGCTGCGTCTGTTTCTTGAGATGAACAACCTCAGAACAGTAGTACATCTGCTGGTTACCTCCAGACTTGACTACTGCAATGCACTCTATCTGGGGCTGCCTTTGTACATAGTCTGGAAGTTACAGTTGATCCAGAATGCTGCAGCCAGGTTGGTCTCTGGGTCATCTAGGAGAGACCATATTACTCCTGTGTTGAAGGAATTGCACTGGCTGCAAACATGTTTCCTAAAATACAGGGTACTGGTTATCTATATATATAATTCTCTAAGGCATACCCATTAGGGATGTGCATAAAACCGGTTCTCCCGGTTCGGTTCGGATCCGAACCGGGTCCGAACCGGACCAGGGTGGTTCGGTTTTGGTTTTGCCGAACCACCCTCCCGGTTCGGTTCGGATCCGAACCGGTTCGGATCCGAACCGAACCGGTTCGGATCTCAAAAAATAGCTGATTTGAAAGGGGACCTTGTGTTCTACCTGCCACCCAAATTTCAAGTCGATTGGACCTTCCTCTGATATTTGGCGATTTTTTAAAGTTTTAGTGACTTTGGGGCAGTTTGGGGGCATAGCATGGGATCTGGGCAAAAGGAGTGGGGTGGGGTGGTAGTGCCTAATGGGTGCAGGCTACCACCCCAATTTCAGGGGGATTGGGCAAAGGGCTGATTTTTGGTAAATTTCTGAAAATTTCATGTCTTTGGGGCAGATTGGGGCAGAAAGTGGGGGCTGGGGCAGAATAGTGGGGTGTGGTGGTAGTGCCTAATGGGTGCAGGCTACCACCCCAATTTCAGGGGGTTTGGACAAAGGGGTGATTTTTTGAGAATTTTTGAAGTTTTAGTGACTTTGGGGCAGTTTGGGGGCAGAAAGTGGATCTGCCCCAAAATAGTGGGGTGGGGTGGTAGTGCCTAATGGCTGGAGGCTACCACACAAATTTCAGGGGGATTGGGCAGAGGGCTGATTTTTTGAGAATTTTTGAAGTTTGGGTGTCTTTGGGGCAGATTGGGGGCAGAAAGTGGATCTGCCCCAAAGGAGTGGGGTGGGCTGGTAGATAGTGCCTAATGGCTGGAGGCTACCACCCATCCCCAATTTAAGAGTGATTGGGCAGAGGGGTGAATTATGGTGAATAGAAAAGGTGTGAATTCTCATTCTATCATAGCAAATGAGATATTTTTCAATTAAACAACTCTCATGACCCCACTTTCACTTTTTCACACTTTCCTTTACTATGAATAATATGAGGAAGTAATCAATTTAGCACACTTCACCTTATGAAGACAAACCTCATACAAATAAATTCACCATAATTCACCCCTCTGCCCAATCACTCTTAAATTGGGGATGGGTGGTAGCCTCCACCCATTAGGCACTATCTACCAGCCCACCCCACTCCTTTGGGGCAGATCCACTTTCTGCCCCCAATCTGCCCCAAAGACACCCAAACTTCAAAAATTCTCAAAAAATCAGCCCTCTGCCCAATCCCCCTGAAATTGGGGTGGTAGCCTCCACCCATTAGGCACTACCACCCCACCCCACTATTTTGGGGCAGATCCACTTTCTGCCCCCAAACTGCCCCAAAGTCACTAAAACTTCAAAAATTCTCAAAAAATCACCCCTTTGTCCAAACCCCCTGAAATTGGGGTGGTAGCCTCCACCCATTAGGCACTACCATCACACCCCACTATTCTGCCCCAGGCCCCACTTTCTGCCCCAATATGCCCCAAAGATATGAAATTTTCAGAAATTTACCAAAAATCAGCCCTTTGCCCAATCCCCCTGAAATTGGGGTGGTAGCCTGCACCCATTATGCACTATCACCCCACCCCATTCCTTTTGCCCAGATCCCATGCTATGCCCCCGAACTGCCCCAAAGTCACTAAAACTTTAAAAATTCACCAAAAATCAGCCCTTTGCCCAATCCCCCTGAAATTGGGGTGGTAGACTCTACCCATTGGGCACTACCACACCACCCCAAAATTTTGCCCCTGGGCCCCTTTTTACCCCCCGAATCGATTCGGATTCAGATTCGGATTAAATCCGAATCCGAACCAAATCAAGGGTGATTCGGGTGACCCAGATTCGGGCACAAAACAGAACAGGGGTGATTCGGTTCGGGTCCGAGCCAAATCACCCGAAATCCCAAATTGCACACCCCTACTAAGCACACACACAGAGAAGAAGCAGGAGGCGGAGTGTGGATTCTATGATAGCATATTAGAGTGGATTGATGGTGTCTCATTGAAAATCTCATTTGCTATCATAGAATCCACACTCAATACCTCAGAAACAAGAGAACCCTGTACCCATGGGGGTGCCCCTACCAGAGATCCCTGTACCCCATGGGTTAGAAACCCATGGGGGTGGTTGGCACCCTATGTGCACTACACCACCACTTGCTCTGGGCCACCCCAGCACCCCCATGTGCACTTATAGGGCTGCTGAAAGCTCCATTATAACTTATTATGAGGAAAAACCTTAAAGACGCGTAAACTTCAAAAATCACTTAAAAATCACCTCTTTGCCCAATTCCTTTCAAATAATTCTGATAGCTTCCTTGCCCACCCTAGGAACTACCACCCACCACACTGCACTCTACGACACCCCTTTTCCCCCGACGTGAAGCTATACATTTGCTGCAATCCTAATTATTCTCTATGAGGAATTCAAAAACACTTAACAATTCACCAATAATCAGAGGAGTGTCCAATTGCCTTGAGATTTTTTGGGTGGTAGGCACCCATGCCTGTCTACCACCCACCCTGCTTTTGTGCTCCTAGGTCCTCCACAACAGGGGATATGGACTGGTTCGGGTCCCATTATACTCAATGAGAAAAATAATTAAAAATATTTCAAATATTCATAAAAAATCATAGGGGTGTCTGATTGCTTCAGGGTTTGCATGGTTGTTGGCACCCATGAGTGCTCCACAATAAGAAATAATGGCCTGGTTCGGGTCCCATTATATCCTATGAGAGAAAAATAAAAATATTTTTCAAAAATTCATAAAAAATCGTACGAGTGTCCGATTGCTTTGGGGTTTGGGTGACAGGTACCCCTGGGTGCCAGATACCATCTGACCAATTTTCAGCTTTCCGAACCGATCCGAACCGGTCCGAACCGGTTCGAAACGAACCACCCCCAGTTCGGTTCGGATTCGAACCAAACCAGGGGTGGTTCGGTTCGATCCGAACCTCCGAACCGGAACCGGTTCGGACCCGAACCGGTTCGGATCCGAACCGGTTCGCACATCCCTAATACCCATGGCTATCCAATGTGTGGTAGCTCTCGCGAGAGCTTGCGAGTAGAAGCACTGTGGTGATTGGGTAGTGGGGATTCCATATGCAGATAGGAAGGAGGAGCCTATGAGAGCAGAAACACCATGGTGATTGGGCAGTGGGGATTCCATATGCAGATAGGGAGGAGGAGCCTCTGGCACCATGGCGATTGGGCAGAGGGGATTCTATATGCAGATAGGGAGCAGGAGCCTGTGATGGTTAAGGTCATTTGGAATGCAACTGTTACTGGCCAGAAGATGTTCTTGATTGTATCCATATATATAAAAGGATTGGGGGCCCTTTGCTCTCTCATAACCTCTCTCTTCACTGACACGTGTCAGTGAAGAGAGAGGTTATGAGAGAGCAAAGAGCCCCTTCAGGAGAAGGAGGCTGCCGTTGTGTGAATTAGATGAAGAAACAAGATGAACAAGATCTGTTCATCCATGCTACCTGGCAAAGAGGCACCTTTTTAACGTGGTGGTTCTTGTTATTTATCAGGGGGAGAGTAACTGGCCCTATCCAGCCCAGCACAGAACTTCCAGTGACTGTTGCTGGTGTCTGTCTTATGTTTCTTTTTAGATTGTGAGCCCTTTGGGGACAGGGAGCCATCTTATTCATTCATTCATTCATTCATTCATTCATTCATTCATTCATTCTCTATGTAAACTGCTTTGGAAACTTGTGTTGAAAAGCAGTATATAAATTTTCGTTGATAACTCAGGAAGGGAGGGGGGAGGAGAAGAAAGACGGGGGAGAGTGAGAGGATGAGAGAAAAAGAGAGAAAAAGAAGGAAGGGGAAGAGAGAAAGAATGAAATATGAGGGATGGGCCTGAGCCTGTCAGCGGCCTGAGGGGATTGAGCGGCCATGGATGCGGCAGCAGCAAGGAAGGGCCCAGTCAACCACTGCTGCTGTTTGGGACTAACAAGGCCATTGGCAGAGGCAGGCAGTCAAGGGATGGGCCCGGGCTTGTCAGTGGCCTGAAGGGAACGAGTGGCCATGGCAGTGGCGGCAGTGACCAAGGGCCCGGTCAACTGCTCCTGCTGCTGCTGCTCCTGTGAGGAGGAGTAGGAGTGGAGCTTTGATGAGGGTGGGGAGGTCTCTGGGGATAGGGGGCTGCAGCTTGGCCAATAGGTGCCACAGTGCTTGTTGAATACATTAGAGACTATAGTTCATTTCAGATACTTGCAGTGGTGCACCTAGGTAATTTTGGCACCTGGACTGCCCCCGCCAAGAGGCCTCCCACTGTGAGTCCCTCCCATAAAACAAAAGGGGCAAAAAAAATCCCCTGCCTTTGAGGACTTCCTGCTGCACTGAACCTCCGATCCCCCCCTAACTCTAGCACCATGTATGTGGCCAAGGGGTAGGGATGGGCCCGGACCAGTCCGGAGGCTATTAAAAAAGCCTCCAGACCGGTCCGGAGCTGGGTGGTTCGGTCCGGGGTGGGGGGTCACTTTAAGAGCAGCGGGAGGGTTTACTTACCCCTCCCGCCGCTTTCCCTCTCTGGCGCCATAAACATACGAGTAATTGGGGCGGCAGGATACCTCCCTGCCGCCCCTTCCCCGACGTTACTTTGAAAACCTCCCAGGAGTGCATTGCGCGCACGCACGTTGCAGTGACGAGCGCACGCTTCACGTCACTGTGATGTGCGCGCATGTGCGCGCAATGCACTCCTGGGAGGTTTTCAAAGTAACGTCGGGGAAGGGGCGGCAGGGAGGTATCCTGCCGCCCCAATTACTCGTATGTTTACGGCGCCAGAGAGGGAAAGCGGCGGGAGGGGTAAGTAAACCCTCCCGCCACTTTTAAAGCGACCCCCCCACCCCAGTGCCGGACCGCAGTTGGCGGTTCCGTGCACACCCCTACCGAGGGGTGGCAGCCAGGGTGTATGTGTGTGAGCTGAGCAGGTCTTCCCCCCTCCCCCTGTGGTGGTGGCAGATGGAGTGACCACTGGGCCTGTCTGTACAGCCCAGCAGCTCTTGAGAACTGTGAGGCACTTCAGCGTGCCTGCACAGTTGAAATTGATTGTTGCAAGCCCATGACATCACAGGTTTGTGGTGATCTATTACAATTGTTCAGGTGTGCTGGAGCGCCTCACAGTTCTTAAGAGCTGCTGGGCCAGACAAACAAGTACAGCATCTGTTTGCTGCCTCCAACACCATGTTGGGGGAGGGGAGGCCTGCTTGGCTCACACTTGGCTGCCACTCCTCAGCTGCGCACATGGCAGCTAAAATGTTTGGAGGGAAACCCAGAGGTCTGGCCCAGTGGGGCAGCAGTGGGGTGGATGCGGGGCTGTGGCAGGAGCCCCCATGGAACTTGGAGGCCACAAACCATGGCCCCATGTTCCAGGGGTAAGCGCGCCTCTGAATATTTGAGGCATTCAGAGTTATTATCCATGGGAGTGAGTGGAGCTGATAACAGGATTATAACCTGATGGGAACTGTGTAATGTATTATTTGTATGAACCAGCACAGAAATACATTTTTCTTCTTCACTTACCCACTGCGTCTTATAGGACTGGTACAAGTTAATGGATTTTCACAAACATTCATATATCCCTGAAAATGAAATGCATTGTTGTTTTTTCACTCAGATCAAATACAATTGTAAATTACTTCCATGCATGTGTAACTTTGAGTGTGTGCAGCCCTCTGTTGGATGGGGAGTGCACTGAATTACTTCCTGCCTTGGTGGGTTGTTGTAGGGAAGTTTCTGTGAGGGAAAGACTGTGAGGAAAAAGAAGGAGGAGCTCTCAAGAAGATAAAGAAGAAGAATTTAGGATGAGAAGAAGAAGGGTAGATGCTGAACTGTCGAAAAGGAAAAAAGAAGAGCAGCTTTCTGCTCTCCAGCTTTATACATCCATCCACATTCCTCACCAGGTTTGAGGTGCAAGTGGGCTAACTTGTGTACCGTCTAACTGACTTGAAACAAATTTGGTATAGTTGTAGTGAATGACATATAGGGACACCTCAATGGTGTAGTTTGTGATGATGTCATCCATCCAGATCCAAGATGGTGGACACATAAATGTTTAAGGTGCAAGAGGTCTAACTTGTGGACCACCTAGCTTGTGGACCAGTCTAACTTGTGGACCGATCTGAACCAAATTTAGTCCAGTTGTAGGGATAGTGAAAGGAAAGTAGGCAGATTAGTTCTTACTAGAACAACTTGTTTTGTTTGCTTCTACTCTTTTGAACATGGGATTGGGGCTTTTGCCTTATAAAACATATGTATATTGTATGTGTAAAATGGATATTTGTTTAAGGTTATTACCTTAATCTTTTTAATTATTAAATTTGTCTCTAAATTCGTTTCAGTCTTGGTCTCTGGAACGTAGATTCTGGGAGAAATAGGTTATGCATGCACCATGATTTTGGAGGCTCTCCCCCCACGTAACCTCCCATGCTTCCCCAAAAAACAATCATGAGGGTTAGGAAGGTCCTCCAGATAAGCATCCAATTCAGTGTGAGTAGCTAGAACCATAAGCAAAAATCTCTCTAGTCCTTTAAGCATGCACAGGGCTACCTTTCATATACCCACTGAGTAATATATAAACTAATAAGTAACTCATTTACTCCTTTCTTTCTCTAGTGGACAATTTGTCTCTTGTGTAGACAAATACTTAAAATGATTGCACCTATGGATTGTGTAAGGAGGGAAAAAACTGGCAGCATAACAGAGATTTTTAAAAGTAGACACTGAAGAAGTTTCTGGGATGTATAACAATCATTGAATCATGTCATATTAGGAGTGTCAAAATGCGCCCAGTAGGGAAACAACTTTGTCAACAACACTCCTTTAATGAAATATATTACAACAAAACAGGGCAGCAGGATGCAAAAACCACTGTATGTCTAAAACAGAAAACCTCTTTTTGTGATGCTTGGTGCGTCATTTGATTAGCAAATATCTAATACTACTTTGGGCAAGATTGCTTCCCCTTTAATTACCCATGGGTGCACCATTTAAGTTACCTCATTTCTGGTGAATTTCTACTGGCATCAATCACGCCTACTAAACCTTTCAATTACAATGGAAATTATATGAAATTACACTATTATATTCTCATTTTTATTGGCAATCTAACAATTCATCTTTTTCTAAGCCTGCATAACCATCTGGAAGGATAGTAATGATGGATGTTTTATAAAAAATATTTCTTTCCCTTTAAAAAACAAACAAACATATCTGGCCTAGAGCAGTGGTTGCCTAAAAATGGCTTTCTCCTGGTACGGGCCCTTGCTGCACTCCCTGACCATCTGTGTAAATAGCAATAATGGTACTGTAGCAGTGTGTGTTTCTTGCCAGAAGTAAAGAGGAAAAAAGAGGAAAGAGGAAAGGGAGGAATTTATACTTTTCCAATGTGCTTTGGGCTTTAGAATATAGGTGGCTGGCCCTCATACTGAATATTTCAAGTCCACAGAGGTTCCCCCTCCCCCAACTTATTTCAGAAACCGGACTGAACCAAACCTGGGGGTTTCAAGGGGGTGCCAGACCAAACTGGCCTGGTCTAGTACGGGTCCAGCTCAGTATCATCCCTTTATTTATTTCTAATAAAATCTGTCTGGTATTTTTATGATGTAGCATGAAATTAACAACCTGTAGCCTTTCGGCTAAAATTGCTGTTAGAATTCTTGAGCCTGAGGGAAATGGGCCTGTGGCTGACACAGTTAGGTGAGTCCTTGCTGAATATGAGGATTACTAAAATAAAAGCTTCATACAATGTAGGTGGAAGTCTGCTGGTTACTAGGGGTTTTGGTTTGGGTGTGTGTATGTGGTGTGTGTGTGTGTGTGTGTGTGTGTGTGTGTGTATACACACACACACACACACACACACAAACCTACCAAAGATAGTGATTATTGATAGAAAGATAAATGATTCACCATAGTCTTGGTATCAGTCTATAGGGAAGCCATTTGTTTCCAGCTTTTTCATTGTTCTTAACGTTATCTATTTTGATTTATTGCCAGACATCTGAATAGATATGCTTCCAAATTTCTTCCTATCTAAATTCTGTCTCAGATTTTGAAGTTCCAGATCATCTGGTTATGGGCAGGATCAGATGACCCATGAAAAATAAGTAGGAGGGAATCAGAGGTTTCTGGCACACGCTGGAACTTATGGCCACTTCCATGTCATCTGAACCCAAAAATATCAGGTAGACAATGTTGAGTTTAACTCTGCCTCCCAACATTCTTCACCCAAGTTCAATTCTTGGTTACATACGTTGGATCAGGGATTCTCAAACTTGGGTCCTCAGGTGTTATTGGACTTCAACTCCCATAATCCCCAGCCTCAGTGGCCTTTGGTTGGGGATTATGGGAGTTGAAGTCCAATAACACCTGAGGACCCAAGTTTGAGAATCACTGCGTTGGATGATGGAGGGAACCCCACATTGTCCCCTCATGTCCTGGTTTGGATGACACAGAAATGGCTGGACGTACAGGCTTATGCCAGACACAAATGCTAGCCAGGAACAACTGCTTCCCTCCTATTTACTTTCTGTGGGTCATCTGAACCAACACTATGTTACCAAAGTGGAAGCGATGCATTAGGAATCTTCTGTTGCAGGGGATCCCAACTTTCAGTCCTCAAGATGTTGTTTGTCATCATACTCAGCTACTCCCATAATCCTCAGCCACAATAGCTTTGACCATTTGTGGCATCTCAGTTGAACTTCAAATGATAACCCTCTCACAAACCCTCTGAGAAGAGAATGGGCCCTGCTGGTTGCCCTTTGCGGGGCTGGGTAGGAATGATTTGCTCCCTGACTCATGAGACTTCATCAGGATTCCCACCAACTCACAATCAGGATTCCCCCCACCAATCTACTCCATGTTTTCCTCTTTAGTTAGGTTGTTTAATGTTTAGGTCATAGCGAGAAAGCACAGAGCAGTAGGGACATAAATTAGAAAGAGCTGATTGGTGAGCACCCTAAGGCACTCTTGAGCAATGAGAAAAACATGTAATCCATCTGTAAAAGCCTGAGGGTGTGAGTGATACTTGTTGTTACTATTTCTTAGCACCAGTGGAACTGCCAAGCTCAAAGACTGAATAGCTTGTGGAGTGAGACTGTTTGAAGATCCTTGATCCTTTGAGGCAGAGATTGCTTTTTTAAATAAAATTGTGGCCCTTTTTGAACACAAGTTGATGTTTTGGTTTCACTGGTGTGGTGGTATACGAAATTTTGGGTGTATGAGTAGTTGCATGGTGATTCTTTGTTGCATAATATCTTACAAATGTGCAGGACATGTGCATATACATAAAATACCACACAAAATGAATCTTGATTCATTCATATGTGTGAGTACATCAAGATTGTGTGTTTAAAGTGCTTTATCCATCTGTAAGCATGTATTGCTAACACAGGAGAAAAATGTAGATCATACGAAGGAACTGCAGCTGCAACCTGCATATGCCACAATGCTAGAATTCTTCTAGTTACACTTGAATTCAGGAGAAGTTAAATGTAGGGCAGAGTGAGCCCATAAAACAATAGAGGAACAAAATGAGAGAAATTCACTCTCTTCTCTCTTGAGGCAGTTCAGTTTGTTAATTCCTCAAAACAGGTAACATTATTTAGCACACACAATGGTGAATTCTGTTCCAGAGGCATGCAGGTTGTTTACTTCATCTTTTGCAGGTGTGAATTGCTGTTAGTGCTTAAAAGCAGAATGGGAGGCAATTTTGTTTAGCCTACTTTCCAGTAGGCTTATGAGATCACCCAGCATTCCATGTGCGTCCGTTTCCCCACCCCCCGCCATCTACTTTGCAATGCCTGGACTAATATGAACCAAATCAGGCACAGTTGTAGGGACACATAGGAACACCTCAATGGGCTAACTTGTGAACTGCCTGACCAATTTGAACCAAATTCGCTACATCTGTAGGGACACATAGGAACACCTAAATGCCGTAATCTGTGATGATGTCCCCCACCTGATTCAAGATGATGAACATGTAAATGTTTGAGGCACAAGTGGGCTAACTTGTGGACCATCTAACCAATTTGAACCAAATTTGCTACAGTTGTACAGAGTGACACACAGGGACACCTCAATGGTGTAGTTTGTAATGATATCATCCACCCCAGTCTAAGATGGCAGACGTGTGAACATTGGAGGCACAAGAGGTCTAACTTGTGGACTGCCTAACCAACTTGAACCAAAGTTTGTACAGTTGTAGGGGTAGTGGAAGGAAAGTAGGCAGATTAGTTCTTCCTATAACAACTTTTTAAAAAACAAACAGAAATTCAGCTTTAGTTTCCATTCCCAGCTAGAGTCTGGAGTCTTCAGGAATCATCATCAATTGCCAGGAAAGCAATCCTGGAGATCTATATGGTTTGATATTTTGGAAAATATTGAAGAAAAACTCTCCAGGGGTAGCTTCATTCAGATTTGGCAACCCTCATTCCAGCATGATGTGTGTTGTTGGTTTTTTAAAGGTATTTTGAGTGGGATGCATAGGTAACTGATAACCTGTTCCCCAGTAAAAGCTGGACCTGGCTCCTTAGATTGAACTGAGGCACCAGCCTCCATTCCCTAAATTACTGTATACTGCAATAGGTGTCACATTCTCCACACTTCGTCTCTAGATTGATAACTGGGGCAGCGGGGAGAAAAGTGGCTCCTATTCCATGGTCAGATTTGGCCCAACAGCCTCTAGCTGCTGACCTTTACTCTGTAGTGTCCATATGTAGAAAATCGTGTGCAACTTTAAACTTCATGGAGCCATTTCCATACTGAATAGAATAGTGATAAACTTACATTTCCATTTATCGACAGTCTCTGGGGAGATGGAAGGATCCCTTGATTCTTCTCCTAACACTTCTGTAAAGAGAATTTATTGGGTCCCCCGCTAATTATCCCATGAGAGAATTGTGTGAGTATGGCCTCTTTGTGGAACCTGATAACAGGTATTGTAGGATTAGCAGAAACAAAGAGAAGAAAGCAAGGATAATTGATATCAGATTTTTCTATTCAACAATCAAGCATTCTAGCACAATGCCACGGAATAAACTTGATTGTTCATTATGGAGGACTATCACTGCACACTTTGAAAGTCTGAAAAAGGATACCTAAATGTTTAGAATGCTAGCTTTTGTTTCCATGGTAACAAATATTTTTTTTAAAAGAAAAATAATCTTTGAATTCAATTTTATCGTAGTGAAGTTGGCAGTTTCCAAGTACTAATTGAGTTTAGACTCCATTAGGAGTAACATTAATCACTGAGTTGCTTTAAATGATATCTTAGCAATTTAAGTTTGTTTTAATAGTAACATAGTTTAATTTTGATGAAATGGAATTGAATAAAACAAAGTAAAGATTTTCAGTGCAAGGATGTATGCCTTGGCTTCTTTTAAAAATTGAATTCTCTCTTTGTTTTTCTCTTAGGGCTGGTGCAGACATTCAGCCCCCTATGAAAACCCTTTTTTCATTATTTGCTTGGGCTATTTAAAATATCAATATCCCACATCTTAATCATGGAAATTCACAAGGTGGCCATCAAATCAATTTAATGTTGATCATAATACAACATTAAAAAAATCAATCAATAAAATGGATGCAGCAACATATATCTCTGTAGGCCGGGACAATGTGTCCCAGTCTCCACATATCCCACAATTTACCGTGCAATGAGTGTTAGGGGTGTGCACGGAACCACGGAGCTGCGGTCCGGCACTGGGTGGGGGGTTCCAAAAGAGTGTGTGTGGGGGCTTTACTCACCCCTTCAAGAATTCTGAACGTATATATTCGAGTAAGCGGGCGGCATACCTCCCTGCCGCCCGCTTCACTCCCCCTCCTCCGGCGGCGCGCGTTTCTCCTTAAATTTCCGGCTTCAATTGCAATCGGGCGGCAGGGTAGCTCCCAGTCCCTGCCGCCCGGCTCTTCCATACCCCCGTGTCTCGGCTGGCGGCCGCCCCCTGCTTAATCACAGGACCCCTGCCACCCCTTCCCTTCCAATACACAGGCGGCCGGCAGGAGAGCTCTCCTGCCGACCCCGTCCCCTTCCCCGGCTCGGCTGCAAATGGCTTCTAGGAAGCCTTTTGCGCGCCTGCGCAAAAGGCTTCCTAGAAGCCATTTGCAGCCGAGCCGGGGAAGCGAGCGGACGGCAGGGAGTTCTCCCGCCGCCCGCTCGCTGAAGTCAGCGAGCGGGCGGCGGGAGAACTCCCTGCCGTCCGCTCGCTTCCCCGGCTCGGCTGCAAATGGCTTCTAGGAAGCCTTTTGCGCAGGCGCGCAAAAGGCTTCCTAGAAGCCATTTGCAGCCGAGCCGGGGAAGGGGACGGGGTCGGCAGGAGAGCTCTCCTGCCGGCCGCCTGTGTATTGGAAGGGAAGGGGTGGCAGGGGTCCTGTGATTAAGCAGGGGGCGGCCGCCAGCCGAGACACGGGGGTATGGAAGAGCCGGGCGGCAGGGACTGGGAGCTACCCTGCCGCCCGATTGCAATTGAAGCCGGAAATTTAAGGAGAAACGCGCGCCGCCGGAGGAGGGGGAGTGAAGCGGGCGGCAGGGAGGTATGCCGCCCGCTTACTCGAATATATACGTTCAGAATTCTTGAAGGGGTGAGTAAAGCCCCCCCTATTCTTTTTAGAACCCCCCACCCAAACCAAAACCACCCCGTGTCCGGACCGGTCTGGAGGCCTTTAGAATGGCCTCCGAACCGGTCCGTGCACATGCCTAATGAGTGTGGTGCATTAGGGGATACCCCCATGAGACAGGAGCTCTAGGTGCCTGTCTCTGTACGTAGCGCACAGATCGAAGGGAAAATAGCACTTAGGGCAAGCACTGAAATTGTGCCCTGTCCAAACATCTGACACCCATCTTTCAGATAACTTTACCATAATATCAGCTCAAAAATACAAGTCAAGCTCGTGGCCCCGTCTTTGGTAATAGTATCAATGTCCTCCTAAAATTATTTAGGGTAGTTTTCTCATATATAAACAATCATCTTTCCATATTTTTATCAGTGAGGACTTCCCGTATATGAAATGGTTTATCTTCACCAAAAGCACCGATAATAACTACACCATTAAACAATTCAATTCAATGGAACTAACATTAAATGAAATGCAGTAATATCCAAGAATTCATACTACACATTTCTTGTTACTTTCTCCAAGAATCATTCCACACTTTCTAATGTATAGAAAGCAGAGATTCCCACAGAAAAAGAAACGTTAGCCTTCTGTATTACACTTTTAAGCAAAATATTTCTCAAAGTAAAGAAACAAAAAATAGAATTCTAATGGCAAAAACACTTAAGACACAAAATTTACAACAATTTTTTCAAGTCAAGGGAAATCAACCATAGGTGCTACAATACTTCACAGAAATGGGGTTTATACAAAAATACAATTGCTTATAGATACTGCTCATACCTTGTTCAAAGGCTTTTGTTTTGCTTGCAGTTTGGAAATGCAAGCTTGCTTAGGAACATAGGAACATAGGAAGCTGCCATATACTGAGTCAGACCATTGGTCTATCTAGCTCAGTATTGTCTTCACAGACTGTAACTGCATATATAACTTTTAACTTTAAGAAATTTTTAATTCTAACAGATGAAAGCCTACTAACTGGCAATCCTACCAAGCACTGGAGGGGGACATGCCTATAATGAATAGAATAGAATAGAATAGAATAGAATAGAATAGAATAGAATAGAATAGAATAGAATAGAATAAGAGCAGTAAGAAGGATCTATTATATTAATACTCGTAGACGTGCCTCTGTGGGGATGTGTCCCGGCAACCCAGCGGATTGGCTGGGCAGTGAATGCGCCGGATTGGCTGGGCAAGGGAATTGGAGGAAAGGAAAAGAAGGAAAGCGGGCAAGCGGAGAGGAGAACTGAACGGACTGGGGTGGGGGAGGGGGGAATCTGTGGGGAAAGAAAGCGGTGGAGTGGCTGCTTCAGAAGATGCTCACTAGAGGGAGGGCCATGCAGGAAGGAGCCGGCTGAACGCTTGGCTGCCCAAGGAGGTGGTGGCAACGACCAGCTGGGAAAACATAAGCAGCCTAGAAACCTGCGGGGTGGGGCGGAAGCACGAATAAGAGAGAGAAAATGAGAGAGAAAGAGGGAAAAATGGAGGAGGGAGCAAGCTGGGGCAGAAGGCTTGGGGGAGGGAACTGGGGCAGAAGGCTTGGGGGAGGGAACTGGGGCAGAAGGCTTGGGGGGAGAATGGACTGGGGCAGAAGGCTTGGGGGGAGAGCGGACTGGGGCAGAAGGCTTGAGGGGAGAGCAGACTGGGGCTGAAGGCTGGGGGGAGTGTACTGCGGAGGCAAGTGGTGGGCCGCGGAGACAGTACTTGGCCCAGCGGCGGGCCTGCCAGGCGGCAGGCCCACCCTGCCCGTGGAGGCCAGGTGGCAGTGGGCCCGGCTTGCCCGTGGAAGCCAGGCGGTGGGCCATGGAGGCCAGCTTGCCCATGGAGGCATGGCACCCGTGGGAGGGCAGGGCGGGAGGGAACCGAGCAGTGAAACTTCCCTGTTCGCTGCCTGGGAGGAGGAGCGGCGGCGGCGGGGCCCTTTGCAGCCACCTGGTAAGGCCTGTGGCAGCAGAAGTAAAGAACTCAGTGTGGGGAGGGGGAGAGCAAGGAGGGAGGGCAGGAGAGAGTGGGGCAGGAGGGAGGTGCGCCGGGGAGAGACAGAGTGGGCGAGAGAGGCGCGCGGGGGAGAGACAGAGCGAGCGAGAGAGGTGCATGGGGGAAAGACAGATCAAACGAGAGAGGCGTGCGGGGGAGAGACAGAGCGAGTGAGCGAGGCGCGCAGGGGAGAGACAGAGCGAGCGAGGCGCTGGGGGAGAGACAGACCGAGCGAGTGAGGCATGCGGGGGAGAGACAGAGCGAGCGAGGCATGTGGGGGAGAGACAGAGCGAGCAAGCGAGGCGTGCGGGGGAGAGACAGAGTGATCGAGCGAGGCGCATGGGGGAGAGACAGAGCGAGCGAGGCGCACGGGGGAGAGACAGAGCGAGGCACGTGGGGAGAGACAGAGCGAGCGAGGCGTGCGGGGGAGAGACAGAGCGAGCGAGCAAGGCACGGGGGGAGAGACAGAGCGAGTGAGAGAGCTGTGGGAGGACCAGCCAAACAAATTCTCCCAAATAACCCCAAAAAAGAAGTGAACTACCGCACAGATACTCTGTGCGGGTTCAGCTAGTGTATATTAAAAGTCTTATGATCACTGATGTTTAAGGGGCAAAGCACCTTGCTTTTCTGAGAATTAGGGTTAAATGTTTTCTTCATGAAGGAGGACCCAACTCTAGCACAGGCAGGGTAGAGTTTCATCCCTGGAATTCATTTTCCAGCTCACTGAACAAACAGGAGAAAGAAAGAATCCCCCCCGCCAAAAAAGAATCAAACACTTATTAAAAGTATAGTGGGAGCGGGAAAAGCGGGGCAGGAGCGCAGGAGAGACTTACTTTCCACAATGTGGCGGTTTCAGAGATCAGCAAATTAATCCCACGGTGGCTTCAGCCAAAAGGCTGGAGGGAGCCCGAGATCAGCAGGAGTGCCTCTGAGAACTACAAAGCTCCGTTTGCTTGACAACAGGGGAACTGAGAACCCACTGAAGGAGAACCAGAAATTATCCTTCTTCAAGCAGCCACCCCAGCTCCTCTGCAGAGAGGAACTTCAGCTACGTTTGCAGCCTGCAAGTTAGCTCGGCTGCTTACTTCCTGATCACAGGATATTTGCATAGATAGTTCTCTGGAAGGCAGAGTGAGGGAGGGGTCACGAGGAGAAAGCTGCCTTCCAAAAAGAAAGCTCATTCTCCAACCTCATTCTCCGAGCAGCCACCCCAGCTCCTCTGGGCAGAAGGAGTTTTTAAGCTCTAGGGACCAGCGGGGTGGTGTGGCGTGGGGTGTCAGCCAGAGTGAACTAGTCCTATTTGGCCATTTTTGCTGCTGGCTGGAGCTATTTTCATTTTCGAATGGACTGGAGCTACCAGCCACAAAAACACACAAAAGTCCAGGATGTATGACGGGGAGAGAGCAATCACAGAGAAACCTGCAAGCCCCCACATGGTGGCCTGGACAGCTGGGTGAGGGGTGGGGTGGTCCGCTGCCTGGCTTGGTGGGAGGCCTTTAGGCAAGCTCTAAGAGATCATGAGAGAGTCATCCATGTGTTGGTTTGGTGAGCTGGGTGCGCACATGGGGCTTTCCCCCTAACCTCCTTCCCCACCATGAGACCCTTCCAATAAGACCTTTTAAAAAGTGGGGGTGCTTTTCTGACTTACTCTGCTGGCACAGTGGGGATTTGCCTTCATGAAGAAGGTTTCTGTTCTGTGTGGGGATGTCCCCGCTGTGCCATCGAGGGGGGACTGGCATGGGGGAGGGGCAATGACTGCTCCAGCCTGGCTGGTGTGTGGCAGGGCTTCCCTGGCAAAGAGCAGGTGGGTGGGGGGTGCAGAAGGTGGCACCTGGACAAGATTACTTGAGGGGGGATCCTTTATGTCTCTCAGTCCTGTCCTGTCTCAGAGTCAGAAGAACCAGCAGCCACCCTCCAAAGAAAGGCAGGGAACAACAGCCGCTTAGCACAGCAGTGCACAGCCATAGCAGCAACTTGACTTAAGTGGGGTGGGGAAGGGAACAGTACACTGGCTTCGGCTGCATCTTCTCTCTTGCTCACCTGCCGACCGCCGTATGCTCCTGGAACTTCCTGTCTGGTGATGCAGTTGCACGTGTGGTCGGTGCCCAGCCCAGCCAATGAGAGCAGGAGGAGGGTGCTCCACCACCGGCCAATGGGAGCACCCACAACCCGAAGATCTCATGCAAGTGTGAGTGTGTGTGTGTGTGTGTGTTGGGGGGGGGTGCCGTCATGTCCGTCCAGCCAATCATGACCATGATGGGCAGGGCAGCAGGCATGGCTGGGCTGCAGCATGGCTGGGTGCCACCCACTTGCCAGAATTTTGTTGAATCAGTGGGGCAGTGGTGGCTGGGACTTGCACCCCCTTCAAGTTGTGCCCAGGGCACATGCCCTATCTGCCCCACCCTGGATATGCATGTGCACAGATCATCCAGGGGCGCAGTCCATACTCCATTTCCATGGAGCACAGAATTCAATGAGAATGTACTGTGTCCATATGCACCTCCTCTCAGATGGCAACTATCATTTGTCTGGTGAGTGACAGTGCCACTGATGCCCAGATACTGCTGCTGAAACTGCCCTCTCCTGCCCTTGCACAACAATTTTCAAGTGACATTGCACAGGTGGCTTCAAAGAGAAGAAGGTTCTCCAAAATTGCCCCTCCTCTCTCTCTCTCTGTATGAAAGTTTTTCCCGTTCACAGTTCTTATGTTGGGTGTAGGCTAGTGATTTCAGGGGACTGGATATAAATATTTCTCAATATTCTTTAAAAAAATATTGTACAGTTCCATTGTTTCCTTTAGTTGATGTTGCCGCTGTATCATTTCCCTCCCCCAACCAATCAGGGATCATGTAATGAAAGGACACTGAATAACCAATCAGATTTAGCTATATGATGATATGATTTAGCTATATTACCGTGCATGAATACAGTCAATTAAAAGGAAGGTCACTGCTTCCTTTATTTGTAACATTAGTGATCATGGTCAGGTAGGGGTCATATAATGAATGGGATTACCTCCCTATACTACATATCCAATCAGATTTGGCTACATGTTGACATAAATTAGTTGAAGTCAGTTGTGAGAGCAAGAGAGGGCAATATAAACAAACAGGATAACATTTTCACAAGCACTCTCAACAAATCTTTGACAAAGGAGACATTTGTTTCCTGAAAAATAGTGAGTAGCTTTGATGCAGCCCTAGTTAGGACAGCACTGGCATTTTAAGCATGCTCAGTAGAATATGAAGGATGCTTGTTTTGAATTAGATGGCCCTGCAGGGTCTTGTCTTCAACAAATCACTAACCCCCAAAATGTCACTTCCAATGTGTGGTGGTGGTGTAATTTCATAAGGTAGTTCTGTGGTCCTATACCATGGGTGAGAAAAGGTGATATTTTGATTGAAGACTGTGGTCTAATTTGCTCAGTGGGAATCTTTTTTTCTGACTGATCTGGACAATGAGCCCATTTTTCAACCGAGCGGTGAAGTGAATATTTATTTTTATATATAAGCTTATATATAAGATTTATTTTTAATATATAAGCTTAGAATAACCCTTGCTTTTATAACACATACATTTACAGAATAAAAAGTGCAGTGATTTACAACATAGCTGCACATCTGCAGGAGGAAATTAGATGATATTATTTTACTGAAAGAAGCAAATTAGCCTATTTCTCATAGAATAAATATTTACCTGCTGGTGAGATAGTGGGTGTAACAGCCATCCCAATTATGACTCTACACTCTGATCTACTGGAAATATACTGTAACACTCCAAAATGTGTGCTGTTGTAGTGTATTTAATAAAAATGCACAATGATCTCAAGTTCCTATAAAAAGAAGGATCTAGCATCATTGTGCAAACACTGAGCAGAATTCCTTGGGAAATTCTCATATCATGCCCCATAGATATGAATAGGAGCAGCACAAAAATACAGTAGTGTCATTTCAATGGGTTTTGCATAAGAAGAAGCACCAGTGGCCATTGGATTATGGGCATTGCTTCGTAGGACCTGTTCTTAAGGAGCAGAAGCAGTGCCACAATGTCAGGGCTGCTCAAATTTGGCCCTTCTGCAGATGTAGGCCTACAACTCCCATAATCCCAGGCTATCGGCCACTGTGGCTTGGGGATTATGGGAGCTGTAGTCCAAAAATAGCTGGGGTGCCAAAGCTATTGGGGTGCCAAAGCTATTGGGGTGCACTATGTCCTGTGCTGCTGGAGTGTGAGAAACCCCAGGCCACAATGAAGGAACCCACTTTGACAGGGGTGTAGCTAGGCGAAAAGGGGCCTATATTTGCCCCTCTCCCGGAGGCCCCTGGGAGTGAGTGAGATAATGAAGAAAAGAGGAAGGCATGGAGCTGGGGCCCCCTCAGGAGCTGGAGGGCCCAGGTTCTTTGAACCCATCCACTTAATTATAGCTACACCCCTGCACTTCAAAGTTCTTACCAATTACCACATTGCTTCAGCTGAGGGGCAATTAGAGAAGATTTGATGTAGTCCTAAAGAGGTTCAGAGCTTCTCATGTTACTCTAGCAGTGCAGGAACAAGCTGCAGTATAGCAATAGCATTTGAGGGAGGGGTAAAGGCAAGCATTTACGTGTGATATTAAAACTGATCAAAGAACCTACTGGATCACTGGAACTTAGCTACAGCAGGCAGCAAAGTTAGGAATATAGATACGGCTGCTATTATTTTATGTACGTGACAACATGTAAAGAGAAATGAAAAACAAAACCGATAATATGGAATGTTTCAATGTATTTGTTCTAGAGCAGAACAGGATATGTAACTATCTTCACTTTTCACACTTGGATGACTATTTCAGCGTCCTGCTCAACCCTTTTGAAAATGTCTCCTTTATTCATTTTGGACACAATCTAACCAATATTAAGCACTTTTCTTTTCCGTGGGATAATTAAATGCTAGCTTCACTCTCTCCCCTATGAAATAAGTGTGCCTTAAAGCACTTCACCTTGGGAACGATCATATCCTTAACCCCTCTGGACTAGATTGGTTGAGTTGCAGGACAACACATGGCCCAGTTATGTGAAACCTTCAGCTTCATGTTTGGGTTAGCTGGCTGGCTAGCTCACCCATTTCATTGATTAATATGAAAGAGTCTTATTGACGGGTAGTCCATATGTGTATGTTCTTCACTTGGTGATTGCACAGATATTACTTACATACATACTGACCATCTAATACTGAGACAGCATGTTCAAATCACCCCATCTCACTTCAAATGCAATGTTTCCAACTGAGTTGATTCACATGTTGAGTCAGTCACTATCTTGCTTTCGCATTTGAATTGGCTCTCTGTTGCCATATTACTTGCTGCTGCATACAGGGTTAATCTTGTTTGCCTTTTTCTTTTCTTTTTAGTTGTTATCAGTGCCACATAAGTATTGAATGTGCGGCCCAAACCATCTTTTTCATACTTACTTTTTTGAACCTGAGAACAAAAAGTAAAAAATAGCAAAATGCTTCCGTTGTTCTGGAATTGTGCCTACAACAACATTTGAGCTGAATTAGGAGGATCATGCTCCGATTAAATTTATGAAATAATGTCAAGCAAAGCATAAATAATGTTAGATAAAATTATCAACATTTCTATTTTGGGGTTGCTAGTAGTGCTTACACATTTCTGAAGGGCCATTTCACAGTCTTGTTGCTGAACTTTCAAAATTAGGGTTTGTCATATGCCTCCAGATATGTGCAACTTCCCCCATTCCACCCGCCTCCCAAGAAATTTCACCCATCTTATAGAAATTAGATATTTATAGGATGTGTCTGGTCCTTTAAGCTGCCTCGTTGTGAGTTCACCCAGGAACTATATTCTGAACTTCTAGTCTATTATATTCTGAGCCATTCTGAAATTCTAATGTGAAGAATTTTCTGTGCCACCTCTAAGAAATATTTTGAGCCAGATGACATGATAAAAAGTAATCAATAAATGCCAATGAACATAGCAAAACTAATAGCATGTATTAAAAAGACAGAGCAGATAAAATAAACAAGCTACAAGCCTAAAATCCTAGAAGCAGCCTTCAATCAAACAAAAGTACAAGAATCTGAATTAAAATACAAATAAAAGCATTTTTTTAACTTCTCAGGTAAACTCAGATGCCAGGTGAATGGACCCAGAGAAGGTGTTCTACAATCAAGTGCCACTAAAAAATGGACCATTCTGTTCCCATCTGCCTAACCTCAGAAAAGACCCTCCCCAGATGATACCAGGTCATGAATAAGTTCTTCAAACTGCCACCAAATTTTGCCTAAAGTGAGAGATCCAGATCTCAAGCAAAAGAGGACTTTCTAGGTAAAGACCAGCACTTTGAATTGCTCCTGGAAATGCATGTGATATATATGAAATAATATTATTCACATTACTATGCACTTTTGCTTACAGTGAAATTCAGACTGAATTTGGAGGGTTTTATTTGTTTGTTTGTTTGTTTATCACCCCAAACTCATGTCTATGGCCAGTTTACAACAACATTCTGAAGGAATTTTGAGGAAAGTTGAAAATACTTCGAGAACATAGGTGATGTTTTTTATGGAATTTCCACATATCATTACAAAAGACTTGCATATTCCACTATTAACAGCATATGCACATCCGGGTTTCAAAACAAATTCTACTGAAGAGACCATTGTGAAAGGAATTTACTCCTGTGATACTGCAGGAAAACCCAGATCTTTAAATTTCCTTTTGTTCCCCAACAAGAAACTTTTAGATGAATAGCCCTCTCCTCTATTTTTCTGCACTTCTACCACCACTGAACTGCCTCCTTCCCAGTCTTCATGTTCATCTTTGACCTCTTCTTCCACCCCATCTTGTCAGTCTGATGCCAATTATAATCTTTTTGGGCAGGTACATCATCACTTCTGTGTACTGTTTAAAACTATATTCAATTTGAAGGCCTTTACTCATAAATGTATTTTAGGAATGAAGCCTAATGTACCTTAATTAGGAAATGTTCCTCATTATGACAATGCCTGCTTTCATGCCCCAGGCAAATTCTCTCTCTCTGCCCCCCCCCCACTCTCGGTTTAAAACACATACTTGAACATACATTAGCTACAATAACTTGCTTTTAGCAGACTGCACATGCAATTTCTTTCAAGGTCCATTGCACAAGATACTATTTTTGCTTATCCAATTACACTGATAATATACACAAAATTGGTTTATATGTAATATTGACAGTGGCTAATGCCTGCTTTCCTAATGCACATCTTAGATAAAGTATATTAATGTGAAAGCCTGTTCCCATTGAAATCAATGGATAAACTCCTAATAAATCCAATGAACTCATGAATTTAGTGATACAAACTTGGAACACACAGTTCTTCCTTGAGTTCATGGCGGGTGGGGGTTATCAAGCTATTTTAAGTGATAATATGCCAGTGGTTGACTCTATTGTCACAGTCTAGCTGTGTCCACACATATGAATGATATGTAGCACATAAGGCAGACCTTAGTTAATTATTATAACATGAAGGGCGTGTGGATGATTGAGGTCATTGGCCGCAGGCAGTCTCAGAAGGCCCAAGCAGACAATGATGTTAATAAGAGCAGGCCCCACCCTGCTAGCAACATACCCAAGTTTAGAGACTGGAAGAGGGCTGGTCTGCATATTTCCTTGGCTCTGTGGGAAATGGGACCCACCCAACTGTGATGTGGAAAGGAAAGGCCACCAAAGACACCAGCTTCCATAGCCCTTCAAACTTGGGACAGCATAAGAGGGTGAGGAGATGACTATCAAAGTCAGTGCTAGAAACTAGGGGTGTGCACGGAACCGCCGAACTGCGGTCCAGCACTGGGGTGGGGGGTTGCTTTAAGAGTGGGGGGGAGGGTTTACTTACCCCTTCCACCGTTTTCCCCCTCCGGTGCCCGTAGTTCCTTTAGAATTGGGGCGGCAGGATACCTCCCTTCCGCCCCTTCCCCTGTTCCACTGCTCAAGGCTCCCAGGAGGACTCAGAGAAGTCTTCTGCGCACGCACATCGTGAGCACGCTTCACGTCTTTAAAGCTATCCCCTAAGGGGAGGGGGGTTGCAGCATAATACCTACGGAGGTATTGCGATGGTGGCGGCAGTAATTAGGGCGGAAGGATACCTCCCTGCCGCCCCTTCCCCCGTTCCACTTCTAAAGGCTCAGACTGCCTTAGGCTCCCAGGACCCAGAAGTCTTCTGCGCACGCACACTTCATGTTGACGTGAAGCAAGCACGTGCGCACAGAAGACTTCTGGGTCCTGGGAGCCTAAGGTTCCGAGCCTTTAGAAGTGGAACGGGGAAAGGCGCGGCAGGGAGGTATCCTTCTGCGCACGATCTGCGCGTGCGCAGAAGACTTCTCTGGGTCCTCCTGGGAGCCTTGAGCAGTAGAACGGGGGAAGGGGTGGCAGGGAGTTATCCTGCCACCCCAATTCTAAAGGAACTACAGGCGCCGGAGGGGGAAAGCGGCGGGAATGGTAAGTAAACCCTCCCCCCGCTCTTAAAGCAACCCCCCACCAGAGTCGCCCGAACCCTGAACCACCCAGGTCCGGACCGGTCTGGAGGCCTTTAGAATGGCCTCTGAACCGGTCCGGGCACACGACTACTAGAAACTAGTACTTATTGGAGCAGTAATTGCAAAAAAATAAATAAAATAAAATTGACCTGATAATAGCACCAGGTAATCAAAACTGGCGTCACTAAGTGTCACTCCATGATTTGTTTTTAAATTACAATAACATTTGATGCCTCTCCTCAGCACTGTGAATAACCATGGAGACTTCTGTTTTCTTTTGTAGAGGCCTTAGCTCAAGTAGAGCACAAGGTTTGCATATGGATTCAGCCTTGGCTGGAAAAAACCTTTGCATAAGATTTCTTCCTTTGAAGAGCCACTAGCAGTTGGAATTGACAGTAGCAGGCTTATGGATTCAGCATAAGGCAGCTTAATATGTTTTTCAAATATGCACCTTTAGTGTATTTTGCTTTCTTCAAACTGGGAGGACAGGAAGCTTCTTTGCCTCTGTCTTGACTCATGAAAATCAGTAGAGCCCATTACTGTTGGCCCTTGGGCCCTTGCTTAGTTGAAAACATAGCCCCTCTTAACAATGATTTAACTACCAAGTAAGCAGTAAGCATTTATGCAGTAACTAATGCCAAGGCACACTGGCATAGGTGGAGATTTACCCAACTCAGCCACAGAAGAATGGTCCAAAGAGGGGAAAAACCTTCTCTTCATCCATGCTCTGCAGACAAACTATGGAAAAGCCAAACAGAAGAATTACTCTATCACTATCTTCACATAAAGACCACCTTTACATCTCACTATCTTCACATAAAGACCACCTTCACACATAATGGCAAACTGTGGGTCCAAAGACCCGCAATTTGCCCCTATTCCCACCGCTGTTCTCCCAGATGATCTGTAGTCTGGAAAACTGCAAGAGGGAGGAACAGGTGATGCAGGCTTGCTCCTTCACATGACGGAAAGTCATGGCAGCTAATTGAAAAGGAGAGAGGGAGGAGCTTCCTACACTCAACTCTGGTTTGACACAGCGACAGAATCCAGACAACATGATACTGCTTCTGGATCTGAGGTTTCAGTGGCAAAACTCAAGTGGAACCAAAGGTTCAAATTCAGATTTGGGGTCAAAAACTGAACCGCAGTTCAGTGATGAAACCACAGGTTCATGCATTTGGAAGACCACAAACTTGAGCCTTTGGCATGGTTGCCTCCAGTTTGGCATTCTGTCCAAAGGTGGCCTTAGTGAAGCCAAAATTGTAGCATCTACCTGTGATAAGAGGAGTGTCTGCCATCAAGCCAATGTAGCCAGCGTGGTGTAGTGCTGGACTGGACTAGTGTTGTGCTGGACTAGGACCGGGGAGACCCGAATTCAAATCCCCATTCAGCTATGATACTTGCGGGGTGACTCTGGACCAGTCACTTCTCTCTCAGCCTAGCCTATTTCACAGGGTTGTTGTGATGAGAAACTTAAGTATGTAGTATACCACTCTGGGCTTCTTGGAGGAAGAGTGGGATATAAATGTAATCATCATCATCATCATCATCATCATCACCATCACCATCACCATCACCATCAGCCAATTACAAAAAGCAACTTTACTGGGAACAGCCTATATTCTGCGACGATATCTATAATAATAACAGCAACAATATTGATAATAAAATTCAGCCATCCGAGATCCTTGGGAAGGACTCGATGTCTGGATAAAACAAACCAGTCAATAACACCTGTCTGACTGTGTAAACAACAACAACAACAACAATTTATTTATTATTTATTTATTCATTCATTCAATTTATATACCGCCCTTCCAAAAATGGCTCAGGGCGGTTTACACAGAGAAATAATAAATAAATAAGATGGATCCCTGTCCCCAAAGGGCTCACAATCTAAAAAGAAACGTAAGATAGACACCAGCAACAGTCACTGGAGGTACTGTGCTGTGGTGGATCGGGCCAGTTGCTCTCCCCCTGCTAAATAAAGAGAATCACCACGTTAAAAGGTGCCTCTTTGCCAAGTTAGCAGGGGGTAATGTACTAATGTACCAGTAATGTACTAGAAGTACTCAGAGACTCCCTTAGCCAGATTTCACTGTGTTGTCTGGGGTGCTTAAGGCTAAAATCATATCTTCCACTCACCAAACAACAGTTCTCAAAATTCTTTCGAAGTAGGATTGTCAACTCTGAAACTATTCCTGGAGATTTTTCAAATTACCAAGCCATTAGGAGCTAGTGTTCTCTCTAACAGGGATTTCCTGATGGTGTTGACTACAACTCCCAGAATCTCCAGCTTCAATGGCTTTTGCTTGGGGATTATGGGAGTTGTAGTCAACAACATTTGGGAATCCCTGTTAGAGGGAACACTGTTAGGATCTCTAGAACACCTTTCAATAATCCTGTGGAGACTGATGGCAATTCCTGGAGGCCCCAGGCCTGTTCTGGAGGGCTGCCAACCCTATTTGCAAGGGAAGCCATAATAGTTAAAAGTGGTCTAACAAATATGTTTGTAATGCCATAAAATTGCCCAATATTCTTTTTCCCCATCTACCTTTTTGTAACAATGTGCTGAGTATTTTTTGAGAGAGAAAAATGATCTTTGTGAATTAAACATGTCACAAAAACCCGTGTTCAGCTGATTCTTATGCTAGCCATCTCTCAGTTAGATCCCTGCTAACTGAGCATAAAAGCACCTTTCAGAATGGTGATTCTCTTATATTTAGCAGGGGGAGAGCAACTGGCTCTATCCAACCCCAGCACAGAATCCCTCCAGTGGCTGTTGTTGATGTTTACCTTATATCTCTTTTTTAGGTTGTGAGCCCTTTAGGGTTGTGAGCTTCTAGGTTTATTTATTTAACGTATTAATTTAACATATTTTTATATCACCCAAAATGCAAGTTGTGGTTCCAGGACATGGAATCATCTTATTTATTTATTCTTTATTTTTCTATGTAAACTGCTTTGGAAACTTTGTTGAAAAGTGGTATATAAATAGTAGTAGTTGTCTTGAAAGATACAGCGAGGAAATGAAAGGCATATAATGAAATGATTAGCAAAACACTTGAAAGATTCGTTTAAAAACCAGCTTTATTTGCCCCATTTAACAAATGCACACAGTGTTATTTATAGGAGAATGCAAATTTCCTAGCATTAATTTGCAAAACTACCCTACAAACAATGTTTGAAACAGTTACATGAAATGAAAAATGCAAGACATTGAAAATTCAAACTGAATGTGCTTGCTTTATGCAAATATGAATATCACTAACTATAGTAAAATAATAATGATACTAATAAATATGTTCTCATTTAAGTCCTGCATAAAATTTTAACTTCCATCCACAGAAAATTAAACAATATTTGGAAGATACAGTTTGCTGTAAGTGTATGATATGGGCCCTTTGGGAATAAGAAGATAAGTAGAGGCTGCTAGGTGGACAGTTTTGATAACTAAAAGTTGCTATCCCTGGTTAATAGTTGAGGTTTTATTAAATATTCAAGATGAGAAAATTGTTCCTCCCATTTTACTGATACAGGGTCTCACTAACTTTACAGAAACATATCTTACAATATGGGACTAATGTGTACCCTCAAAATTTCTAAGCTATCTTTTGCAAACTGTAACCATACATCTAACATGTTATTTTGTTTTGATATGACCAACTTTATTGCTCTGATTTACTTTTCTGCATTTTTATTAAAAAAGAAGGATAGAAACACAGGAAAATTGGAAGCTGCCTTACTCTGAGTCAGATCATTTCCATCTAGCTCAGTTTAGTCTGCACAGACTGGCAGCAGCTTCTCCAAGGTAGTAGGCAGGAGTCTCTTTCAGCCCTTTTAGATGCCAGGGAGGGAACTTGGAACCTTCGGCATGCAAGCAGGCAGATGCTCTTCCCAGAGCAGCCCCATCCCCTAAGGGGGATATCTTACAGTGCTCACACATGTAGTCTCCCATTCAAATGCAAACCAGGGTAGAACGTGCTTAGCAAATGCGATATTTCTCTCTACATATTTACAGTATATAGATTGATATATATAGAGAGAGAGTGTTCAGTCCAGCCAACGGTAAAATCTAAAGCCTGAAGAGGATGGCTTGTGGATGGTAGGGGTGTGCATTTTGGAATTTTCTTGTTTCGATTTGTATCTGAATCGAAACATCCCCGTTTTGTACCCAAATTTTCTGAATCTGAATCAGCCCTGTTTTGTTTTGTAGCCAAATTTTCCGAATCCAAATCTATTTTGATTTTTAAAAAGGGTCCCAGGGCTAAAAGGGGGGGGGTAGTGTCCAATGGGTGGAAACTACCACCCAAATTTCAAAGGAATTAGGCAAAGGGCGGATTTTTTTGGTGATTTTTTTTAAAGTTTACACATCTTTAAGAATTTTCCCATGGGGAATAATGGGGATTCCAGCAAATGTATCACTTCAAATCAAGGGGAAAGGGATGACCCAGAGCAGAGTGTGGTGGGTGGTAGTGCCCAATGGGGGCAAGGAAACTTCCAGAATTATTTCAAAGGAATTGGGCAAAGGGCTGATCTTTTGTGATTTGTTGAAGTTTACATGTCTTTAAGATTTCTCCCATGGGAAATAATGGAGGTTTCAGCAGCCCCATAAATCCACTTGGGGAGGCGAGGGGTTGTGTAGTGCACATAGGGTGTCAACCACCACTTTACCCACAAGCCTGTGGGGTACTGGGTTTTGTTGTTTCTGAAGTGTTCATTGTAGATTCTCTGGTAGCATATGAGATTTTCAGTGAAAAACAAGAATCCACTCTCATATGCTACCAGATAATCTACACTCAGAACACCACAAAAACAGCAGGAGGTCCGAAACAACAAAACATTTTGTAGCCGAAACAGGGGCATTTTGTTTTGTATACAAAACTTTTGGATCTGGAAAATGGGTGTTTTGTTTTGTCTACAAAACACCCGAAACAGGCTGTTTTGGGTACAAAACGTTTTGTATCCGAAACATTTCGTACATCCCTAGTGGATGGCACATTAGATAATTAATCTTGTTGGCTGATGTTTTGTGCAAAGTTAGAATGGTGTAACAGGAGCTACATAGGTAGAAGACCCAGCATCTCAGCTCTGCACAGTGTGTGGCTGAGCAGGGAAATGTAGGCAGATGGGGAGAATGATATTCCTTGCTCTCTTCAGTCCAAAAGAACTTTTTAGCTTCAGGAATATGCACCGAGAGCCTTAACTGACACAACTCCTGTTACACACTTCTAACACTGCACAGTTCTAACATTCTGCGCAGTTTGAAACTGTGCAGAATGTCAGCCATTGACCTACTGGTTTTAAGAATAACTCACACCTGTTGAAATCAATGGGACGTAAAGGAGCTTAACTTTGACTGCATCGTACTGTCATGATAAATCAGGCCATTAGATGGTGGGGGTATGCACAAAACCACCTCGCCTGGTTTGGTTCAAATTTGAACCAAGGGGGCGATTCGTCAAACTTTTTGTTTTTAAATGACCCAGCCACACAGGGTCCCACTGTACAGGCACGGTGGCCTCCAAAATGGCCACCGCATCGGGGAATAGCCTCAGAAAGTGCCTAAGATGTCCAAATTGGGTGATTTTTGGGAAAAGGGAGGGAGGAGGGGGAACCTCCACGGATTTCTCTACCACCATAGAGAAGCCCCCCGAGGGAGTAAGATTTTTTTTTTAAAAAAAAGATTGATGAACTCCTGCACTGGGGGAAAGGGGGTGTTTGGTCTGGGTCGAGCCGAACCAGGGGTGGTTTGGCTTGATCCTGAACCTTCAAACCGAACTGGTTTGATATCGAACTGGTTTAGATTTGAACCTGTTTGCACACCCCTATTAGAAGGGCCAGCTCATCAGAAGCATAGTACCCTAATTTAATTCAGCCACTATTGGCTGCCTGTTCTGGATGCAATTCAAGGTGCTAGTTCTTTCTTTAAAGTCCTTAGGGTCTGAAGAATCTTCTGGTTCCATATATGTCTCCTCATGCACTCCATTCAACAGCTGAGCCCTCCAATTGCCTTTAATGAATAGATTGGGGTGGGTGTCCATCCAGAGCAGGGACTTCTTGATACCAACTTTGTAGAAGTTTTCTTGGCTCTTGTATTGTGCACCTTGAGGTGCCAGGCTGTGACCTTTCTAAAAAGACATTTGAGATGGGATGGTGTTATCTATTCCACCTTGTGCAATTATAAAACTGAAACACATAGAAAGTCTTGGTTTTTTCTCTGCATAAAGATATTTGTGTAACTTACTCTCCATTCTGTTGATGGGCTTTGATATATAAATATAAATCTGCATATCCATTTGTGAAGACAAAACCACCTTTGGGTAATAATTTAGGGCACTTACCATGGTTGCCAAGATGCCAATGAGATCTCAAAGCAAGACTCAGAACACATTGATAGGCAGGGGGAAAAAATGAGTTTGCCAGACAAACACAAACTGTGCTTTCCGAAATCTCTGAAATACTGGCTTCATTTGATTTAAAGAAGGACACTGCTGAGGGTTACGGAATGTTTAGGAACATTCCAAGTGCTTGAAAGTTTTTTTAAAAATGTGAAAGGCCAAGGTACAGAGGGGCTGCACACTGATGGTGGGAAGTGGTTCAGCAGAGAAGGGAATAGGTAGCAGTGCTGAAGTAATGGTCAACCACTAGATTGTCTTTGACAATGAGGTCATTCACACAGTCAAAAACTGAGTTCTACACGGGTTTTAGAGCTGTGTGTGCTCCCAATGTTTCAGTTGTGTGGAAGCCAGGTTGGAGGAAAATCTGGGTATAAGTGATTGTGTGGAAGCACGATAGGCGGAAAAGCTACCCAGCTTTTCCTCCTACCTTCCTTCCACACTATCACTTCTACCCACGTTTTCCTCTAACCTGGCTTCCACACAACTGAAACATTGGGAGCACACACAGGTCCGAAAGGTGTAGAACTCAGTTTTTGATTATGTGAATTACCTCAAGGATATGCTAAAAGCATGTACAAATATTGTTCATATTAATATTGTATGTGAGTGATGTCAATGGGTGTGTTTGGGAGGGAGGGAAGGGAGGCTGACGAATGAACTGAGCAAGCAAATAAAGACGTCTGTAAATTTACATAGATACATATTTGTAAATACAGGCTTTAAGGAAAGGAGGTACCATGTTACCTGGCCAAACTGGGTCAACACTGCACTGTTCTTAAAAGAAATTTCTCCCCAAACATTGATTCTAATCTACTTTCCTGCAATTGAACAATTCACATTAGCGAGGAAGCCACTTTTTGTTCCCTTGCCTCACAATAGCTAACTGAATCAATTCTTTTCAGGGTAAAGTATTTTAATTGAGGCAAAGAGGGCAAGCAGAAAACTTTTAGAAAGTGATCAACACTGTGAGTTCGTTAATATCTCACAGGAAATACTGAGTGACAGCTAAACCGCTATCTTTTTATCCTTGGGCTGTTCTGTCATTCTGTCTCTTATTACCCACCTACGTCCCGTCTCATTTTCCTATTCTCTGGCATCTGTCTTGCTGTGACTTGACTCTAAAAATGTTCCTGAAGTATTCAAGTTGTGCACATAAGCTGTATTATTAGTAGGTGTCAAATCTTTATTCATTAAGTTCATTTGGTTTTCTGATTATTTATATGATCCTTTAGCCTTCTGAAGCTGATTATTCGCTTTCTTTCTTGAATTTTAACTCTACTTTCTCCAATATGCATATTTTAAGTGTTAATGTATTTGAAAATGCTCTAGTTCCATTTGCAATGGGGTCTGCCCCTTGAACCTTTCTTTTAGGGCAAAACACTGCATTTTGAATTAATGTGAGTATAAAAATAGCTGCAGGATTGAAAATGGGAAAGATTACAGGGTGGACAGTAGATACCTTGCAAATGGGCACTGCCTACTCCTGATGTTTATTCCTAACAAGTGCTCCTGACTCATGTTCTCACACACTGATTTTTTTTTATGCCCAGAAACTAAACTGATTAAATGGGGTCACCATCACTGATTTGCAATTGTCATCTGAAAGATGAGAGAACTCTTCCCCTCTGTACTGCTCTCTGAAGAAAGATGTGTTTGGTGGAGTCCAATTATCTGACCCCATATACACACCACTCAGAGTAGTGTGGTTGCCTCTGTATCTGCTCTGTATTTTATCTGTGCTTCCTCTAGCAGTTCTTGGTCTAGTGAATGGTGCTGCTACAAAATTATGAAGATAAGTTTGCAAAATGCTTTTGAGCTTTTAGGAGAAGCCCTGGATACATTAATAATAACCACAATCTTTCAAATAACATCAATAGGCACTGGCAAAATGCCTTCTATATTCCAAACCAGAGTAATGTATTTGGGGAATATGAACTTGTAATAAATGAGCCCGATATGGAAGCAAAAAAGAATGTATTGTGTACATAAGCATTTAAAATAGAATCCAATGAAAAGCATGGGAATGGTTGGCAGTTCTCCTAAGTAAACCCACTGAGTAAACCCACATATTCATTGTCATTTAAATTACACTTAATAGAAGAACTTCCTGAGGAAATGTGCCTCATGCTTTTGGATATTGTCAATGACAACATTTGCACAAAATGATAATTATGTCAGTAGCAGGAAATATTTCAGATACATCAATTACACCAGGAGCATTTCCAGAAGGGGCCTTTTGCTCACTTCTCCTCTGGAATGGAGGGCCCTTTGGTGGAAAACTTATCAAAAGCTTTTTGGAACTCCAAGTATATTATCTCAACCAGATCACCTTTATCTACATGCCTGCTGACACTCCCAAAGAACTCCAAAAGGTTAGTGAGGCAAGATTTGCCTTTGTAGAAGCCCTGCTGGTTCTCCTTCAGCAAGGCTTGTTCTGCTATATATTTTACAATTTTGTCCTTAAGCATGCTTTCTATCAATTGACCCAACACAGAAGTTAAGCCAACCTCCTGTAATTTCCTGGATCCCCCCGGAATCCCTTTTTGAAAATGAAAGTTACATTAGCTACTTTCCAGTCCTCTGGTACAGAGCCTGATTGTAGGGACAAATTACATATTTTTGCTAGGATATCAGGAATTTCACTTTTGAGTTCCTCCAGAATTCTTGGGTGGATGCCATCTGGTCCTGGCAATTTATTTATTTATTATTTATGTTAATTTTTAGTTTTTCAAGAACAGTTTAGAGCATAATGATTCTGTGGAGGAGTCTGGTCCTCCTAGGTTTTCTAGCTTGTTTGATTCTATCCCTCCTTTAATATACTTTGCTACTCCACCCACAATCTTCCGCTCCCTGTCCTTTCTGTAGAATTTGTACCCAGGAATAACAGTGTCCCACTGGTTTTCACCATTCCACCAGGTTTCCATTATGCCCATTATATCTATGTTTTCAGTAGCAACCAAGCACTCCAGCTCGCCCATCTTGGCTTGGAGGCTTCAGGCACTGATATATAAACACCTATATGCCGAGCCTCTTACCTGGCATTGGCGTGTTATCTCCCTTACAGTCACTTGACCTTTTTGACCAGCTGTCATGCGTTTCCATCTGCTGGTTTCCAACTCCTGGTTCTACTCTATCCCCTTCTGATTTATCTAAAACATTTGCACCCTCACACATTAGGGGATCTTGCTTGCTAAACCAGATACCACCCAGTTCCTGTTGTCAATGTCCCAGGTGTAATTTTAAAAGCTGCTCTGTTATCTTTTTGAATGTAACTGCCCGCAATCTGGTTCCATCTTCGTTCAAGTAGAGCCCATCCCTTTTGTTCAGGCTTTGCTTGCCCCAAAATGTATCCCAGTGCCTAACAAATCTAAACCCCTACTCCCAGCACACCATTTCATCCATGCATTTAGACCCCTCAGCTTTGCCTGTCTCATTGACCCTGTGAATGGAACAGGTAGCACTTCAGAGAATGCCACCCTGAGGGCCCTGGACTCCAATCTGCTATCTAGCAGACTAAATTTTGCTTCCAGGACCTCATGACTGCCTTCCTAACATCCATGACACATGACTCCTCCTCAGCACTGCCTAACAGCCTATCTAGATGCTGTGTAATATCAGCAAGCTTCATAGTAGCCAGGGAAGTCACCATTCAGTCTACACACAGGCCACAAACCCATGTCTCTATGCCCCTAATGATCAAATCACTCACAACTAGGAGGACCCCAACTCCCAGAGGAGTATCAGTGGTGATGCTGAGAATTTGAATAGGTGCTTGACTGCTGAACTTATAGATCCTTCCTGATGGAGTTGTTGTATGCGAGCTCCCTAACCCTGGTTAGAAATTAATGGTCTATCAAGAAAGTCAGTGGAGATGAGTCACAGTCTCTCACATCCCACACCCCTTTAGTCTCCATAGAAAATAAAATTCAACCCAACGCATACTGTCGTTAACTGTATGCAACCCCAGCATAGATGACTTCTCCACTGCAATCTGAGGATGAGGTTGGAGTGTTGGGAAGTTTCTGCATAAATTTTACACATCCCAAGGTGCTTTCTACATGTAGTAAAAGGTGGGCATGTGTGAGCCAGCCTGAGTCTCACCCCTGCTGTTACCAACTTATTTTCATCTACAGAAATGAAATGTCTACGCACTAGCCCCCTCCAGCAAATATAAAATTGTTATCCAGCAGCTGTGGGGGAAACACCACTGTAAACCCATATTACAGAGCTTCATCACAAGCTGAAAAACAAAAACAAAATGTAGATGCATAAATAACTCCTGATAAATTTATCTCAGCACATTCAGTATCTTAACTTATAACCGAGAAATCTGCTTGTCTGAGAGTCACATATGATTTTTCCTTGAATGTCTCTGTATGTGGTAAAGGTTTGCTGTTTGAATGTACAATGGGACTGGCTGTGTGCAGTTTGGCAGAGGCATATGGTAAATATCTTTTTGCAAAAGTATTTCTCTGTAATCCCAGCATAGCATCCCTCCCAGTAGCTACTGCTGATATCTCCCTTGTGTTTCTTTATAGATTACGAGCTCCTTTAAGATGTGGAATGATTTTCTTACTCCTTTTGCTATGTAAATAGCTCTGAGAATTTTTTTTTTGTTTATACACACACTCACACAAACACACACTAGGGATGTTCACCAAACCGATTGTGCATTTTTTCCCCCGAACACAAAGCAAAATGTGGATGGCCAAAATATCATGTTAAAAGAGTAGTCCAGCTGGTTGTTTCAACAAAATAAAACTCGAAATGTTTTGAGTGTTTGTGCCATAGGGGACAATAGGAAAACTTGAAACACCCCATTGTTCCCCATGGATAGCTCCTAGGGACATCAAAGTGAGTTGGGTGGTAAGGCATGATAGGTGCTACTTACCACCCAGCCCATACAAAAAAGGGAGGCAATTTAAATGTTTAACCTTTCCCTAAAACCTCCATAGGATCCTATAGTTCTTTAATGAGTTGGGATGTATTTAGCATCCATCATGCCCTACCACACAACCCACTTTGGTGTCCCTAGGAGCCACCTATGGGGAATAATGGGGTGTTTCAAGTTTCCCCATTGTTCCCTATGGCCGGAACAAGCTGCACACAAGTTTTGCATTGCAATCTGCAATGCATCATGCAACCCTGCCTTGAAAAACACTGCAGAAGCACGCAGTGAAAGGGAATCTGTCCCTCCCAACACAGAAATACAAATTTCAAACACAGTCCAAAAATGGCCAAGAAAGAATCATTGACCCAGAACCCACAGGCAGCCACAGTCCCTGCACTGCAGCAACATCATTGGAACAAGTTGCTCTCTCAAACACAATCATGACGAATTACTTCCTAGCATTGCAACAGCTGCCATAGCAGCACCCTTAGCAGCAAGCATAGCCAACTAGAGCAACTTCAGCCACATATTGACTGAGTACACCTTGCAATGCAGATTGCAGAGCAGATTAGAGCCACAGCACTATTCTCACAAACAGGCGTTTTATTCAAAGTGCATTTACTTTTGAGCTTGAAACACTTGAAATGGCTCATTTCGAGTTGAAACATTTTGATGTTGGAAGGTTTTGCACATCTCTAATAAATACAGTATTATGGGGCTTTCTTCAAGGTCAATGGTCTGCAACCTGACTAATGCAGCATGGACATGCCAGGAAAACAGGACCACTGTGCTTTCATTCCCAGTGCTGACCACACCTCCTGAATCAGTGTCAAGATGCAGGAGGAGTGTGGCCAGAATGGGGCAGTGCACCCAGCCTCAGTGGTGTGGGAAATGCAGTGGAGGAAGGGGTAAGGGGGCTTCCTAGGGGGACAAGGGGGCACCTTGGCAGCCCAGGGACATTTTCCCCTTTGCTTTGTTGTCCTTATGCAGCTGATGCACAGATCAAAATCTTGCTGGACAATCTGAGAGTATTCCATGCTGCCACTATTGAAAAGGCCCTGCACCTGCACCATCATGTTCTTAGATATCTAATCTCACACAGCACTGAGCTGGAAAGTAGGGCATCTGAAATTGATTTTAAGTGCCAGGCAGGGAATGTCAACTCATCTGGGCGTAGGAAGCATCCGCTCATATGGGAACAGGTGGTTCTTGTCATAAAAGTGTGTAACGTACATATGTAGTTATAGATAGTTTATGAGGAGTGTTCTTCAAATGCGTGGGTAACACGCAAAGTTCTAACATGCAGCTTTATTCAACTGACCCAGAACATTGTTGTTGTTGTTGTTTACATTTCTATACTGCCCCATCCAAAGGCTTTGGGTGGTACATAACAGGTAAAATACTAGAACAAACCACATTTAAAACAAACAGGTTAAAACAATATTAAAAAAATCTAAAACAATTCAGAGCCATTTAAAATGAATTAAAAATACTTAAAAGCAATTGAAAAACCTTGGAAGGCCAGGCCAAACAAGTAAATCTTTAGGGCTCTCTTGCAGGGCAAGAATGAGCCCAGACTATGGATATCTGATGGAAGTGCATTCCATAGGCCAGGACCAGCTACAGAGAAGGCCCGGCTCTGAATCACCACCAGATGTGCCGATGGTAACTGGAGACGGACCTCTCCAAATGACATCAACATGTGATTGGGAGCATACAGAAGAAGGCACTCTCTAAGGTAACCCGAACACAAGCCATTTAGGGCTTTAAAGGTAATAACCAGCACTTTGTATTTTGCCCGGAAACTTATTGGCAGCCAGTGAAACTGTTTAAGAGCAGACACAATATGGTCTTTTGGGGTTACGCCAGAGACCAGTCTGGCTGCTACATTTTGAACTAACTGAAGTTTCCAAACTACGTACAAAGGCAGCCCCATGTAGAGCGCATTGCAATAGTCAAGCCTGGAGGTTACCAACTGATGCATCACTGTTTTGAGATCGTTCATCACTGTTTTGAGATCGTTCTCTTCAATTTCGAAAGTTCTCTGCAGCTTTTGAATCCGCCAATGGAAAGCACTCCTGGCCATAGCCTCCATCTGGGATATAGCCTCCACCTGGCTCCTGGCCATAGCCTCCACATGAGGGCTGGACCCAAAAGACCTCTCAAGCTGCGTAATTGTTCCTTCTGAGGGAGGGTAACTAGGGATGTACACAAAACCGGCTTGACCAGTTTGGTTCAAATTCGAATCAATTCCAAACCAGGGTGAGTAGGTTCCATTTTGGTTTTGCTCAACCCACCCACCCCGCCTGGTTTGGTTCTAATTTGAACCCAATTCAAACAAGTTCTAAAAGGTTCTACATAGGGTATAATGGGGATGTGAACTGGCCCATTATTCCATATGCAGAGCACCTAGGGGCACAAAACCTGGGTGGATCATAGGCACCCAGGGATGCCAACCACCCACTAAACCCCAAATCAATTGAACAGTCCTATGATATTTAATGATTTTTTGAAGATTTTCCCCATTGTTTGCATTTCTCCCATAGGGAATAATGGGGATTTGAAGCAGCCCCATCCCCCGCATTGGAGGATGCCTGGGCACCCCAAAGTGGGTTTGTAGGCACAGCAGGTTGTGACACAACTCCTCCCAGGCAGCCCCAAGCTGGTATGTTTCATGTTTTTGTTTTCAGGATTTTTTAAGTTTCTGGCCTTTTAGCAATTTATCTGTATCAGAGTAGATTCTCTGGTTTGTATATATGTATGAAGGGTTCTTCATAGGGACTCACTGAGAGAACTGATACAGCAGCAAGTTCAAACACATATTGGATTTGGATTTTAGCCTGTTTCAGTGCAATGAATAGGCGTCCTTCCCCATTCATATAAGTAGAACAGAGTGTGACCTACTGATAATTGCTATGAACTGTTCATTGCATCAAAACACATTATAATATTTTTAGAAATTATTAAAAAATAAACCATGAACCCCATGGTTTATGGCTTAGGGATCCTGAGGGGGAGTTGTTGCCATACATGCTTGCACCCAAACCCACTTTAGTGCCTAGACACCCCCGGGGGAAGCAGTTGGGGCGTCCTCGAATCCCCATTATTCCCTATGGAAGAAATGCAAAAAAATTGAAAAATCTTCAGAAAGCATCTAAAATTGCAGTAGTATCCGATTGCTTTGAGGTTCGGTGGGTAGTAAGCACCCGTGGTTGCCTACCACCCATCCCAGTTTTGTGCCCCTAGATGCTCTAGATACCACCAATAATAGATATTGAGATACCAATAGATACCAATAATGGGCCAGTTTGAGTTCCCATTATACCCTATGGGAAAATACAATTCTTCCCCCCCCAAAAAAAATAATTAAATATTGTAGGAGTGTCCAATTGCTTTGGGGTTTGGGTGGTAGTTGGCACCCATGGGAGCCTACCAGACTGGTCTCTGGGTTAACTCAAAAGTGCTGATTATAACCCATAAAGCCCTAAACAGCTTAGGCTTACGGTACTTAAGAGAGCGTCTTCTTCTGCATGATCCCCATCGTCCACTGCGTACATCAAGGGAGGCTCATCTGTGGCTACCTTCATGTCGTCTGGTGGCCACCCAGGGATGGTCCTTCTCTGTTGTTGCCCCGAGACTTTTGAACGCACTTCTCATGGGAATAAGAGTCTCCCCGTCTCTAGCAGCTTTTAAAAAGTGTCTAAAGACATACCTTTTTACCTAGGCTTTTTAACTTTTTAAATTTTAGATTGTTATTGATTTGTTTTAAACTGTTTTTAGCATTTAATTGATTTCAACGTTTTGTTTAGTGTTTTGTTGTTGTGAACTGCCCTGAGACTTTGGTTTGGGGAGGTATACAAATATGTTAAACAAACAAACAAAATACCACCCAGCCCAATTTTGGAGGCTCGAACTGGTTCAAATGGGCTTGAACTGGTTTGAATAGAACCAGGCTCTGTTTGGTTCGAATTCAGACCTGCATTGCCAGCTCAATGCTCTGTTTGGTTTAAATTTGAAACTTCAAACCAAACTGGTTTGAATTCAAATGGGTTCAAATTTGAACCTGTTTGAACATCCCTAAGTGTAACTGCATCCAGGTCAGGGAGATCTAACTCATCCCTCAAATTCTGATCCCCCACAATGAGCACCTCCATCTTGCTTGGATTCAGATTCAATTTGTTATCCTCATCCAGCCCATTACTGCTTGTAGGCAGGCATTTATGGGGGAAATGCCATTTCATGATGATGATGATGATGATGATGATGATGATGATGATGAAAAAGAGATACATAGGCATACTGATTACACACTGCACCAAATCTCCTGATGACCTCACCCAGCAGTTTCATGTAGATGTTAAAAAGCATTGGTGACAGAATGGAGCCCTAAGGGACTCCATATAATAGATCCCATTTTGAAGAGCAACCATCACCAAGTTCTACCATCAGGAATCTGCCTGAGAAATAGGAGCAGAACCACTGCAAAGCAGTTCCTCCTATACCCAACTCCTCTAGACGATCCAGAAGGATACCATGGTCGATGGTACTGAATGCCACCGAGAGATCCAGAAGCACCAACTCCCTTGTCGATTCCCTGATAAAGGTCATCCATCAAGCTGACCAAGGCCGTCTCAACCCAACAGCCAGCTCTAAAGCCAGTTTGAAATGGGTCTAGATAGTCGGTTTCCTTCGAAACTGCCTGGAGCTGGTTAGCCACGACTCTCTCAATCATCTTGCCCAACCATGGGAGATTGGAGACTGGTTTATAAGTATCCATCGCTGAGGGATCTAGGGAAGGGTTCTTAAGAAGTGGTCAAATCACTGCCTTCTTCAAACAAGGAGGGATCCTACCCTCCCCCAGCAAAGAGTTAGTGATATTAACTAGGCCATCTCCACAATTTCCATGCAAGATAAAAGCCAAGTTGGGCAAGGATCCAGAGAGCAAGTGGTAGGTCGCAATGCCCCAAGCAACTTGTCCATGTCTTCAGGCATCATAGATTGACACTGATCCAATCTAATACTGTAAGAGGGATTGCTGAACGCCACCTTAATAGACTCTACAAAATCAGTGGAGTCCAAGTCGGCCCTAATATAAGCGATTTTATCAGCAAATAATCCATTAAAGGCATTATAGCAGAACATAGTCTCCGGGGACTGGTTCGAACTGGAAGGAGTGTGAATCAAACTCCTCACAACTCTGCTAAATGCAAACCCGCAGAAGCAATGCGTGCAGACCAAAATTGTTTTGTTGTTGCACACACCACTTCGCATAAACCTTCAAATGGGCTCTATGCTGTGTCCAGTCAAATTTGAGGCGAGTTCTCATTCACATGTGTTCCAGTCACCTACCTTGCTGCTTCAGACCCCTAACTCCTCTGTATACCAATGGGCCACTTTTAAAGCAGGTCGGAAGGGATCATATTATCCAGAATCATATTAACCATTAGGGATGTGCACGAATCAAATTTTTTTTATTTGATTTGTACCCGAATTGAATCACCCCTGATTTGTTTTGTTTCTGAATCTGTCCCTCACAAATCACCCAGGATTTGATTTGAATTTGATTTGGATTCAGATCAATTCAGACCATTTATAAAGGTTCTAGGGGCATCAAATGTGGGTGTGGGTAGGTCCACATGGGTGCCTCCTACCACCTAGATTTTAAGGTAGTGGGGCACTAGGTTGATTTTTAATGATTTATGTTTGCTTTTACTGATTTTATATATATCCACCATAGGAAATAATGTGGATTTGAAGTCACCCTATCCTAACCATAACATGGACACCCAGATATTTTTTTTTAAAGCTAAGCTTTAGCACTTGTAGAAGTGGAGTTATGGAGCAAAATGAGCAATCAATATTTTTCAATATTTTTTATTCTTTGGTGTATAATAACTTTTCTTGATAATGAATCCCTATGAGGATTGATTGCACACCTTCATATCTTCTGTTCATTTTGACTGTCATTGGACAGTGCCAACTCTCAGCTGTCACACTGGGGTATTCAGATTATTTTTTTAGGAATTTTTGAATTGTTTAGATTCTTTGGTTTCTTCATTACACACCATCATTTCTTCTATTCATTTTGACACCACTTTTTTGTGGGGGGAGAATTAGTGACATTCCATGTGCCAACCCACAAGCCACAGGTACTCAGTTTAACTTTTAGGATTTTTTGAGGTGTTTAGATTATTTGGTGTGTAATGAATCCTCATAGGGATTCATTATGAGGAAAGGTTATTAGACACCAAAGAGTCTAAACACTTGGAGGGGAAATCCTAGAACATAAACTTCGTAGTACCCCACTGCCTTGCAGGTAGGAGGGGCATGTAGTTGACACTTGACAGTTGGCACTGTCCAAAGACAGTCAAAATGAATAGAAGAAATGAAGTTGTGTAATGACTCCTCATAGGGATTCATTGAGGAAAAGTTATTATACATCAAAGAATCCAAACACTTGAGAAATAATGACCACACATTTTGCTCCATAACTCCACTTCTACAAGAGCTAGAGCTTGGCTTGCTTTTTAAAATGAAAGCTGGGAATCTGGGGAAAATGATAAGAGGAATCCAAATCTCAAATTGATTTGAATCAAATATGGCGTGATTTGATTTGGACACTAATCTAGCCAATGGACCGCAGGGGCTAATTGTTCTGTCTCCAAATCACCCGAATCAGCTAGGTTCGGATACAAATCAATTTGCACATCCCTATTATCCATTATCTTTCTACAAATGTACATGAGGCATCCAATACATGTTCCAATGATCCCGGAGACAGTCCAATTTTGGGATGCCTATGCCTGGTAAATTATCATCCCTTTCCTAACTTTTGGAGTGTCAGCAATCTTTCCCTTGTGTCTAGAAATTCCATTTGTGAGTGGGGCAGATGCATATTGTCAGCAGTACACATACATATAATGCACACACTTGAATACTATGGCACAAGCTTATTGCATAGTCTTCCATTTCACATTTGACAGTTTGTGATGTTCATTATGAACTGTCATAGTATGTTTAGGACAAGTACATACCAGTTCAGACATGAAATGTTCATGTGTGGAATGTCAAAAGATGTGTGCAATAGCATCACAAATGGACCTAATACAATGCATAACAAAATGAATCAGACTCTTTGTTTATAACTTGAAATCATAAATGCGCATCATGTCCAAATCTGAAAAAGCAAAGCAGGGCTGAAATGCAATAAGCTAGCAGCCTGCTGGAGTCTTAACTAGAAAACTTTCGTTAATGCATACAGGTATATTTATTATGACATCTTATTTGAAAACTTTGAAAACTGACTGGAAATGCAAAAATGTTATCTTTTATATTCTTGATCTATTTTCTCTGAAATTGATATTCTCATTGAAGATATTTCTATAAAATTTAAATCTTTAAACAATGAGGCTTTTAGAATTTCTTTCACTTTGCTGCCGCTATATTTACATTAAATTATTCACTACAGAATCTTCTTAAGATACAAGTAAAACAATAAATCGGTAGATTTTTATTATTTCTTCTGGCTTTGGAAGCAGCTCTTGAGAAGACAAGGCTCAGAATGAGGGAGGTTGAAATCTTTTGTTTTCTTTCCTAAAGAAGCAAGCAAGCAAGCAAGCAAGCAAGCAAGCAAGCAAGCAAATCAATAAATCAATAAATCAATAAATCAATAAGAAAACAAGGGGGAAAGGACAAGGCAAATTTGTTAGGGCTAGTCTTTTCTAGGGTTTGATTTCTGGCTGGCTAGGGGTTCATTTTGGACAGGGCAGTTTCAGCTTCAGTTTTGCCTAGAGAGAAGTGTGTGGTAGGCTTGAGCCCAAAATGTTGAGGGGCCATTTAAGGGCGGGGGAGGGTGCACTTACCCCTCCCGCCACTTTCCCCCCGCCGGTGCTCCGTTTGTAATGAAATCCAGCTGGTACTTCCGGCAACCTTTGGTGGCGAAGTGAGGAAGGAGCAGCAGAGAGGTACGCTGCCGCCCCCTGGATTTTGGTACAAATGGAGCACCGGTGGGGGGGCGTGGGGGGAGGGGTGAATGCACCCTCCCCTGCCCTTAAGGAGCCACCCCCGCCGCCGCCAAAACATGGCTGAGCCATTTTGGGCTCAAGCCTAGTGTGTGAGGATTAGCTGTAGGTGAGTCGCACCCCTCCCTTGTAGGAAGGGCCACATCCCTGAGGTGGCTTGTTTTGGAAGCAGCTCTTGAGAAGACAAGACTCAGACCAGTGGAGGCAGCAAACCTTGTTTTTCCTTTTCTAAAAAAGCAAGCAAGCAAACAAACAAACAAATCAACAAGAAAGCAAGCGGGAAAGGACAAGCTAAGTTTGTTAGGGCTAGTCTTTTCTAGAGCTTAATTTCTGGCTGGCTAGAGGTTTGTTTCTGACAGGGCTGTTTCCGTTTCAGTTGTCCCTAGAGAGACAGTGGGTTGGGATTAGCTGCAGATGAGTCACACAGCTTGTGGGAAGGGCCAGATTCCTGATGTGACTCAGTTTGGAAGCAGCTCTTGGGAAGACAAGGCTCAGACCAGGGGAGCTTTGCTACCCAGAGCTTTGCATACAGGAGTTTCGCTGATAGATATCTAAGGACATTTGCATGGAGTTTAGCGGGGAAGTGAGTGGGGAGGCACCTCTATCAAATTCTGAAATTGTTCTCTGGCCTGAGGCTTTGTAAGAATGTCTGCCACCATTTCCTTTGAGACACAAAACTTAACTGGATCAAAAGTTTGTTGTGAAAATCTCTAAGAAAGTAGTACTTAGTGTCAATGTATTTGCTCCTTTGCATAGTTTTGTCACTTTGTGAGAGGAGAATACAGCTCTGGTTATCCTCAAATACGGTAATTGTTGTTGGTCAAGTAGGAGTTTATGCAACCATACAACTTCTTGTCAAGCCTGTGCTGCTGATACATATTCTGCCTCAGTTGAAGAGAGAGCGATAATTCACAGTTTCGTACACATCCATGAAATCACTCCTCCTCCATCAAAGAAAATGTTTGATTTTTCTGGCTGATTTTCAATCCTTCAGTATTTGACTGGTTGATTTTCTATCCTTCTTGTGCTCAGCCCAGCTGGCATCCATATAACCTACCAGTCTAGATTCTTTACTGGCATGTAGCAGTAACTCTAACTCTGCCATGCCTTTTAGATAGTATCCAATCCTTTTAACTGCAGACCAGTCTCTCTTTGTTGGTGTGTTCACTTTTATGCACAATATCCTGACTGCTGCTGCAATGTCTCTTCAGGAAACATTTTATTTATAAAGCAATTTTCCAATTCCCATTCTGTATTTGTAATTATTTTCCTTTTTAATTTTTTAAAAAAAGTTTATTTTTTAAAAAAATTATTTTTTTAAAAAAAAATATTTTTATTAATATAGAAAAGTAAGATAAAGATTACACCTCTGAGCTACCAACTTGTCCAATAACACATAATATGATATATCACACATGTTCGTACCCATGAAAGTGCTACGTACATTCATACTTATCACAGTTAATTGTTTACATACAGAAGAGATGCAAAAATAAACTAGATCTTGCCCATCAATAACTTTCTAACACAAACCCAGTTGATATTAAGAAGAAAATTATTTAAAAAATGAGAAAATAATAATTGAACAACTCCCATGGTTTTGTTTTTTTGGGTTTTTTTAAAAATATATATAGGGTAAAACTCCCATCTCCTCACCTTTTTACTTGAATTCCTAGATAATAGGAGATTTCTCCCAGATCTTTAATTTCCAATGCTCTACTTAAACATTTCACTAACTCTTCATGATCTGTTTCATCTTGATGGCACACTATCAAGTCATCCATTTATATGAGAATGTATGTCCAATTTCTATCTCTGAGCCTTGCATACAAGCAGGGATCAGCTTGCCCTTGCCTGAATCCTTCCCTTAGAAGCAGTTGGTTTAATTTTTCATTCCATGATCTGATGGCTTGTTTTAGTACATATATGCTTTCCTGGAGCTTACAGACCATTGTTTCTTTTTCTGGCTCCTCAAAACCTGGTGGTTGTTTCATTTAACATCCAGGTGATGTACTTCCATTCTCCTTGATGCAGCAATAGTAAGTAGCAGTCTAATTGATGTATATCTGATCACAGGTGCTAATGTTTCTTCATAATCTTCTCCATATTTCTGTGCATAACTTTTGGCAATCAGTCTTGCTTTATATAGCTGGATATTTCCTTCTGGATAATGTTTGGTTGTAAAAACCCATTTACATCCTATGATTTTTCTACCCTCATGTAGTGGGTGCACTACTCTACAAGACTCCATTTACTCTACAAGACTCCATTTTTGTACTTATAAAGTGATGGCAGTCTTTTAGGTGGAATCCCTTTATTGATTCTGCTTGAGTGTCTCACTTCTTGTTCCATCTCAATCTCCCCTTCTTGATTGGATATCTCTGGTTCTGTCTTAATCTCTCCTTCTCTATTGGACCTCTCTATTTTATCAAAAGATTATTTCTTTATTTTGCTGTTGCGGTTGCTGTTTAGCCTCTTCATTTATTAGAAAATCCAGGTCACAATCAGACATCACATTGGCATTTGACTCTTGCCTCTCATCAAAATATGCAACACTGTATAGTTTAACTGTCTCTGTGATAGGATCAAGTATTCTGTAGCTTTTACTCTTTAGTGCATAACCTATGAATATTCCTTCCTCACTTTTGCAATCTAGTTTTCTTCTTAGTTCTTTAGGAATATATGCATATGCTTAGCATCCAAATACTCAAATATGCTTTAAGTTAGGTTTTGTCCCATTCCACAGTTCAAAGGGTGTTATTCCTTTAGTTTTAGTTGGAAGTCTATTCTGCAAATAATTTGCAGTCATTACAGCTTCTCTTTGGTATTTGTTTTCCAGACCCAAGTCAAGAAGCTTACTTCTAGACATTTCAATCAAAGTTCTGTTCTTTCTCTGTGCCACTCCATTTGGAACTGGAGTATTAGTTATTGTTCTCTCATGTTTAATTCCTTGTTATTTTAAGTATTGCTCAATATCTTTCCCAGTATATTCCCCACCATTGTCAGTATGCAAAGTCTTAGGTTTTCTTCCAGATTTGTTGCTTACTCTAGCCACATTTTGTTTAACTTTTGGCAACATCTCATTTCTCTCTCTGAGTAGGTAAGTGTAAGCCTAGTGAGAAAAATCACTTATGAAAGAAAGGAAATAGAGATTCTTTCCTGGTGTCCTTACTGGAAAGGGTCCACAAATATAACTGTGAATCAAATTAAAAACTCACTGGACTGCCCTGCTGGGATTGATGAATATTTTTGCCCTTGTTGCTTTTGCTTTAACACATTCAATGCATTTGACTTCAGATTTGCATCATTTAACTTGTAGGTGTTCTGCCAATTTTTCTTTTACTAATTTTGAAATGCATTCCTTGCATGGATGCTGAAATCAGCAATGCCATGAACACGTGCAATCTTTGTGTGCACACTCACTTGTAACATTACCTTGTTCTCTTTTGCAATCTATTTCATATAATTGATCATCTCTCAACATGCCTTAGATCAGAGGTTTTCCTCTTTGCAAATAAAGCAATGGTCACTTCTGAAAAGAACTGTACACCCATGCCTTGTAACTGTTTTTGCACTGTTTTGCAAACTTGGATCATCGTATGCCTCTGGAATCGTATGCCTCTGCACACTTCATTCACTCTATTTGCACCAAGATTACACTTCAAATAAACTATCCCTTCTTCTTTTGCAAAGGTTTGCCACCCATTAGCAAGATATATAGGACTTTTATGTTCCATGCTTATTTCAGACAAATGTTGCAGATTATTGTGAAGAAATAAGAAGTCCCTCCACTATCCAAATATATTTTGTTTCTACTTTGACTCACATCAACCTGCAGATGATTTCTTTTCCAGCACACAACTTTTCATCATTTCCTGCATTGTTTTATTGCTTTCACTTTTGCATAGGAAAGTTTGTTTGTTGGAAAGTCAGTTTTTCTGGAATTTATTCTTATTCCCTTTTCTCTGTTGAGAATAATTTCCTTGCTTTGTATTAGGACATGCATTCCTTAAATGCAAGGTGCTTCCATATATCAAACATTGCCTAACATCAGCAACTTTGTAGGCTTGATTTTTTTTAAACTGATTCCTCCCTTTCTGTTTGCCTTTTCAAATTAAATTATTGCAAATGCTCCTTAACAAAACTCAAAGTCACATTTCTTTAATTTGCAGAAAATTGGCAATATTTGCATATTCTTTGGGCCAGGGCTGTCCTTAGGGAATGGCAAGCAGGGCGACAGCCCCGGGCCTCACTCTTTTAACCCCCATTAGAATTAACAGGTAGGGGCCCTGCACTGGCTGATTAGCCCCAGGCTCTGCACCCCACCAGTGCTCTCTAAAGACAGCCCTGCTTTAGGCAAGGTGTTTTGCAAACGTCCATTTTTTGCTGGTTCAGGCATATTTATCTCTTGCAGTTCCAATTCTTCAAGTATTCCCAAAAATGAGCATGTGTGCTCTTGCAAACTCTCTCCCTCTTTGAATATTTTATTACACAACTGCAGCATAAGATAAACTTGACTATCTGTGGTTCTTTGTTGAAAGACCTCCTTCAATCTTTCCCACATCTCTCTTGCTTTATTGTTGTCTTCTATATCATAGATTAACTGATCACATATAGTCAGAGATATGTGTCCCATGGCTTGCTTGTCTGCAGAATCCCATTCTTGCTGTTTCTCTTCATTCTCTGTTGGTCTTTGTTCTCCAGAACCTAAGATAGTAGAAGAGTTTTCAGCAACATCTTCACTCTGAAGGACCAATTACTGTCATTTGTTTCATCGAACTGTCCAACAGTGGGATGCCTCACTGCAGATGCAAAAGGAGTAATCTTGGCCAGCTTTCTTGCCTATAAACCTTTTGTTATCTCACAACTTATTGCTTTCCAACTGGTCCCATAACCCAATGTTCCAGAGTAATTACTTATTCTCTATAAGTAATTGAACAAGAATCCAACTTTAATTGAGAAACAAGAGTTTGATATTTATTAGTAACCAACTCTCTCCCTCTTTGAATATTTTATTACACAACTGCAGCATAAGATAAACTTGACTATCTAACATAGGCGAAGAAAACAATAAAAAGACTAACAGTCTCCTATGCAGAGAGAGAGGGAGAACCTCTCAGTTAGAATTCAAGGCAACAAGTGAGGAGCAGACCAACAGACCATGACTCCACCTCCAAGCCAGTACATAGAGACATTCAAATAGAGAAGCATGCCCTGTATAAAGAATTGAGACAATGTCTGTAGCAAATCCTAACACTGCAAGCTGTTGCTCAGCTGGCAGACCCCTCTTTCTCAGGGGCTCAGATAAATTTGTTTCCCCTTGTTGATTTATAGCTATATTCCTGGTTGGGGAATGAACCTGTTTGGGGTCATAGTTCACCAAGTGATGATAGCTAATAATCTAGTATGATGGTCTTTAAACTCACCATTCTGGCTCTAGGCATACTGAATTGTAGCATGTAAGCATGAGATAAGACCAGAGAAGCTGCCGCTGACACAGTTGCACAGACCCATGCCCCATTTCTCTAAAATTATTTCACAGATAAAGCAGGTGATAAGTAATATTTTCTGTTCATTAAGCTGAAGCTCCCTCTGTCATTTTGTGTTACTCTTTGTGACTATTCAAAAGCACCGTCAGAATCTGGTAATTTTCTGGAATCATTACACATGTATTTTTCTTCTTCTTCAATGGTGTCCTCCTCTGCTCAATTTTCTTTCTCGTTTACTATCACTGCCCTTGGTCTCATATACCCACACTGCTATTTCTTTCTGTCAGCAATGGCAACCCACATGATTTTGTCAATTGCACTGCAAAGGTAAATGCATAAAATAAAATAAAATAAAATAAAATAAAATAAGTCAGCTATTAAGACTAGGACTAAACAGACATGTGAGTGAATGAGGTCATGGAAAGTGAAGGTGAGGAAAACAGAAAGAATCTGAGAAGAAACAACATTTGGGACAAAAATGGTGCTGAACTGCATTGAAACACAAATTTTCAGTCATTTCTTTGGTTGCCTGAATGTGCTACTTTTAAGCAACTCTCACAATTATACAATATTCAGCATGGTGCCTAAAGGAAATCATGGCGTTGTGAGATGGTGATCTGTTTTTGGAGGGAGAGGAAAACTAATTTTGGTATGTTTTCCCCTCTGAATCACTCCCTGGTCTTATTTGTCTGTCTCCTGCCAAACTTGCTTTTGATTTACTTGATGTTTTCTGCTGTTCAGACTTGCTAAAGTGCTCTTGTCAACAGTTCAGTGGCTGAGTGAAGCAAAGTGTTAGTTAATAGTGTGAAAAGTCTGGTGTGCTGTCAGAAAAGGGCAGACCATTAACTTGTGAAAATTCTGCTTCCAATGTTCGACAGCCCTAGTGCTAGCAGAATGAATCTTGCTGATGACTTACTGTTGAAATTACAAATGGCATTTGAATTTATGTCACTTGATAATTAAACATGAAGGTGTTTTATTCCTGCCAGCCTAGTGTGGGCTTTTGAAGATGTTCAGTACTGTAGTAGAAAAGAAACCAAATATTCATTTCTATCTTTACATCCATCAACATTAGCTGGTTCAATTTACCCGAATTTGTATCTAATATAACTTTTTACAATACATGATTATCTGAAATAATCAGAGATAGTTAGCTGATGGTCCACAGACTGGATCAGGCCCTTTAAATATTTTCATCTGGTCTCTGGTTACTCAGATTTCATTAGTAAGAAAAAGAAATCATGATACAATGAGTTAACTCCTGCTGACTAGGAAAAGAAGGACTTTTTAAAGTGATGGCCTCTAATTTTAGCAGAGAGAGAGTAACTGCCTCTGTCTAGCACCAGTACAGCATCTCTCCAGTGGATGTTGCTGGTGATCTACCTTGAGTTTTGTTTTGGACTGTGAGTTCTTGTTGGAGATGAACTTCCAATGCATTGACCTTTTGCACCAATTATCCTAATGACCACTAGGGGCATTGGGAGTAGAGACAGTGAGTCAGGGTCTCCCTATCTGTCCCTACTCTATGACCCCTGAACTGACTCTGCAGCACTTCCTGTGCTGAGTCACAATCCTTCCTTTCCTTCTAGAGAGCAGATGGAAACATATCTCTCTCTCTCCTTACCTATCCGTTATGTAGTCATTTAGATTAGATATAGGTCTTTCCTATCTAAGTGTATTTAACCATTAAATGTTTAGTCTTTAGTCATACAAGGATCTCCATGTCTTTTCTCTAAATAGCTGCAATATCCAAACCATCCTCTGCTACCTACTCTGTAACGGGAGTGTGTGCTCATTCCTTAGTGCGCTGCTGTTTTACCTATTGTGGGTAAAAATCAACAACCTCTAACAGTTCTTTTGGGACAGGGAACCATCTTGTTCCTTTTTCTTTGTACAGTAAATTGCTTTGAGAACATTTTTGTTGCAAGTAAATAAATAATAAATAGTAGTAGTAAGGTTTTGATACAACCCATTGTCAGGATGTCCCCAGCTTACTCAATGCTACTGTCAGGGAAGGATTTGGAGAGAGGGAAAGTTCATGGGAGTTAGGCCAAGAAGGCAGAGTAGGTTGAACAGAGACTGCTGCTTTTAGCAGTGTGAACCAGGCAAGCAATGTTGCAAGGGCAATGCCACTGGGGGCACAGCTCAAAGTGGTCCTAGAAGACACATTGGTGCACTGCTCACACAAGCATATGAATGCCATTTCTGTCAGCAACCAGTGGGAAGTTCAAAGAGGGGGTGGAGGTGACCTGAGAGGACTTCATAGCTCCTTTTCTTACTCCTCCCGGCCTGAGGCCCAACCAGGGGTTAGAAAGCAAGTCTGAGGAACTCTGGCGGCCAAGGGTGATTTTGTTTATTACATATACGGTTTATTGTACTGATATCTCATGAATGTTCTGAAAAGGAAAAGCAGCACTGCCAATGTGACTCTTGAGGGGATCATTTTGGAAGCACATTGATTCCTGCTTCACTTCTGACCTCAATCATTTCATCATTAGGCATTTCTGCCTAAATCACTCCTTGATACACACCCCTGATCTTATGTGCTTTGCAAGTGTAATTGCTTTTCTCATTTCCATTTTCAGTTATTGGAACAGCTCTAATTTCTGACATATTCCTTCAGTTTCTATATTTAAATGGACAGGATCCAAACTAAGTTAGTAATATACTTCCATTGAAACTGGAACAAGAATTAACTTGTATCATTGATTCCACTGGTCCTTAGTCATGACTATTAAGTCTGAATATGTCCTATGTCTACTTAAAACTCATATATTTGCTCTAGCATATCCCAAATGAGCACTCCTGTGCCTATGGGATAGATAAAATTCATCTCCAGTGAACTCTGAAAGTTTTGGCTTAACTGGTTTAATTTGCCCAAATATCCCTGGATACACAGAAAATTAATTCAGAATGCATCCAGATGGGACTTAAGCCCTTTTGCATGATGATGACATAATCATCACCATGTAGCAGAGCCTGGTAGGTGAGGTTCTGTTTTGGGTCTAACCAGGCAACAATTAGGGGCCTAGACACCCTTTTACTTCATATTATATTTTGTAAACAGCAAAGAAAAGCTACACTGACAACCTAAAGCTGTTGGATATTGAACTTTGTAGACACTGCACATGTACAGTGTTTCTGGAGAACCTGAGAAAAATGATTACTGAACTGCCATGCAAGAGCATGTAAGTCTCTAAAATGCCCAAATGGTTCCAGACAATCTGAAGTATGATCTGAAATGGGTGCACTGAGAGAGCTCTTCCTCCAAATTTTGTATTTGTCAGAAATTCTAATGTACTTTTCCCTCATAAGTCATAATACTCTAGGTTGTGAATCTACAGGCATCCAGTATTCTTCAATGTCTCTATATGATACCGGCAATTGTAGGGGTGTGTGTATGTGTGTAGATAGATAGATAGATAGATAGATAGACAGATAATAAATCATCATGAGATTATCTACCCCCAAATCTATGAATAAAAGAGGAATAGAATAAGCATGTGGAAGAATCAATATTCCAAGCTGTGCAATACTAAGAAACTTCAAGCTTCATGTTGGTTAATATAATGACCTATCATAAAGCATCATCATGAGCACATTGCTCATTCAGCCTATGACAAAAATAGTTAGTGCCATTTCAAGTTGATTCAAGGCATCCGATAGGTATGGCTTTTCAATGTCCACCATCTGGATTCATATTTTAGTCTGATCAAGTTCTACATTCTTTCTTCTGCTAATTGGTCAATGCCATACTTCAAGCAACCTTGCCCAGTCCTCCTTTGTTCTGTCTTTTTCCGTCCACTTGAGACATCAGAACTCATATAGCCCTGTTTGCTGTTCTGGAAATATCTCTCGCACTTGCACAGGGCCTTGGATTGCCAGATGTCAAGGTAACCTTTCATTTGATGTAAGCAGCTACTGATGGCTTCCAGCATGATTGCCATATGATGTCTCTTAATATGTCAGCTCTGCTGGTACCGACTTCAGAAATTATGTCTGTTGTTGGCATTTTTACAACAAATGGCAGTAGAAAATCAGTTGTAGATAAACTACCAAAATAAGAGTCTCAGTGCTGACAAGAAAATAAGGCTTAGTACGATCGTGAATTCGGCAGTGACATTGGGGTCATGCCAAATGGTAAATATTACAGTAATTACATGCGATCTTTTTCTGTCTTGTAAACAACTGTGATATTGTTAGTTCTGAAAACCTGAAAATTACAAGGCAATTGTTCTGAATGTTATTTAGTCATTTCCAAATATTTGTGTCATGTGTCATTTCACTGCTCACTGCTTGCCATAGAACAACTACGGAGCATGTGGAAGGTCACAGAAGTGTATGAGAAGCCCTTGAAAATAACCCTGCTATTTGAATTCAAAGTATCATCATACACAAAGGAAGAAAAAAGTACCTCCCATCATCTCCTTCACAGTGTAGGCTTTATGGTCTGGGCTAGAGCTTGACTACTGTCAAGGCCAGCGACTGCAGCAACAAGGGCAGCAACTGCAGCATGAGATCGACACTCGAGTCAGAAGTTAGATTTGAGGGGAGAGGGGAAAGGAATCAGGAGTCAGGACAGAAGCTGGATATTGACTCTGAGGAATCAAGTCAGGACTGAAGTCAGAACCAGGGAATCAAGCTAGGTGTCAGGATCAAGCCATGAGTCAGAACCAAAGCATCCAGCCAGGGACCAGGGAGAAGAATACACCAGTGACAAGAAGACCCTGATGCTCAGGCAATGTCTTAGTCCAAACAGGAAGCTTTTTTTAGTCATCCCAGTTCCAAAAGGATCCAATGGCCAGCTGGCTGAGTGGGACCAGTGCAGAGCCTAAGAGCCCTTTACCCCTGCAGTTCTGGCAGCTCACCACATGGGGACAGCTGCATACAGAACCTTGCACCTGGGTCAGATGTAATACGAAGCCACAGGTCCAATAGACCCACGGTTCTGTGCCCCACTCCCCCATCCGTGTTGGACTGTTGGGGAGAGCAGTCTTGGGGGGAGTTGGCTGTGTGAGCTTCCTTCTTAACAGAAGGACAGCCCCCACAGCCAATCAGGCTGGAGTGAGGGAGGAGCTTCCTCCCTTAACTCCAGCTCAGTGAAGCCCAAACTGTAATGCAGATGTAATGCTGGCATCGCAGAAATGGAGTTTACAATGGCAAAACTCCACTCTGATCAAAGGCTCAGAGTGGAGTTTAGTGAAGGAAACCACAGGTTGCCCCCACCACCACCAAAAAACCCACACACCTCTGTTTCCTGAAATTTGGATGTTTGGGCTGTAAAACTGGAGGTGAAGGGATCTCTGATTTCCTGTTACACATGAACAGGGCCTAAGGCTCTCAGCTCAAACCCTAATGCTGGTTCAGACAAATTCTGAGCCCAGAACCCAGTGAAGATTCCCAACAACCAGCTGGACTACCATTTTCAGTTTGTGCTGATCTTCAGAAAGTACAACATGAGAAAAACTGGGACAGCCTCCATCCTTCTCAGAAGTCTTGATCAACGTGAGAACACCATTTCCCTATCTGTTGGGGTGGGGGAATATCACTCATGACACAATGGATTCCTTGGGCTGAGATCAGGTAAACACTGGAGGTTGGAGAAAGAAAGGACTAGGTGAACCCTCGAGTGAAAGGGTTTTTTTTGGTTCATGGTTATCATTCTCTCAACAGTTAAGGAGGCCCTGGAAGTTCTTTCTAAGACCTCACCCCTAGAGCTGACCCTCTGTTGTTTCTACACCGAATGACTCTTGAATGAATCAGATTGAGAAGGAGGCAAAGAAGAGAAGAAAAGCCAAAACAAAACACTATTCCTTCCCATTAAATTGCTGTTTTATTTCTGTAGAACTCCATTATGCTTGCTCTTTCCTCTCCCCACCCCCCACCCCACTAGTTTTCTCTAGTTTTGTTACGTGACATTTAACACTGCACGGATAGATCATAAATTCTTTAGGACAAAGGGCTGGGTGTTCCCTTGAGTCACATTGCATCCAGTGTTCTGATCTTTACTGGACCTTTGGGGGTGATTTGAAAATCTCAGAAATGTCATGAGCACCAAGTCATTGAATGTGGTCAAAAATCTTGTTTTCCTTGATGATATTTGCAAGGGGGTGAGGGTTCTACTCAGGATAAATATCTAAGAATTGTGGCGGGCAGATGAAATAATTCTGCGATTAACATTTCATGGGATGGGTGGGTGGATTATTGTGTTTTATTGTATATTGCCATGAAGCCACATGTGAAGAATAGTGCCATATAATTTTTTCTAAACAAAATAATTCTCTAAAGCCCACACATCTACTGGATCAGTAAGAAGCTTTATATAGTAGGAGAGCATGCACGCTACCACCCCTCACTAACATAGATAACTCACCTGCAATGCACTTTACATGGAAGTGTGATTGTGCAAATGGGCATTATGGCCATTTCCTCTCTTTGTTGAGTGGAAAGAATAATATAGTCATATGCACAGTCAGGTGTACTACAGAAGTGTATCCATCATCTATGAAGTTTCTGCATCGAGGAAGAGATCCCATTCAAAGCTTGGATGACATTAAGGAGAGCTTAGACAGATTCATGGAGGATGAGTAACTACTAGTCTTGATGCCTATAGGCTACCTCCAGGTTCAGAGGCAGGATGCCTCCAAATACAGTTGCAGGGGAACAGAGGATAGATAGATAGATAGATAGATAGATAGATAGATAGATAGATAGATAGATAGATAGATAGTTGAACTAGATAGGCCTTGGGCCTGATCAAGCAAGGCTCTTCTTATGTTCTTAAAGACTCACTCCAGTACAACAGTTGGGCCACAGCTACCACCATTTCACCTAAAATGAAATATGTGTGAGATATGAATGGAAATAAAAGACTGTCCGTGAACTGAACTGAGCTTCTCAGGAGGATTTCAATTCGTACTAGTACTTACTGAAGTTCTTTTGGGATACTATTTTTCATAGGGTTAGGTCTAGTGTTTTATAGCTGTTTCCATCATACACACAAGGAAATTGTATATGGATTTAAATAAAGGCTTATTCAGAAACAACTCTATTTTCTCCTTCTCCTCTCCCTCCCTTCTTCATTTCTTACTCCTCCCCCACACTCTCTACAAGATCCCACTTGGGACAAAAGTCCAAACAAACAAACGGCAAACATACTTCTCCTAGGTCTTGGGTCCTCTTGCATAGGAGCTGTTTGTTCTTCTGGTACTGAGGATTGTCCATCACTTTCATCAGCCTTGTCTGCGAGGTCAAAATTTGAGGCAAGATCCTCTTCAATTCCTCTCTTGAGCTCAGACTCCCTTCTCTCTTTTCTCATAGTATGCATGGTGGAAAGTCTTGAATTGTTCCATTTCTTTCCATCAAACATAGGACAGAATCTCCTCAGATTTTGATTATTTGTTTTGGTCCAGAATATCAGGAACATCCCTTTCTCACTTCATAAGGCAGTTGTACTTGAACAAAGTCCCCCACTTGAAATGTTCACTGTTTTGCACCCCATTTCTGATCCACATACAATTAATATTTTTGTTGTTTCTCCCTTCCCTGTTCACAAATCTCTGCATCCTCAGGGTGAGATGGCACGGAAAATCCTATCATGGAAAGTGGCATGGAAAACAACTTACCCAGTGGTTACTGCTACTGGGTAAGTTTGGTGGTAGCTTTGCATCCTCTCAGAAGTTCAAACATTGATTTTCCTGTAGTGGAATTAGGAGTAGTTTGATAACCAAATAGAATTTCATGGATTGCCTCTTTCCAGGATTGTTGTTGCGTAGTAGCCAATTGTAAACTTTCTTTCACTAATCTATTCATTCTTTCCACTAAGCCATTCCCTTGAGGATGGTACAAGGAAATAGTCTTGTGTATTATCCAATGTTTATGAAAATATTGATCCTTTTCCAATGAAGTAAATTGTGTCCCATTGTTAGTCACTAGTTCTTTAGGAAGATCTTCCCTTGCAAAAAGGGCGGCCATGAACTGAGTTACCTTGTTTGTAGTAATGCTGCTAGAAAACGACTACCTGGAATAGTAATCCACCATCACTATAATAAATATTTGTTTTGCGGATTGGTTATCAAAATAGCCCATTATATACAGAGCAAGTTTTTCCCAGGGACCATTAGGATACATATCTGTCCACCAAACTTGGATCTGATTCACCTCTTAGTCAAGCTCATGCTCGGGTGACCGTTGTGGTCAATTATGAACACTTTTGCTTGTAAGGAGGCAGCACCACTGAACAGTCAGTCCTCAGCACGAACTCATTGAGAAGGGATAACTCACTCACTACATGCATGCATGGTTGAAGATGTTCAGGTACACTGTTTCTGCATGAAATTATGTAAGATTTAAGTTCAGTAAGCACTTGATCAGCACTGAGAGCTGCTTTCTATTCAGAAGATGTGATCACTCCATTAGTTGATGAAGCTATTTGCACAATTATTACTCCTCCATCCTTGTCTCCTCTTGGCCTGGAAGTAGAAGTAGAAATACACAATCTGCTATTATATTCTGAAGACCTGGAAGATATTCCACCTGAAGCAAAGACAACTGCAACTTCCCTGTTCCCTTTTTTTGGGGGGGGGGTCAAGACAGCACCCAAACCATATTCAGAAGCATCAATGGTTACATTATTGTTCCTGTTGGTATCAAAAGAAGTGAGAGCAGGGCTTTCAGCAATGGTTGATTTGATAGTCTGAAAACTAGCCTTGTAGGATGCATCCCAGTTAAACGCTACATTCTTTTTTAAAGGACGATTCAATGGAGCAACTTTGGAGGCAAATTGCAAATGTTTTAGAGTAATAGAGTCCTAAAAATGAGCAAAATGGATCCTTGTTACATGGCTCTGGTGCTTCCCAAATAGATTCCCCAAGTCTGTTTTGGTATGTATGTCTTTCTGAGATATTGTGTGTTCCAAGTGTGTGCAAAACCGACATTTTTCTTCAGAGATAGTAAATCTGTATTGTCAGTGTTTTCTTAAGACTTTTGTCAGTTTAGCATCATGCTCCTCAATGGTTTTGCCATACACTAAAATGTCATCCTGAAAGTAAGTGATGCCATCCATAGCCCCCAAAATTGCATGGATCATTCTTTGAAATACCAAAGCTGCATAGGCTAATCCAAAAGGCAGTATGTTGTATTCAAAAAAGACCCTTGTGGGTAGTGAAGGCTGTGGGTAATGAAGGCTGTGTATTTGTGAGAAATTTTGAGCAGAGGAATTTGATGATAGGCTGAAGGCAAGACCAAAGTTGTGAACACTGAGACCTTTTTCAGAGTAAGCAGAATTACATTGATATTGGATAATGGGTGACAATCCACTACCATGTTGGAGTTCACATCTCTTAAATCTTTGCATATTTGAAGTGTACCATTTGATATTCATTCAAGAACAATGGGAGAGATCCATTCTGATGAAGCAGCAGGTTCTATGATGTCAGCATGCTGTAGTCTTAAGAGGTCCTCTCTAAGTGGTTCACACAATGCTACAGGTACGTTCCTCACTTTGTGTTGTACAGGTATAGCATTTGCCTTCATCTGAATTTTACGTTTGAAATCTATGGCAGTGCCAGGAGTATCAGTTAAAACACCAGAAAAATCAGAAATAATATTAACATATGGATGCTCCATCATCTATAATACAGTTCCAAGCTATTTGGGTCTGACATTATCTGTAGTTTATCTTTCTGATGTTTCCAGCCCAATAGTGAGACTCCTTTTTGTGACACATACACTTTGCCTTCTGGAGTATATCCTTTGTATTCCAGGACAGCAGTGAAGAACAATTTGTTATGATCCAGCTAAAAAATAAAGAAGAAGAAGAAGAAGAAGAAGAAGAAGAAGAAGAAGAAGAAGAAGAAGAAGAAGAAGAAGAAGAAGAAGAAGAAGAATCCATTTATGCCAATAGGGGAACCTCCATATCCCCATGGGTGGATGTCTGAAGGCTGCAAGTGCAGATCTGATGGGAAAATTATGGTATGGAAAATTATGGGAAAATTTTGGTATGGAAAATTTTGGTTTGGAGAAACAAAATTAGCCAGCTTCGGAACTTAATGGCAGTTAAGTGGCTTTTTGAACCTTTCGCAAAGTGTCCCCCTTTTTTGCACCTGTTGCAAGTGACCTTCCATGCAGGACAGTGAGAAAAATTGACTTTGTAGACAGTAGGGATGTGTGAAACATTTCGGATACAAAACGTTTTGTACCCAAAACAGCCTGTTTTGGGTGTTTTGCAGACAAAACAAAACACCCATTTTCCAGATCCAAAAGTTTTGTATACAAAACAAAACGTCCCTGTTTCAGCTACAAAATGTTTTGTTGTTTCGGACCTCCATTTTGTGGTGATCTCTGAGTCTCCATTTTGTGTTTGACATCTCTTTGAATTTCCCACCCTTCCAGCCTTCTGATCGGTGACCTAAATCATGGGCTGACCTGCTGACAATTCCCTCCTTGTTCCCCATTGGCTCTTTTGCTTCTTCCCACTCTTTACTGACCCCACATTGGCCAGGGGAAGGGTTGCTAACCTATGGGGTACTGGGTTCTGCTGTTTCTGTGGTGTTCTGAGTGTAGATTCTCTGATAGCATATGAGAGTGGATTCTTGTTTTTCACTGAAAATCTCATATGCTACCAGAGAATCTACAATGAACACCTCAGAAACAACAAAACCCAGTACCCCACAGGCTTGTGGGTGTGGGGGTGGTTGGCACCCTATGTGCACTACACAACCCCTCGCTCTGGGCAACCCCAGTGCCCCCCAAGTGGAATTATGGGGCTGCTGAAACCTCCATTATTTCCCATGGGAGAAATCTTAAAGACATGTAAACTTCAACAAATCACAAAAGATCAGCCCTTTGCCCAATTCCTTTGAAATAATTCTGGAAGTTTCTTTGCCCCCATTGGGCACTACCACCCACCACACTCTGCTCTGGGTCATCCCTTTCCCCTTGATTTGAAGTGATACATTTGCTGGAATCCCCATTATTCCCTATGGGAAAATTCTTAAAGATGTGTAAACTTAAAAAAAAATCACACACAAAAATCAGCCCTTTGCCTAATTCCTTTGAAATTTGGGTGGTAGCTTCCACCCATTGGACACTATCACCACCACCCACTCTTTTTGCCACGGGACCCTTTTTAAAAATCCAAATTGATTCGGATTCAGAAAATTTGGCTACAAAACAAAACAGGGCTGATTCGGATTCAGAAAATTTGGGTACAAAACAAAATGGGGATGTTTCGATTCGGATACAAATCGAAACAAGAAAATTCCAAAATGCACACCCCTAGTAGACAGTCAGCACATTGGTAGCATTGGTAGCTCCCCTTTCTACTGCTGGCACTTTCTGGGGCAAATTTGGTTTGGAAGGGTTTAGACTGAACAACCTGGATTTCAAGAGGTGTGTTCTGGCATACCAAAGAGAGCAATTTGGCACAGCGAAGAGCATTTTCCACCCTCCTAGCCATCTCTATAACTTTATTCAATTTTCCACTCCAATAGCAGTTTTCCACACAGTTAGGAGCAGTTTGTTTTCATAACAATCTGATTCATGATAATTTTACCAGTAAAGTTGGGAAACTCATAGACTACACTTAAGGCACACAATGCTGCAACATATTGATCGATAGATTACCAGTCAGTTGGGATCTAGGATAAAAACATTCAGCAATCACATTCAAAGAAGGGTTGAAATGATCACCTAAGGCTTGAAGAGCAGCTTCTTAAGCACTGCCATCCTCTTCCAAGTTGGCAGGAAAGAGCAAATGCTTATATATTATCTGGCCTTCAGTGAAGCCAGGCAGTGAAGCAATATAGTCTTCTGCTTTACTGGAGTAAATTCAGGGCTCTGTATGGTGAGGAGGTAATTGCAGAAATAGGACCTCCACTGATTTCTGGGAAGAGCAGATTCTCCAGGGGTGGACAAGAAAAATGGTGGTGGTGGGATCTAAGCCATGCTGCAGTGGGCATACTGTGAACTACAGAGGCCAGGATTGATTAGGAAAAATTAACTTCGGGGTTGTGCAGGTCCGGAAGCTGGAGAAACAACCAGCAGCAGCGATAGTAGAAAGCAGTGCAGGAATGTAGGCTCAGTGATGCAATGAAATGAGGTTGCAGGAACATTCACAAGTTTTGAAGGCTCACACACTTATCTGGTTCAAAATCTCATTGCCAAATGTTTTATAGCTGCTTCATTCATACACACAAAGAAATCTTATGTTGATTTAACTAAAGGTTTATTCAGCAACAATGCTATTTTCTCCTTCTGCCTTCTCTCCTTTTTCCTATTTGACTCCTCCCCTACACTCTCTATAGACTCCCTCTTGGGACGAATGTTCAAACAAAGAAACAAACTGCAGAAGATAACTGGATAGGATACAACACCTAGTATACAACAAGCCCAGCCTAGTTTCACCTGTGTGTGCACACTGCCGGAATTGGGCCTGATTGTTTGGGCGGGTGATTCGCCCACCGAAGAGGACATCGTGGCTCATCTTCGGGTAGGTAAGCTCTTTAGGGTTTCCTCCCCGCTAACCCTCTTGCCCTTTGTCACTGCTCATGAGAAAGGGCTCTTAGTGAATTAGAAAGTAGGGAAGCCATCAAAAAGAAAAAAAAGAAAAAAGAAAAAGAAAACATGATTGCTATTTGTTTCAAATGAGATTTAGGAGCAAACTCAGATCCCAGTTAATCCCCCAAAGTAACATTGCTATAAAATTGAGAGGCATAAGATAATCAGTCTAATAAATAATTTACAAAAGAGGAAAGTACTGCAAATCTGCGAAATGTTACTTGCATACAACATTTTTCTCCCGTGGTTCAGCCAAAGGCCAACATTTTATGCTTATTGTTTTAGGGCCAGTTCACAATTTGTACTTTTTGAACTTGGCTACAAAACATATCTAAATACATTGGGGTTTGGGGGTGGGGTGGAAACATTTGGTGTTCCCAGTTGGTAATGCCTGTACACATTTAGGCTAGGGATACTTTTCCAGCAGCAAAAATATTAAGTGCCCCAAATATAGTAACAGGGATTCAAACATCTATCATGGATCTGTAAAGAATTTTAAAATGATATTAGATGTTTTGTGAAATAGCATGCATAACAATAAGTTGGAAAATGCTTCCATCAGCAAAAGTACATATCCTCTTTTGGGGATAAGTGTCCTGAGCATATGTTAATTTAAGCTTAGGTTTTTTTTAAAAAAAACATAGAAATATTTGTGAAGATTTTGTGCATCCCTAATTTAAATGGCTGGCAGAAAGGTTTGGTGCATCTGAAATTTAAATGGGCTACAAAAACTGAAGAGGAATCTTTTTTCAGTTACTGCTTTTTTCAGTTATTGCTCTTCTGTTTCTTGAGAGGAACGTGACAATTTAAATGCATTTGCCATTCACAACAGAAGGCATGCAATTTACCACTGTAAACTTGGTTGCTTTTCATACCGAAGTTCAAAAAGTAAAGGGTGCAAATCTGCTCTAGCTCTTTTCACATTTCTTACTCATTTTATTTTCTGTGACTAATTTAGAAGTCTTGCTTGCCAATTGTTTATGTATCAGGGGATAAATTTAGTAGGGTTCCACAGTACAAAACTTGTATTGAAGTCCTACATAAAATAACATTTCATTGCTTTAGAATTGTTTTTGATGTCATTTTCCAGGGAGCATTAGTTTTTCTGTGTCTGAAATTTGTTTATTATACTGGCACAGTCATGGATGTTCAAGCACTTGCATTATTTCCATCAGCGTCTTCCACCTACCTCACACACGATCACTTTCCCCTCCCCCCAACCTAGCTTTTAACTCACAAACAATGGAAAATTGGGAGTGCACACAGGTCCCGAAGGTGGGTAGGCCACATGTCCTACCTATCTATCTATCTATCTATCTATCTATCTATCTATCTATCTATTTATTTAACATATTTGTATATCACTCAAAATGCAGGTCACTTAGCAGTCATACCTATTGTCTATTGGTGTGTGTGTGTGTGTGTGTGTGTGTGTGTGTGTGTGTGTGTGTGTGTGTGACCACAGTAGGTAGTGGTGATTGGTGGTATTGGGTGCCTTCTACAGTACATATGTAGCATACGTTTGACTCAGGAAGCCTAGTTTATCTCTCTTTTCCTTTCCCCTTTAAACTCAGGTTTCACCCTTGAATCCCTAACCCCCTAGAACAGAGATTCTCAGTGTTGAGTTCCCAGATGTTATTGGACTTCAACTCCCATAATCCCCAGCCCCAATGGTCTTTATGGAAGTTGGATTATGGAAGTTGGAGTCTCAATGTTGGGTCTGGGGACCCAACATTGAGACTCCCTGCCCTAGAACACACAGGGGTTCCTTGGCACACAAATGGTTCACCAAAGGTAGGAAGATTTTTAAAACTCTGATATAGCTATATAGATGCTGTATTCACTGTTGTATTGGTTTAGATATGAAAATGTATAAAATAATTCTCTTCTGCTTTTGCCTTTGGCCCCAACCTAGCAAACCCACTTTACATGCGTGAGCTTATGTATGTACATTGGTGCCTTTTCTTTTCTTGAACAGCAGCCCCTGATTTCTACTCCAAGTTTTGGAAACTGTTTCTATTGTAGCAGGTGAGATGATGATGATGATGGTGATGATGGTGATGATGATGATGATGATGATGAAGGTGATGATGATGATAAACGCCTGTTGAGCACACAGTCTCTCCGTACATTTCTCTGGCTATAGAAATCTCCTCTTCCATTGCATTTCCATATCCATTCCATTCCCATGAATTTATTTATTTATCATATTTTATACCACCTGGTATGTACTTCTCTAGGCAATGTACAAATTTAAAACACAATGAGTCTGTTCTCACACACATGCAAAACTGGGCTAATGAAGCAAAGCCTGGTCTTACCGACGTGTGAGAACCAATGGGATTGTGCCCGATGCCAGCGGCATCTCAGCAGCATATCTGCCAAGCCAGCCACCATCTTTAATGGGGTTAAGGGAGCTAGCATGATGTTTCTGAGATTTGTGGTAATGATCCTGTTGCTTTTGAGCTTTTCATGAACATGAAAACATCTGATTTGTTGAGATGTGCTCATCTGTTTGATTTTTTATCCCCCCCCCCCTTTTTTTTAAATAAAGACGGCCTCATGGGAGCTAACAAATAATAAAATCCACATAAAACCATATAAATGGGGATGGGGCCATAGCTCAGTCATAGAGCATCTGCTTTGAATATAGAAAGTCTCAGGTTCAATCCTCTGCATCTCCAGGTAGGGCTGGAAAAGACCCTTTGCCTGAAATCTTGAAGAACCATTCCCCCTTTAAGGCTAGGGAATCCCCCTGTACTTCTGAAGGGGAATCCTAGCCAGATTTCCCTTTACAAGTATACCCCCAAGCCAGCCCACGAGCTGGTTCTTTGGACCGGGGGGCAGTCCAGTTCAGACTCAGACTGCCTGAACCAGGCTGGCTCAATGTCAAGCCCAGATCAATGTGAGACGGCTCGCACATCCCTAGTACATACATACCCATACTCATGGTGCTCTTATGGACCCCAATGAATTGACTGCATGTGAATTTTTATGTGGGGAGGACAATTTACAAAACCTTTTAAAAATAATTTAGGATGATATTCTATTGTGGCACATAGGTTAGATATATATGGGTGTGTGTGTGTGTGTGTGTGTGTGTGTGTGTGTGTGTATAGGCTTTTTGTTACCACTATTTAGCCTCATTTAAGATTTCTTTACTTCATGAGCTGAGCTTCAGTTGGGGGGGGGGATTTTAAAATCTTGTCTCTGGGTCCACTCCAACCTTGCTACACCCTTGGTCTGTCATAATGTCTACAGCTCTGAAAATGGCTGTAAGATTGGAAACTTTGCCTTTCTAGCATTTTCTACTACTAATATGTTTGTCAGGATCCTGTGTAGAAAGGTTGAGGGGCTGTCACAACTTCAGACAGACCCTCTTTACATTGTGATGCCACATTGTGATACAACTGTTGCTACAGTTGCTGGAAATATGATCAGAATGATTTGTTTAAAAATAATTTACAATTCAATTCTAACCAATTTTGTAATCTAGAGTGCCTCTTTTCTGTGCCAAGGGCTAGGTGGCTGGTTCCTAACCCTTACACTGCCCTCTGATCTGGTCTAGCATGGATGATACACTCCTTGCCCACATGGTTAGACAAAAGATGTAGCAAGAGCACAGCCATTGTGACATCTATGGATGTCCAAGCACCCTCCCAGGGCACCCCTTTATCATTAGGTGGGGGCTGTTCATCTGAATGACAGCTCTACATATAACTCAAACACTTTTAAAAACAAGTATTTGAGTTGCATATAGAGCTACTCTTTGGTTGAGTATCTCCCCCTTGATAAAGGGATATGCCAGGAGAGCATCAATGTCCACAGAAGATTATGATGGACACACTCCCAGCACATCCTCTTTCTGCCCACATGGGCAGGGAATATGCCATTTGTACTGGCCCACACACTTCTTCCCTAGCCAGGGTTTGCCATGTGAATTTTATATTGCTGCTGTATATATCACGTTTCCAATAGTTTGTTTTCAGACTCAGATGTTTATGGAGAAGATGTATTCTTTAATGGTTCATCATCACTGTGACTGGACTAGGGTAGTCTTTGGGTTGCTACGTTTCCTGAGACTCAGCATTTAGGCCCCCAAAGGTATAAACTGGAAGATCAAGCAATAAAACTTGATAGGGTATGGACATCTAGTACAGTGGTTTCCTTTGGCCATCATCACTGGGGGTGATGGGAGCTGTAGTCCAGCAACATCTGGAGACCAGAGTTGGGAACCAGGGTTTGGAACATCAGCTAGTTTCCAGCAATGGCCAGCCAGATGCTTCCAGGAAAGCCACAAGCAACAGCCTACCTTTACTGTGTGCCACTGAGCACCCAGTATTCAGAGGTTCTTTCTGATTATGGAGTTTCCATTGCACAATTATTATCTGATCTCTTTAAGCCGTCAGATGCAGTAGTCATCAACACATCTTCCAATAGTAAATTCCACAAGTTAATTATGTGAAGAACTACATGATTTTTGTCTGGGCTGTATCTATAATGCCAATCTGTTTCATTGCGTGGCCCAAAGTTTGAGTGTTATGAAAAGGAGAAAAATAAATTTCTGTTTAATTATTTAAACCATGAACAATTATCCTTGAGAACTTAAGAGAAAAGGGAAAACCTTGAAACTTCATGTCAAACCCAGAGACTTAGAAAGCCCAGAGAATCTCCACTGGAGCTCTAATATCTCCACCAGCAGTTGAAATGAGTTTCGGTGGCTTCCCCACTTGGCATAGGAAGGTGAGATTTATAGAAAAATATGTAGGCCAGAGAGGTACCAGTTCTCAGAAATCAAAGTGATCGTGATGGTGTTCTCATATAACAACTTTAGATGGTCGATATATGCAAGGAAAGTTTGAGGTTAAGGAAATGAAATATCCTTAGGCTCAAATTCAATAACTTTTACTCCACAGAAATCAATGAGACCATTCTGGAAGAACTGGCCTGAAGTGAGAGTCTACTGATAGGAATAAAGTACCTTAGCTAAGAGGTTTGTTTTCTACAGATATGAAAGACAGATATGGTTTTTGAGTTCTTTAATTTTCCTGGTAGAAACTGCTGGAGGGTATATACTGTTCTTCACAGCAATGGATGTAGCCTGAGTGGATCTGAAAACAAAATTGTCCTTGGCTTTTGAAGGGAAAGCTGGAACAGTGGTAATTACTTGCTCATTTAAACCAAGATAGTTCTCCTTTGATCCATCATACAATCCAGAAATGGTAGTCAGGGATGACCAATCATAAGGAATATTGGAGCACAAGTGCCTGACAGCCCCACACCTGAATTAAAGGTAAAGTGTTCCGTTGCGTCGGTGTTGACTCCTGGTGACCACAGAGCCCTGTGGTTGTCTTTGGTTGAATACAGGAGAGGCTCACCTTTGCCATCTCCTGCACAGTATGAGATGATGCCTTCCAGTATCTTCCTATATCGCTGCTGCCCGATATAGGTGTTTCCCATAAACTGGGAAGCATACCAGCAGGGATTCAAACTGGCAACCTCTGGCTTGCTAATCAAGTCATTTCCCCACTGCACCATTAGGTGGCTCCACACCTGAATTACAGTGGCCAGTATCCTAACCCTGCATGTGAGCAAGGATATTGTGCTAGCACAAGGCTGTTGTGCTAGCTAGTTGCACCAAGTCTGAACCCTATGTTCCAGACTAGTGTGATGCAAACTAGTGCCAGCACAAACATGATAAGGTGCACAACCTGTGGCACACCTCATATGTTTTGCAGGGACCTTTATGCACAATGGTCTGATTTTTAGCATCCGTGGGATTTCGTGCAGCTACGCAATCTCCTTGCACTAGTGCAACTGTGTTCATTGCACAAGCGCAACATAATCCACACATAAAGAAGAATGTAGTGAGAATTAGGTGATAGAGCCCCAAAGTAGCAGTGCAGACTGTACCACTTCAGACTGCAGGTGGGAGGTTCACATTGTTTGAATGCTCCTCTACATAAAATAACTTCCTGGAAGTTTAAAAACAGTGCAGCAGATTTCACTGAAGATCTGTTATACCACCTCATCTTGCTATATGTGTAAACTTGACCTCATTCCCTCATTATCCAAACTGAGTAACTATTACTAATCACTAACTATTTGATTAATAAGGTTGTAAAAGCAACTAGTAAATACTTGGGGACAGGGACAGGGGTTTGTGTGTGTTGTTGTTTGTTTTATTATTTGTTTAGTTATTCCATTTTAAAAGAATTAAAATCTGATTGACTTAGTTATATATTAAAACTTTTGAAATTATTTCATTTGTTCTTGTGTTATTCAAATTCAATTTGATTATCCAATACTTTCAGTGGGAGATGCACTATTCTGTTGACTGTGGCTTCTGTGTTTTCCAACCAATTGTCATTACTCTTCCCCCCCCCCCCCCGGCATTCTAATATCCTGCCAAGGGATCTGACCTGCCACATTTCATATAAACAGGGAGATGGTTTCCATTTTGCAGGCAATTTTTAAAAAAATGACACAGACACACAGCCCAACTACTGTCTAAGCTAATTAAAAATGGAATTTAAAACTATAGGCATGGCAGAGGGGCATCTGGAGGGAGGGGCATCTGGAGGGGCATCTGGAGGGCAGACCTGGGCATGAGGTTTCAGCAACAGACCTTTTCAGGGCACAGGGCTGTCAGCAACAAGTCAGGAAGAATGAAAAAGTCATGGCCACTGAAGTTGCCATTGTCTGACCACCCCACTGAGATACAGTGAGAGGGAGGCAAGGCACACTTGGGGAGAAGGTAAAGGCTGATGTGCATTAACTTGGGCAGGATGACTCACTGAGACTGATGGTGAGGGTAGCACTCACTCCATCTCAAAGAGCAATGTAGGACACTCCAGAAGCAGAGGATTACTCATAGGAGCACTAGTTGCTCCACCAGCTTAGGTGTTCGCCTTGAATGAGCTGCAGGGGTGGAGCCACCATTGAGCGGTAAAGTTCAAAGAACCTGGGCAGCCAATAAAGAGGGCCACCAGAGCCCTCCTTGCACATTACATAATGTGCATGTCGGTGTGGCCTGGGCTCCAGAGAGCCCGTGCGAGCCTCCAGATCTCATTTCCAGCCAGTGTTTGCTGGCTGGGTGCATTTATTTCCCTTTTTCTCCCTCTCTGGAGCCCAGGCCACACCCATGGGCATGGGATTTCACACCCAAAATGGATGTAGCCAGGGCTCTGGAGAGCCCATGCGAGCCATCTGGATCACATTTCCAGCCAGCGTTTGGTGGATGGGTGCATTTATTTCCCTTTCTCTCCCTCCAGTGAGGGAGAGAAGGCAAAATAAATACACTCAGCCAGCAAATGCTGGCTGGAAATGCAATCTGGAGGGCTGGGGCGAGTCCTCCGGGGATCAGGCCATGCCCCTTTTGCACATTATGTCACGTGCATGAGCATCACTGATGCATGCGGAGAGTAAATGGAGCTGCCAGCGGGGAGGAACATGGGACTTTGTTCCTCTGGCTACACCACTGATGGAGTGGTATAACCATGTCCCCCATCACACTGATAATACATTTACTCAAATACAAGACAACTCTGAATTTAAGATAAGCCCTTTCAAAAATAGAGGTTAAATACAGGTTATACCCTTATTTGCCACAAAGGAAGAGAACTCAGAATTTAAGATGGCCCTCTAATTTCTAACATGAAAGAACTAGGAAAAAACCTAGTCTTGGATTCAGGTAAATGCAGTTCTCATTCACATGGCAAGACAGTTAGCACCTGAACCTCACCATGCCCAGTTCCTTGCTGCTATGCAAGTCCCTTCTTTTGAACTTTGGAATGGAAAAAGACACATTTGAATGCTGGACAATTTTGCTTATATGTGATTTTAGCTAAAAACTGGACAGCTTGCAGTATCAATTTACCTTTCCCTTCTCTCTCACTCTTTCTCTCCCCTGCCTCCTTCCTGTAACCTCCACCTGTTCTGGCTGCTAGGGAAAAATGAAAGATAAAATGACTCTGAATGAGTTCCAAATGAGCAATGAATTCATATATGACACTCTAAACTATTTTGGAACTCCGGCATGCTTTTGTTTAATAAGAACAAATGAAATGATTGGAACACATTCCTTCCATTTTCATTCATTATGAAAACTGCACACCCCTAGGGAATGCTAAGACAGAAAAGCTGGGTACCTGTGCAGAACTAGCACACATATAGATCTGTAGAATGATGGTCATTGTTAATATATTTTAAGAATGATAGATCCTAGCAAGAGCAATAGGAATATATTTCTAGAATAAAGGTCTGTGTCAAAGAATGATGCCTCTTCAGATTATGTAGCACAGTTCACCATATTATGCCCTTGTAGTACGGAAAGCGTTACAGCTGATTTTTTAAAGAAAACAAATGAACATAGTTTAATAGTGTTATGGCCATCAAGTGAGGAGTTGAATTCTATTGTAGAATTTAGTATGCTTTATACTGAAAGATGTTTCCTTAATGGGCGAACTGGAGAACAGAAAATGCTTTCTTAAATTGACATTGGTGGCCCTTGACAGCCAGTTGCTACTAGCTACTGAACATGTTTGTTTGTTTGTTTGATTGATTTATATACCGCCCTTCCAAAATGGCTCAGGGCGGTTTACAATTAAAACAAACCACTAAAACAATAAAGAGCTAAAACAAATTTTAAACAATATAAAAACAATTAACAATTTTAAAACATTTTAAAACAACAATTAAACAATTACAGTGATTAAAAGCCCCCAAATCAGGTTAGAATATTAAAACAGATTAAAAATCCCTGGAAAGCCAGGACAAAAAAAATACATTTTAAGGGCTCTCCTGAAGGCTAATAGAGAATTCACAGTGCGGATTTCCGCAGGGAGCGCATTCCACAGCCCCAGAGCAGCTATAGCGAAGGACTGCCTCTGAGTTGCCAGCAGACGAGCTGGTGGTAACTGGAGACGAACCTCCTCAGATGACCTTAATGTGCGGTGGGGATCACGCAGAAGAAGGCGCTCTCTAAGGTAACTCGGGCCTAGGCTGTTCAGGGCTTTAAAGGTAATAACCAGCACTTTGTATTTTACCTGGAAACATATCGGCAGCCAGTGCAATTGTTTCAAAATAGGCGTAATATGGTCTCTCCAGGTTGCCCCAGAGACCAATCTGGCTGCCGCATTCTGAACTAATTGAAGTTTCCAAACTACGTACAAAGGCAGCCCCACATAGAACGCATTGCAATAGTCAAGCCGGGAGGTTACCAGCTGGTGCACCACTGTTTTGAGGTCATCCTTTTCAAGGAATGGGCACAGCTGTCAAATCAGCTGAAGCTGATAGAAAGCACTCCTGGCCATGGTCTCCACCTGAGATACCAGGGTGAGGCCTGGGTCCAGAAGTACTCCCAAGCTGCGCAACTGCTCCTTCTGGGGGAGTGTAACCCCATCCAGCACAGGAAGATCTAACTCACTCCTCAGATTCTGAGCCACCATAATGAGCACCTCCACCTTGCTTGGATTCAGCTTCAATTTGTTCTCCCTCATCCAGCCCATTACTGCCTGTAGGCAGGCATTTACAGAATGAGTGCCATTTCCTGAAGATGAAAGGGAGAAGTAGATTTGGGTGTCATCAGCATACTGATAACATCCAGCACCAAATCTCCTGATGACCTCATCCAGCGGTTTCATGTAGATATTTAAAAGCATTGGTGACAGAATGGAGGCCTGAGGGACTCCATATAACAGCTCCCATTTTGAGGAGCAACTGTCACCAAGCTCCACCATCTGGGATCTACCTGAGAGATAGGGATGGAACCACTGCAGAGCAGTGCCCCTTATTCCCAACTCCCCCAGGCGACCCAGAAGGATACCACAGTCGATGGCATCAAACGCCGCTGAGAGATCCAAGAGGACCAACAGGGTCACACTCCCTCTGTCGATTCCCCTTTAAAGGTCATCCATCAGGCTGACCAAGGCTGTCTCAAACCCATAGCCCATTCTAAAGCCAGTTTGAAATGGGTCTAGATAATCAGTTTCCTCCAAAACCAGCTGGAGCTGGTTAGCCACCACCCTCTCAATTACCTTGTCCAGCCAGGGAAGATTGGAGATTGGCCTATAACTATCCATCGCTGAGGGATCCAGGGAAGGCTTCTTAAGAAGCGGTGTAACTATTGCCTCCTTCAAACAGGGAGGCACCCACCCTCCCTCAGTGATGCATTTATGATATTAACTTGGCCATCTCCAACAATCTCTCTGCTAGATTGAAGCAGCCAGGTTGGGCAAAGATCCAGAGAACAGGTGGTAGGCTGTACCGCTCCAAGCAGCTTGTCCACATCATCAGGAGTCACAGATTGAAACTGATCCAACCTAATACTGCAAGAGGGATCACAGGATACCTCCCTCACAGACCCTGCAGAAATAGTGGAGTCCAAGTCAGCTCAAATACAGGAGATTTTATCTGCAAAGAACTCACTAAAGGCGTCACAGCAGAGTATCTCCGGGAGCTGATTTGAGGCAGAAGGAGCAGAAATTATACTCTTCACCACCCGGGATAACTCTGCAGTACATGAACCCGCAGACGCAATGCGCGCCGACCAAAAACACTTTTTTGCTGCACGCACTGCCATTGCATAGGTCTTCAAATGGGTTCTATGCTGCATCCTGTCAGATTTGAGCCGAGTTCTCCTCCACTTGCGTTCCAGTTGCCTACCAAGCTGCTTCATCCCCTGCAACTCCTCCATGTACCAGGGAGCCATCTTAGAAGCAGGCCTGGAGGGACGCTTAGGAGCAATAATATCTACTGCCCTGGTGAGTTCTATATTCCAGGTTCCCACCAGGGCATCAACAGAATCACCGGCCGCACCAACATTGAAACCCTCCAAGGCCTTTTGGAAACCTGCTGGGTCCAGCAGCCTTTTTGGGCAGACCATCCTAATAGGTCCATCACCCCTGCAGGGGTGGATTGTGACCGTGATACCAACCTTAACCAGGTAGTGGTCCATCCATGACAATGGGGAAACCACTGGATCCCCCACCCACGGAACACCGCCCTGATCCAAACAGAAAACCAAATCCAGTGTGTGGCCGGCAACATGAGTTGGTTCAGAAATTAATTGGGATAGGCCCATAGTTGTCATGGCTGCTATGAACTCTTGAGCCGCACCAGACAAACCAGTCCCAAAGTGGATATTGAAGTCCCACAGCACCAAGAGCCTGGGAGACTCCAACACCAACTCCGCGACCAGCTCCATCAGCTCAGTTAGGAATTCAGTTGGGCAGCGGGATGAGCGGTACACCAACAGAATCCCCAATCTATCCCTAGTTCCCAGCCTCAGAAATACACACTCAATATAAGTCAACTGTCTCACAGGGGCCCTGGTAAGGGAGATAGTGTTTTTATGGACCACAGCCACTCCACCCCCCACCCCCCGCCCACTTCCCCTAACCTGCTCCACAACAGAGTAACCTGGAGGGAGAAGCTGAGCCCACACTGGGCCACTCGCCTCCCTGGCATTACAAAGGAGCAAGGTCAGGCTCTGTGGGTAGTTGGTGCAGCTCCCCAAGGCCTGAGAGTTGTCAGAACAGTTGGAAGTAGAAATAGGTACTAGATTACTAATTTCTCTTCCCCTGTAACGGCCAGCTGTTCTGCCAGCACCAATTCTTCTATTCCCCACCACTACAGCAATAGCTGCCCCAAGGTTGCCAGGTGCACCCCTGGCACGTATCACCTGTTTTGATTTAGGCTGGCAGCAAACAGTCTGGCAGTTAACATATAGCCAGCATTGGAGAAAGAAGTCTGTGTTTTGCAGCTGGGTGGCAAGAAAGAGTTTTGCAGAACTCTGAGGCAGTGCTGTAACTTTTGGGGAAATGATTCTTCTTTCAAGACAATCTCTGTCTGGGAGCACACTTGCTTCCCAATGTTCAGTTTACATATTTGTAAAATAAAATATCAAAAAACACTTTTAGTAAGATGACAGCTAAAGCAAAAATAATTTTATCTCATTCTCCAGAAAATGTGGGCATTGCAAAGTAAAGTTATCACTTTAACTTTCTCTAGAGAGAAGCAGTAAAGACCTCATACTATGGTATATTAAGCTGGCTTTACAAATGAGGCTCCCACACTTCAGTTGGTATTTCAGCTTGACATTGGTCTGGGGAGAGATGCAGCCAGGTAGAAATTCAACAGGTGTAACTCCCCCAATCCTTGCTTAAAACTTCTGATAAATTTCTGCCTGATGGGCCACTGTGTGAAACAGGATGCTGGACTAGATGGGCCTTGGGCCTGATCCAGCAGGGCTATTCTTATGATGCTTTTCTACAAGGCACAGTACTTCCCCAAAATACCACCTATTAGGGTTGTATCCTAAGAAATGTGGTCATACCGTTGAAATTAAGTTGAAACTATTGAAATAAAGCACCATTGAAATTAAATTTGTTGTAACCAACCCAAATCCCATTAATTTCAATAAAACATGGAAATCCTAACTTTTTAGGATGCAGCATTGCATTGTTAAAATTTCATTTAAAGCACAGTCTCTCTTTTTAAAAGCATATTCCATTTTTTTAAAGCCAACTTTGTATTCATATTTCAATTATAAGCTGATGTACAATTACCACTGAAGTGGAAACAAGTGCAGTTTACATAAATGAAATTGCAATATAAGTGGATAAGAACAATAACTGGGAAACTTGGGTTAATTAATGTAGCTTGATACTAAAATATATTCCTATTAAAATCTATTCAAACAGTCATTGTTTGACTGTTTCATTAATTAGAAATTTGTCGCTGTAGGGATCCTGTAGAGAGTGTTAAGGTTGTGCAAATGGGTTCGACCCCGAAACCGTTCGAGGTTGAACTGGTTCGGTTTGACCATTTGGAGATGAACGAAACTCTCCCTCCCCCCCTGGTTCAGTCCGACCTCGGACTGAACTCCCCTGACAGTTCAGAGGGTTCACATTAAAAAACAAAACAAAACATAATTTTGGGGGGTTTTTTTACCTTTAGTCCCTTCGGAGGTCTTCCTCTAGGCCGTGGGGGGGGGGTGTCCATGAAGGTTCCCCCTCCCCACACCAGCCTTGTCATCACCACCATGGCTCTGTAAGTTGGTGTGGTGGCCATTTTGCCTGCCGCCACACATGCACAAATGGCCTCTGAAAGGCCTGAAATGGCCCAGGGCCTTGCATAGGCCATTTGCACGTGCGCAGTGTCCTTTTAAAAAAAATGCCAGGCCTCACAGAGGCCATTTGCACATTCACAGTGGTGGGCAAAATGGCTGCCATGCCAAATTACGGAGGCCCAAACAGGCTGAAAAAGTGGCTAAAACTGGCTGCAGCAGTGATGACCGAGGCCAGCGGGGGAGGGGGAACCTTTGCGGAAGACCCCCGCCCACAGACTGAAGGAAGTCCCCTAAAGGGGATATCTATCTATCTATCTCCAACTCCCCTGGACCGGACCGAACGGGGGGTGGGGGTGGTGTTTTAATGTTTCTAACATGTGCCGGACCGAATTGGTCCAGTCAGGTTCAGGTTCTGTCCGGACTCAAACTGAACCAGGCCAGCCAGTTCCGTGCACATCCCTAGAAGGTGTGGGGGGTAGAATAAGAAAGAAAAAGGAGGGGAAGGAGGAGGAGAAGAATGGAGTTGTTTCTGAATAAAGATTAGTTAAACAAACATGCTTTGTGCTTTGTGTAGGAGGGAAGCAGCTATAAAACATTTTGCAAAGGGACTTTGAAACAGATATGTGTGTAAGCCAACAGAGCTTGTGAAGGTTTCTGCATCTTCATTTCATTGCATAACCAGGCCTGGATTCCTGAACTGCTGCATTCTACTATTGCTGCTGCTGATTGTTTCTCGAGCTTCCTGACCTGCTCAACCCCTGGAGTTAATTTTTCCTTATCAATCCTGAACTCTGTAATTCTCTGGATGCCCACTGCAGCATTGCTCAGATCCCACCACCACTTTTTTCTTGTCCACCCCTGGAGAATCTGTTCTTCCCTGGAAACAATGGAGGTCCTATTTCTGCAATTACTAGGGGTGTGCAATTCGGGTTTTTGGTGATTAGGTTTAGGACCCAAACCGAATCACCCCCGTTCTGTTCTGTGCCCGAATCTGGGCTACCCGAATCACCCCTGATTTGGTTCGGATTGGGATTAAATCCAAATCTGAATCGATTCAGGTAATAAAAACGGGTCCCAGGGGCAAAATAGTGGGGTGGGGTGGTAGGGCCCAAGGGATGGAGGCTGCCACCCAAATTTCAGGGGAATTGGGCAAAGGGCTGATTTTTGGGGAATTTTTGAAGTTTTAGTGTCTTTGGGGCAGATCGGGGCCATAGCGTGGGATCTGGGCAAAAAGAGTGGGATGGGGTGGTAGTGCCTAATGGGTGGAGGCTACCACCCCAATTTCAGAGTGATTGGGCAGAGGGCTGATTTTTGGAGAATTGTTGAAGTTTACGCGTCTTTAAGGTTTTTCCCCATAGAGAAGCATTGAGATGTCAGCAAATGTATAGCTTCACATCGGGTGCAAAGAGGTGGCCTAGAGCAGTGTGGGGTTGGTGGTAGTGCCAGGTAGGGTCAAGGAAGCTACCTGAATTTTTTCAAAGGATTTGGGCAGAGGGCTGATTTTTGGGGAATTGTTAAAGTTTACGCATCTTTAAGGTTTTTCCTCATAGGGTATACATGGAGCTTTCAGCAGCCCCATAACTGCACGGGGGGTGCTGGGGTGGCCCAGAGCGAGTGGTAGTGTAGTGCACATAGGGTGCCAACCACCCCCATGGTTTTCTAATCCATGGGGTACAGGGTTCTGTTGTTTCAGAGGTATTCTGAGTGTGGATTCTATGATAGCTAATGAGATTTTCAATGAAACACCATGAATCCACTCTAATTTGCTATCATAGAATCCACACTCAGAATACCTCTGAAACAACAGAACCCTGTACCCCATGGGTTAGAAACCCATGGGGGTGGTTGGCACCCTATGTGCACTACACTACCACTCGATCTGGGCCACCACAGCACCCCCCAAGTGCAGTTATGGGGCTGCTGAAAGCTCCATGTATACCCTATGAGGGAAAACCTTAAAGACGCGTAAACTTTAACAATTCCCCAAAAATCAGCCCTCTGCCCAAATCCTTTGAAAAAATTCAGGTAGCTTCCTTGACCCTACCTGGCACTACCACCAACCCCACACTGCTCTAGGCCACCCCTTTGCCCCCCGCGTGAAGCTATACATTTGCTGACACCTCAATGCTTCTCTATGGGGGAAAACCTTAAAGACGCGTAAACTTCAACAATTCCCCAAAAATCAGCCCTCTGCCCAATCACTCTGAAATTGGGGTGGTAGCCTCCACCCATTAGGCACTAGCACCCCATCCCACTCTTTTTGCCCAGATCCCACGCTATGCCCCCAAGCTGCCCCAAAGACACTAAAACTTCAAAAATTCCCCAAAAATCAGCCCTTTGCCCAATTCCCCTGAAATTTGGGTGGTAGCATCCATCCATTAGGCACTACCACCCCACCCCACTATTTTGCCCCTGGGACCTGAAATTCAAGCTGACGTCACATCAGACCTTTTTGCATTCAAATCAATGGAGGCAAAAAGGCGGGAAATTCAAAGAGACGTCATCCCGAATCACCCGAATTTTTGGGCACGAATCACGGGTGATTCGGCTCAGGCCCAAAAAATATCGGGGGACATCGGGGGTGATTCAGTTTGGACCCGAATCACCCGAAATTGCTCGTTTCGGGCACAGATCGATCTGTGCCCGAAATTTTTTGCTCATCCCTAGCAATTACTCCTTCACCATACAGAGCCCTGATTTTACTACAGCAAGGCAGAAGGCTACATTGCTTCACTGCCCGGGCCCTGAAGGTCACACAGTATATAATCATATGCAGGGGCGTAGCTAGAGGAGCGGGGGCCTGTGTTCATCCCTCTCTCTGGCGGCTCCCCAGAGTGAGGGAAATAATGAAGAAAATAAGGGGTGGATCTGGAGGGGCCTCAGGAGCTGGGGGCCCATGTTCTTTGAACCCTTTCACTCAATTATAGCTACGCCCCTGATCATATGCCTTTTCCTGCCAACTTGGAAGAGGATGACAATGCTTATGAAGCTGCTCTTCAAGCCTTAGATGATCATTTCAACCCTACTTTGAATGTGATTGCTGAATGTTATAAGTTCTATTCTTGATCCCAACTACCCGGTGAATCAATTGGTCAATACATCACAGCATTGTGTGCCTTAAGTGTAATCTGTGAGTTTGCCAACTTTACTGATAAAATTATCAGGGATCAGATCGTTATGAAAACAAACTGCTCCAAACTGTGTGAAAAACTGCTATTGGAGTGGAAACGTATCTTGGATAAAGTTATAGAGATGGCTAGGAGAGTAGAAAATGCTCTTCTCTGAAGCTCTTCCCATGATCAAGTGGGAAGGGCTACCCTCTTTTGCAGGGAGGTAAGCCTGAAAGTGCTTACCTCCATGCAGACGATTCTCCTTTGGGTGGGGGGATCATTCGCCCAGACAAGTGGCAGCTTGTCTCTGGTGCTCTCGCACCTGGCTGCAGCTTGCCAGGCAGCTCCAGGGGTCGGGTGCAGGGAGGTGCCCCCACGTGGCACCCCACCCCCCTGAGCCTCAGTACTGCACTGTGTGAGTGCACCGTGCATTTCTGGGATTCCCCCTCCCTCCTCCCCAGTGTTCCCACCATGGCTGCAAGCAGCTGCAGCTGACACACACTCAATTTTAAAAGGTTAACAGAGCACTCACTCCGTTAACCACATTTAAGGGGGGGGCTATGTAGGTGGTCTTGCCACCATGGAGCCACTGGGCCCGCCTTTGAGCCTGCTGATGGAGCTCAAAGGCGAAGCAGAAGCAGCTGTTCTTTCTTTACTTCATCCTCAGCCCGGCTCGTTAGGACAAGCCGCTCCTGCTATAAATGCCAACATGCATTAGCAATTTTTAAGAAGGAATTATAGGTACCTCCTCCACACTGGTACGGAGTGTTCCTCCAGCAAAGTTGTAGAACTTATTGTGTCTGTTTCTTTCCCTACTGTTTACAAAGTAGCACATTTTACATACTATCAATAGAGAGCACAGCCTCAGAGTATATAGAAAGTGCACTTCTCTTCATTAGACCTTCAAGGCACAAAGTACAAACATGGTACCAACTACTGGTTTCTCAGAAAGCACAAACAAGAAAGACAAAAATTTCTATAGAGTAGAACTGTCAATAGAGGTCACAGGCTCTGGGCATACTCAGGGAACCTTTCTCTCCTGTAAGTCAGAGGCTTGCATTTAAAGGCTGACATCCTGACTAAATTTCTCAATGGCATTAATGGATTGGAATAATTTATTAGAACATTTTTAGTTTTTGAAATAAGGATTTTAATAAATAGTTGGGTTTTTTAATTTATTGAATTTATTATTATTATTGTTTACTCAGCCAGACAGGTGCTATTGACTGGTTTGTTTTATCCAGACATCGAGTCCTTCCCAAGGACCTGGGATGGCTGGTTTTTATTGTCAGTGTTGTTGCTGTTATTTTTATAGATATCATCCCAGAATATAGACTGTTCCCAGTAATGTTGCTTTTTGTAATTGGCTGATGGAGATTTCTGTGGCCCCTATGGTGTTGAGGTGCTCTTCAAGTTGTTTTGGAATTGCACCTAGGACACCAATTACCACTGGGATTATTTTGGTCTTCTTCTGCCACAGCCTTTCAATTTCAATTTGTAGATTTTTGTATTTTGTTATTTTTTCTATTTCTTTTTCTTCTATTCTGCTATCCCCTGGTATTGCTATGTCGATTATTTTAACTTGTTTTTCTTTCTTCTTGAATACAGTTATATCTGTGTGGCAGATGTTTGTCTGTTCATAGTCGGAAGTCCCATAGTATTTTTGCATCTTCATTTTCTACAACTTTTTCAATTTTATGGTCCCACCAATTTTTGGCTACAGGTAGCTTGTATTTTTTGCAGATGTTCCAGTGTATCATCGTTGCTACCTTTTTATTATTATTATTATTATTATTATTAGTAGTAGTAGTAGTAGTAGTAGTTGTTGTTGTTGTTGTATTCATTGAATTAATTTATTAATAATTGAGTAATTTATTGAAATAATTATTTAAGTAATATTGAAAGAAGTAGCTCTTTAGAAACTCCCGAGCAATAAGTAGTACTATTTAACTTATTCTGGTCATCAGCCACTATCGTTTTCTTCCTGTACTGTCTGCTAAGTAGGAGGCTTTTAAGAAAAAGCCTGGCTTTTAAGAAAAAAAATATAATAGATCCCCATTCCCTGTGAGATATTGTGAATAATGTCAAGGTTATATAAGTGCAGTGTATGTACTGGATGTGGGAGGGGAGTTTCTTCCCCGTTTTTAACAGTTAGGATAGTTCTTTTATTCTTTTGCATATATTTTAAAAAATGTTTTCATTGTTTCTCTTCCACATTTCAAAAGGGGATCTTTTCATTATCCCTCTCCACATTTTAAAATATTGCCATTATTTCCCCTCTCACTCACACACACACTTTTAAAGTGATTGTTCCATTATCCCCCCATATTTAAAAGAGGTTTCCATTATTCCATTATTCCCTCTAATTTTACATAGAACTTTTCATTATTTCTCTGCTCTTCCATTAACATTTGGATTTAGTCTGTAGTAAAAATGCAAGGAATAGTACTGTTATTAGTACAACTATACCACATATGAGAATATGACCCAACATTGCTGCATTTTCTCCAGTTTATTCTTTTTGAAAATAAAACAAAAGAATGCATTCCATTTTGGACTTGAATGTTTGGATTCATTTAAAAGGACAATCCAAAAGGGAAAGTTGCCCTTGAACAAATTTAGGTTGTCAACAAGTAAACTCAGCTACATAGGATTCAGTTTTCAATCTTTTATAACTTTATCATTTGTCAACAGAACTGCATAAAATTTGGAGAGATGGTGGAATGTTTCACCTAGTTACTCCATGCCAAATTACAGGTGGATTGGACAGATGTCTTGTACCTAAAAGCCAATAGAATATTCAGAACTTAACATGGTAGAATGCAATCTTAACCCTTCACCTTATTATGCCAGCACAACAGTGCCCCCAGAATACATATTTGATTATGCAGGTGTTTTTAAACCCATGATAAAGTGTGAATGCAAGCAAAGAAAGCCCACATGCACAACAGCATCCAAACTGTGTATTAAACTAAACAGTTGAGTAAACAGTGAAGAATAGTACTGTTGTAAAAGTATGCAAATTATTTGGCAGGTTTCTTCAGAAATGGCTCATGGCAGGGCAAATGAAATTGGTACTAAAGTTTCTCCTATGAGTTTGTTTTCCAAATCCTTGACATTAACAGCAAATAATTCACCCAATCAGGAGTGCTATAAGACTTCGCTAAAGTAGTGCACCTCAAATGGCCTTTGTGAAAGTGCCTGTCAGAGTTGATAAGCCTTGTGGCATGCCCCAAAGGTCAGTAAGCTCACCTTCTGTTGGACCACATTAGGGGAAGTAATTAACAGATAATAAAAATGCACAATTAATCTCTACGTGATAATGCTTGGTCAACCAGAATCATTTTAAAAACAGCCTGGAAAAGAGATCGCTGATGTATTTGCTATTAACATCAGACCTTCTGTTCATATAATGCCAAAAGTTTAATGAATGTCTTGTTTTAAGAAATTGCTTTAGAGTGATGTCTTAGTTTACACTGGCTTTTTAATCAGCAGAGCACACGTTCGAAGAGGACTTTGGTTGTAAGGTCTAGCCATCAATCTTTACTTAAATCTTATAATCTCTGGTTGCAAGAGTTGTTCCTTCCCCAGAGCAGGGGGAGAATAATTTCCACTCCAGCATTTTGCCCCTTGCCAAATCTCTCTAAACTGATTGCTCTGTCCTAGTTCACACCCTCAGGATAAAGTTGATCTATAGCCTTCTGTAATCCTTAATGACAGCTTGGACTATAGGATGCATAGCATCTACATCCACTAGCATTAGTCAGCAGTATTCACTGAAGTAATCTTGTCTTAAGTCTTGACTGTGGGTTTTTTGTTCTTACTCTATCCATTGCACCCTTAGCACTTTACAAACAAAATGTGTTGTGATATTAAAGACATATGTCATGTATTCAGAATATACACCTACGAAACCTTTTAGAGTTGTCCCCAACATTTCATCTGAAGCACAACTTGAAACAAATAAGAACTGTATTCTGGTCATATCCTCCTTTTTCCCCATAATGAAACTAATTACACCAGAAACTGAGTTCCCAGGCAATAAGCTCATGCACACAACCATAATCGCTGGCAGGGCAAAGGGTTGGCAGGGAAGCAGGTTTCCCACACATGATCACCCTCCCCAGTTCACTCTGCTGATTGTCACTGCACATGGGCAGCGCCATGCTGAGTGGCAGAGCAGGGAGCTGGAGGAGGAAGTCCTCCAGCATCCCTCAATGTACCGGCATCCCTTAATGCCAGGAACATGGTGCATTGAGGGATGCTCCCTCTGCCAGGCACTCTTGCCACTTGGCTCTGTGGATGCTCGGGCTGCAAGCATACGCGTGACTGCAGACATGAGGTCAAGGGTGTGATCGTGCCCTCAGGAATAAAAAGCCCGGGTACAAAACTTAGGCTACCAGGGAAGGCAGCACTGGGATCTGCCTCAGTCCCAGAACTGGGATCAGCCTCAAACCCTTGAGCAGCCCGCCACAGGTATGGCTGCCCTGATCTGGTTAGGACTGCTCGTGTACACAGCCTCAATCTCTCACTGCCCAGAATCAGACCTGCTCAGCTTCAGCAAGGTTGTCCTCTATTGCCCAATTCTGGCATTCCTCTTCAGGTAAAACACCTGAGGAATGTTGGTGGAAACCAATAGGGGGCTGCTGGTGATCTGTGCATATCTACATTGTCATTGGATTTTATTCTTAAAGTGAATTTGAAGATTTCTCCTGAAATAAAATTTTCAGGGATTTTAGAGAAAGCCAGAAAATGTATGGGGTTTGGGGTTTTTTTTTTAAATAAAAGTTTATGAAGAGGTCACTTTGGGTGCTACTTGTGCTGTGGATCTCCCTTGAATGTGAGATCCACCAGGACTGCTCAAAGACCTAGCTAAAAATAATGCTGATAAAAAATGAACCTCCTATTTTATTTACCATATTTCAGACTAACCCGGGTTAATGATCAGCCGGCGTGCCTGGCATTAATGTGGCAGGGGAGTTGAGGCAGAATGAGGCAGCCAGGGCAGGGAGATAAGACTGGGATTGACACTTGCAGCTCACTTACCCCACCCTGCTCCACCCATATTTGGGCTGCTACTGTCTCTAGTTACTGTCTCTGGCATTTATCTTCTGCCAAGCTTTTAGTGTCCTCAGAGTCCACTGATTTTGCTGCTACTGTTTTTAAGCACTTGCCTTTCAGCTTGATACTTCTTTGCCTTGTTTTTAAGGCACTTTTAGTATATTGTTTAATTATCCACTTGTAAATGGCCTCTATAGTTGAAAAATGAAAGGGTTAGATGATTAAATAAATAGCTAAATGAAGGTGTTCATTCAAGGCATCTCCATCTGCAACAGCTGGCAACAATAGGCCAAGGAAGCATGCACAGTACCAGAGTTCTTTGTTCTGTCAATGAATTGTGCTCCAGAGACTAACACAGTGCCTGGTGATTCCTGCAGCACCGCTTCACTGCCCATTGCTGGAGAACCAAGAAGAAAAATAAAATTTCTCAGCGAGTTTCTCTACATCCCTACCCAGGGACCAGTTGAACAAATGAGCAGTTGGTGAAGTTAAAATATGTTGAAGTAAGCTTGGAATTTACAATGAAAGAACAGAAGAGGAAGATATTACTTGAAGATAAGGATAGCAGGATCAAGTGTCTAGGAAGCCGGGAGATTGTAAAAAAAAAAAAAAGTCCTGAATTCCAAGCAGTGTGTCACCAGATCAATGTACAGGTCTCAGAGTCACTCTAGCCAAATAGCTCACTGTGTGATAAAACCATTCCTGGACTCTTCCACTTGAGACAGCCGGAAACAGATTGGATATTTTGAATGCTCCCACATTAAAACAAACTCCCTGCATATAGCCCTCAGAGAGCAATGTTTTGGTCTAGGCTTCTCTGTTAATTTTCAAATGTTGATGCTTTTACATTGGGAAGCATTTGATCCTGCAATACCCCACCTGAAATCTGAAGTGGTATAGGCCAGTACTTTGAATCTGAGAAATGCATGGAAGAAAAGTGGGGGGGGGGGAATATGGAGATGATGCTGTTTTTAAGGCAGACTAGAAAATCTGGGGTGTTCATGGAAAAAGTTGAAATGGAACTTCAGGGAAAGATTATCAGAAAGGAACGTTTATATATTCCATTCGCCCAGGGACTTTTTTGTATGGGGCGGTATAGAAATTTAAGAAAATAAATAATTTGGTAGGAATATGTATAACTGGAGCTTTTTTCAAATCTTGGGGCAACCCTGGGGTTGTGCAGAACCATCGCCACTCCTACCAAGACATTTCATTTGCCTTTTTGAAACTTTTTTGACTTCCCTTGAAAATATTCAGAAGTTTCTCCCAGATCTTTCACTCTTTTAAAATATTGGTGCCATCCATATTGCTGGGTGAATTTCCTTAGCTCAACACAATTGCTATTCTTGCACCTAAATAAGAACCCTTTTATGCCTGTTGGCTAAGCTCTTGATAATGCTAGCTTGCACTTAAAATCATTTCATGAAATTGTATTATATGGACTTATTTTTATCTTCTTATCTTATCAAAGCTATAACATTATGAACATTTGTTTAGTTTGACTGTAGCATCCCTGGCCTTCATAAAAGCACACAAGTTAATGACTTTAGATGAGGCCCATTAAAATAAACTATATTTGCAGGAATCTATAACCTAATGTTGATACAAAGTCAGATCAATATGCCTGCTTGCAATTTATCATGATATGGAAAAATAGGCAGTGTGAAATAGCATGATGTTACATTTATTCTATCCTTCTACCTTCTTTCTCTCAGACAAGCTGCTCCCACCATTGGTACATCATGACTAGGGGCAACAGCAGACCCTATAACATCATGATAATCCATTGCTAGAAATGCCTGTTTAACCTCTGTTCAGCTACTGCTGCCCCTGAAAGGGTCGCTGGTCTAGTAAACCGAAGCTCAGTTGTCATGAACCAAAGTTGGAACTGGAGCGCTGGGAAGTGCAAAAAGTTGAGAAGTGGCTCTGTCTACAGGTGGGCTCAGATGACTGCCTGTTAAGTACTTAACAAGTAGGAAGGACAGGAACTGGTGAGTACAAGGAGCATGTGCTTGTACTCTGTCATTGGTCTGTCATCTAAACCTGCCCAAATCCAAATACAGAGATTCTCTACCTGACATTTTACTGAATTCTATCCCCAGGATCTGGAAGCAGATTGCACGACATGCCCGATGGGAGCATGTGTGCTCCTTATGCTCACTGGTTCCTCTCCTTCGTACTTGGTATCAGCTTACAGGTGCTCATATCTGAACCTGCTCTATGTGTGACCATTGTCTGAAGTGCAGCAAGGGATGCTGCAACTCAGCAAGAGATGCATCCCTCAGCAAGGGATTATTACCAGCCACGTTTATTCTACCCGTTTCCCAGGAGCCTCCCTGTTTGCAGTTGCATCTCCAGGCTTCGAGATTGCACTTTGGATATGCTCAAGAGCTGCACTGCAATGTGAGCTCTGAGTTTATAGTACACATGGGAACAGATCACTTAGCTGTCAGTGGGCTAGTTGCCCCTAGATTTGGCTACAAACAAAGCAAATTGGAACAGGGGTCAGATCCATGCCCCCTTCCTATGTGGGTGTGTCAGCTAAGTAGACTTGAGAGTTAACTATAGAGAGTTAACTGGCATCTAAGGCCACTCTAAACTTAGAGTGAACCACCTCGTTCCTCTCCCTCTTTTCACAGGAGATAGCAACACACTAACAAGCAGATTATGCCAAGCAGGAAGAAACATAGATAAGGCAGCAAGTAATGTTCTCCCCATTACAGAGAGATGAGTCAGTGACGTAGACCTAGCGGTGTACCCATTGAAACTATTGATAAGATTATTTGAGAGCCCATCCTGACACAGGTATTCTTTCATGCGCCTACATACTCTGATTTCATCACAATCAGTCTTGCTTGCAAAAGGCACATCCCCATTGTTACACCAGGAAAAGAGTGATCAGAAGCAGGGTGTTGCAAGGTTGGAGTGGGCCCAGAGACAAGATTTTAAAATGCCCCCCCCCCCCCCCGCAAAGCTCACCTCCTGAAGTAAAGAAATCTTAGATGAGGCTGAATAGTGGTAACAAAAAGCATAGTAATATAACACAGCTATGTGCCACAATAGAACTTCATCCTAAATTATGTTTTAAAAGGTTTTGTAAATTGTGGAAGATGCAAGTCATCTAATGGTACTAGAGAAAGAGATGCGGTTCTGGTAGATCCAGGTCTTAACACCCACATCAATTTCGGAGGATGAATACAACTGAAGGAAGCCCGGGCAGGTGCGCGGCTGGGGGAGTCAGTCATGTGACTTGCCTCTGGAGGGCCCCCCAAGGCAGTGGGCCCCCAGACAACTGTCTCCCCTTGCCCTATGATAGTTACGCCCCTGATCAGAAGCAATGCATTCTGCACAGGTCTTCCTGGACAATTCTAGACAGCAAAGCATGACAGTAGGAATGTGCCTCCAAGGCACGATTTGAGATATAAATATCCCTAGTTCCATGACCCAGTATGCTCTCCTGGGCCTCTCCCTTGGGACTCCAACCCACGCTACAACAAGTGCTCTCCCATGCTATACACTGGAGACTTTAAGAATCCCTGTAGCTCTCACTTGGGACTCCAACCAGCAACCTTTGTGCTCCCTTGTATGCTATACTTGGGACCCACTGAGCATTCCATATGCTCTCTTGCAACTTACCAAGAGTTTGAAATCACTGTCTGGATCAGTCCTTGTGCCCATCCACACCTATAGGAAGCTGGACCCATGGAGAAGCCATTATCATGGGCATCCCTCCTTATACTAATCCTTGCACCCCTCCTGCTTCGCATCACACTGAGGAGCGAGATTCTTTAGGCCAGGAATCTTGTCATGCAGATCAGGTGAATATGAGCTTTCGCTCCTCCTTGGGCCCCAAAACGATCTCTGCTCCCTTTCTTAAATCCAACTCCACCCCCCCCCTCTCTCAAAGTCTCTTTCTCTTGCCCACCTGGGAAATCTACCCAATTAGACCTTAAGCTATAACATCTCATTGTAGCTGGTATATTTGGAAATGTACTTTATTGCTCTTTAAGTTAGAAATGCCTCACTGTAGTTAATTTGCCTAGTAACGTGTTTTTATTGCTTTAACCACACAATTCTCTTCCTGTACCCCCACTCTCTCAAATATTTTTTTTTTAAATTTTGAAATGATATCCTTGTCTCAAATCCAGTCATTCCCTGAGTACAAACATTTGCACAAATTAAAACTGGTGGAGCTGACCCCTTTAACAGCAAATTCCCCACACAGCCCGAACATTAGGGATGCCGGACAAACACCCCTGGGCCAGTTCCATTAACAGGTTGAACAAGAAAGTGCATCTGGCACAGCTGAATGTTTTGATGCTTTGAGACCACTGACTATAAGAGATGTGTTTCTTCTGAAGATGTATCCGACAAAGTCATAAGAATGTTTGGAAACAGAGCCAAGATGCTGAATTATGACAAAGTCATAAGAATGTTTGGAAACAGAGCCAAGATGCTGAATTAGCATCTTTGATCTGAAGACATGGCTCTGGACAGATGGTACTTCATTTGGGGCAGAGGAAATTTCCAAAGGGACTGAGAAAATCAGATTACATAGCCCCTAATGCAAGAGCATAGAAAAAGATGGGTCTTCACCACTATTCTCTATCTCAAAAGGAGGAAAAGCTATAAAAGGCCAAGCAAGAACGCAGCCAGGCAGATTTCTGGAACAATGCTTCAGTAGCGCATATCCCGGAGAGCTCTCTTTTCAATTCCTCCTCACCTCTCTCTCTCAGTTGCTTCCTTCTTTTATAGGGACCTTTTTGGGCATTTCTCTTCAGGATATTGCTGCTTTGCATTTCTCAGTATGCTTCCCCTTTTCTTGGCTGGGAAGTTGCTCCACAGAGAAGACAGTGTTGTAGCCACAGCCTGGCCTGGATATCATGGGACAACATTGCTGAATTCCTAGGTAGCTATTACTTTGCATGCAACTTTAGAGCTTTTTAAGTAGAAAGACAGGAATAAAAGCAAGGAGGTTGGCAGAATACATAGACCTAGAGTGTAGCTTGTAGGAATGTTTAACCACTTGCTGTTAACATTCTTTGCTCTAAGAATTGCCCTGCACTAATATATTCAAATGAATTGTGGGGTCATCTCTCCACTCTTCATGTATGCTTGATTTCCCAGGCTATTTTATCAGCCTTAACGTTTTATTAATTTATTAATTTAGGTCCATTATGCTTTAAGTCTTGCTTAGTTGCTATCATTTTAAATCCTGGTGCTTGTTAGTTGGGTCAAATTACCTCTCTATATGGAGTTTCTTGATATAAAGCAGGGCTGCTCAACTTCGGCCCTCCTGCAAACGTTGGCCTACAACTCCCTTAATCCCTGGCTATTGGCCACTGTGGCTGGGGATTATTTATTTCTTTATTTAATGTATTTGTATACTGACCAAAATGCAATTCTCTGGGAGGTTTACAACAAAACAATACAACAATATAACCTACCTCACAGGGTTGTTGTGAGGAGAAACGTATGTAGTACACTGCTCTGGGCTCCTTGGAGGAAGAGCAGGATATAAAATGTAAAAAAACAAAATAACTAAATGAACAAACAAATAAACAAATAAAAAGGTTAAAACATTACAATAATTTAAGATTTAAAACATTAAAACTATTAGCAACTAACAAACTATTAAAACAGTATCTAGTTAAAATATGATGGGAGTTGTGGTCTAAAAACAGCTGGGGTAGGGGAATTGAGCAGGCCTGATTTAAAGGAATGGGGAGGGAAGGATAGCAAATCAAAGCACCTGAAGCAGGATTGCTTTTCTCTTTTCACTTTGTGTTGAAGGTTTAGTTGCACAATTTCTGTTTATTAGAAGCAGTATTGGCAATAGCTATTGATATTAAAGCTTTTGGCTTTACTAAATTTTCACACAGGCTAGATTCACAGCTATAAGATGGTAGGCCATGTTTTGTTGCTTCTGGCCAGAAAGGTTTTGCTCTTGTTGTGCGGAGAAGTGGTAAACAAGTAGTGGTCAAATTTCAACATGGAGGCAGAAAAACAGATAAACAGATAACCATAGACAGCCTGCTCATTGACGTAGTATGCATAACAAAATTGTTGGCCATGGAGGCCAGTGGGGGGAGGGGGAACCCCATGGTCCTGGACAAGCCCCCGGAGCAGCAGCAGAGAGTTATATTTCTTTTTTTAAAAAAGAATTAGTTTTTTTTTTAAAAATCAAAAACCTGCTGAACCCAAACTGAACAGTGGGGTGTTCAGGGGTACACAAAACCAAACATGCCAGGTCTGGTTTGAATCCAGACCCGAACCGGGCAGCCTAGTTGTGTGCACACCCCTAGTGGCTACTAGGGAGTGGGCCTTTTTGGTGATTGTACCCCGTTTATGAAACAGTCTCCCCAGTGAGGTTCAACTAGCATCATCACTTTGTTCTTTTAGACACCCAGGAAAGAACTTTCTGTTCACTCAAGCCTTTTAAAATTGAATTTTAAAACTGACTTTAAAAAGTTTTTAAATTGTTTTATACTGTATATTGTATTTTTTTTAAAGTGCGATTTCATGTGTTTGATGGGTTTTTACTCAATGCTGTGTTGTGAGCTGCCCAGAGAACTATTTGGTATGAGGTGGCTAACAAAGTTGTTTGTTATTATTATTTATTTCATCCACGCCAATTCAAGATGGTGGACATGTGAATGTTTGAGGCACAAGTCGGCTAACTTGTGAACCACGTAACTAATTTAAACCAAATTTGGAACTGTTGTAGGCACACATAGGGACACCTCAATGACATAGTTTGTTATGATGTCATCCACCTCAATTCAAGATGGCAGACACATAAATGTTTGAGGCACAAGTGGTCTAACTTGTGAGGATGGTAATTCTCAATTAAGATTATCATGATAGAAAAGTAGGCAGATGAATTCTTACCAGAACAACTTGTTTTAAATTTATTTGAGCTTCCTGGAAAATAAACACTGTTTGTGTGTGTCCTGCTACAGATGTTTTTCCAGGTAGGAAACAGTTAAAGCCATTTGGTTGGGAAGTAGATTTTATGTTCATTTTTTCCTTTATTATAATCTCTCTACTTTGCAAGTTGGAATGCATTACAAGCACATCGCCTGAACTTGAAAATGCTTGCTTTTCCAGGGATAAAAAAGCATTAAATGGATAATGTGTGGCTTAGATTCTACACCATTAGTACTCCCAAAATGCAAAGAACTTTTTAAAAGTGAAGTAAGACATTTATTTCATATTTCTCTGTTGATTCTCGACAGGTGAACACATGAAGCATTTAGAAACCATAGATCTGGAAACAGAAGTTGCTGGATAGAACACTTTTAAAAAGAGAAACTCTAGCACCATGCTTTTTCCAGCTTTGCATGTAAACCATGCCATTAAATGATCACCATTCATTTCTGTATATCTATTGGTCTTTACGCCATCTTCCTGTGTTTAAAACATTAGCATTGCCTTGCAGGATCCTCCTCAGCTACAGAGTAGTCACGGGTTTGCAGGGAGGGAAAACGTGATCCAAATTGGGACCAGGTGCAAAGTTTATATCCTTCTTGCCCTGCATCATGGTCCCAATCTTGAGTGGGTCTCCCTGTACTTTCTGTTTAGAAAAAAAAATGGAAAAGCCATTGAGGGGTTTAGCATAATATGGAGTTTAGATATTTTTTCTTAAGTCCTGCTCTATGGTCTGCTGTTGTCCCTAGCTCATACTGGTCACCAAAGACAGTGGTGATGCCATGCGTTTCAAATGTTCCCCCACCCTCAGACAAGGGTATCTTCCCCATGAGGCAAGGTGAGGTGAAGGCCTTAGGCAGTGAGTGTGCCACAGAGTTATGAATAAAGACATCCTTCCTGTCCCCATGGGCACCACCCACCTGCCTCATCACTGGTTTCATCACTGCCCTCCACCTCCTCTCTGCCTCATTGCTACCTTGCTATTTTCCCCACTCTACTGCTGCTGTTTATTTATTATTTATTTATTATTTATTTATTTATTCATTCAATTTTTATACCACCCTTCCAAAGTGACTCAGGGCAGTTTACAATTAAAACAAAACCATTAAAACCAATAACAGTTAAAACAGAAATATAAACAATATAAAACATCAATTAACAATTAAAACATCATAAAAACAATTAAACAACCAGAACAATTAAAAACCCTGGAAACCAGGTTATAGCATTAAAACAATTAGAACTAATTAAAAACCCTGGAAGGCCAGGCCAAACAGATGGGTTTTAAGGGCTCTCTTGAAGGTCAGTAAAGAATCCAAATTGCAGATTTCTGCTGGGAGTCCATTCCACAGCCCAGGAGCAGCCACAGAGAAGGCCCGCCTCTGAGTCGCCACCAAACAAACCAGTGGTAACTGGAGACAGACCTCCTCAGATTACCTTAATGTGCGGTGGTGATCATGTAAAAGAAGGCACTTTCTAAGATATCTCGGACCCAAGCCATTCAGGGCTTTAAAGGTAATAACCAGCACTTTGTATTTTGACTGGAAACATATCGGCAGCCAGTATAGCTGTTTCAAAACAGGCATAATATGGTCTCTCTGGGTTGCCCCAGAAACCAATCTGGCTGCCGCATTCGGAACTAACTGAAGTTTCTGAACTGCATACAAAGGCAGCCCCACATAGAGCGCATTGCAGTAGTCATGCCGGGAGGTTACCAGCTGATGCACCACTGTTTTGAGGTCATCCTCCTCAAGGAATGGGCGCAGCTGTCGAATGAGCCGAAGCTGATAGAAAGCACTCCTGGCCATGGCTTCCACCTGAGATACCAGGGTGAGGCCTGGGTCCAGGAGTACTCCCAAGCTGCGCAACTGCTCCTTCTGGGGGAGTGTAACCCCATCCAGCACAGGAAGATCTAACTCACCCCTCAGATTCTGAGCCCCCACATTGAGCACCTCCACCTTGCTTGGATTCAGCTTCAATTTGTTCTCCCTCATCCAGCCCATTACTGCCTGTAGGCAGGCATTTAGAGAATGAGTGCCATTTCCTAAAGATGAAAAGGAGAAGTAGATTTGGGTGTCATCAGCATACTTATAACACCCAGCACAAAAACTCCTGATGACCTCACCCAGCGGTTTCATGTAGATGTTAAAAAGCATTGGTGACAGAATAGAGCGCTGAGGGACTCCATATAACAGCTCCTGTTTTGAGGAGCAACTGTCACCAAGCTCCACAATCTGGGATCTACCCCAGAGATAGGAATGGAACCACTGCAAGGCAGTGCCCCCTATCCCTAACTCCCCCAGGCGATCCAGAAGGATACCATGGTCGATGGCATCGAATGCTGCCGAGAGATCCAGAAGAAACAGCAGATTCACACTCCCTCTGTCGATTCCCCAGTAAAGGTCATCCATCAGGCTGACCAAGGCTGTCTCAACCACATAGCCAGCTCTAAAGCCAGTTTGAAATGGGTCTAGATAATCAGTTTCCTCCAAGACTGCCTGGAGCTGGTCGACTACCACCCTCTCAATCACTTTGCCCAACCAAGTTAGATTGGAGATTGGCCTGTAACTGTCCATCGCTAAGGGGTCCAGGGAAGGCTTCTTTAAGAGTGGTCTAACCATTGCCGCCTTCAAACAAGGAGGCACCCTACACTCCCTCAGTGATGCATTTATGATATTAACTAGGCCACCACCAACAATCTCCCTGCTAGAGTGAAGCAGCCAAGTTGGGCAAGGATATGGAGAACAGGTGGTAGGCTGCAGCGCCCCAAGCAGCTTGTCCACATCCTCAGGAGTCACAGATTAAAACTGATCCAATCTAATGCTGCAAGAGGGATTGCTGGACACCTCCTCCGTAGACCTTGCAGAAATAGTGGAGTCCAAGTCAGCCCAAATACAGGAGATCTTATTCGCAAAGAACCCACAAAAGGCATCACAGCAGAGCAACTCCAGGGACTGATTGGAAGTAGAAGGAGCAGAAAATGAACTCCCTACAACCCGGGATAGTTCCGCCGAGTGTGAACCTGCAGCCACAATGCATGCAAACCAAAAACTCTTTTTCGCTGCACGCACCACTACCGCATAAGTCCTCAAATGGGTCACATGCTGCAGCCTGTCAGATTCAAACCAAGTTCTCCTCCACTTGCCTCCCCAACCACTTCAACCTCCCCAACTGTCAGTTAGTTGCCTCCCCAACAATCAGTTAGTTGCCTCCCCAACCATTTCAACCCTTGCAACTCCTCAGTATACCAAGGGACCATTTTTGCAGCAGGTCGGAAGGGACACTTAGGATCAATCATGTCTACTGCCTTGATGAGTTCCCTATTCCAGATTCCCACCAGGGCATCGACAGAATCTCCAGCCGTGCCCTGCCTCCTGCAGCAGCAGCACCCCTCAATGCGCTGCCCTCACCTTCCCAGCATGCCACAGCCATCACTTGGTATTGTACGTTGGCATAGGCAGCAACAAAATTTGCATGGCCTCTCCTCATTGCCGCTGCTGCACTACGTCCAGTCCCCTATCACTTTCATGCATGCACTGTGTCACCCTCCACTGACAAGTTTGTCCACTTTGCTCTATTTTGGAAGTAAACAAAGCAGACAGGTTGTTAAGTGGAAGAGGAAAGAGCAAACAAATGATCAAGCTGTTGAAGCTAGCAGAGCAGTTGTGATGAGGAAAGGCTGCCACTGCATTCAAGCTCCACCCACAGTGCTGTCACCATCAATGTACAAAATGAAGCAGGTGGCAGCAGTGAGGACGGAGCATCTGTGCAGCATTCCCAGGAGGTGAGGCCAGACAAGCAAGAGGGGAGAAAAAGCAGCACCAGTGAGGGCGGCAGGATTCTTGTCAGCCTCAGGGTCAGGGCGGTGTCAATGTCTCAGGGCAAGGCTTTTTGTATCAAGCACAAAATGCAACAAGCTGCTGCTGCCCTGGGGAGATGAACATAAGAACAGTCCTGCTGGATCAGGCACAAGGCCCATCTAGTCCAGCATCCTGTTTCACACAGTGACCTGTTGCTCCCCTGCAACTGTTATTGAGAGGCATTGTGCCTCTGAGGCTGGAGATGGCCCAAAGCCATCAGACTAGTAGCCATTGCCAGACCTGTTCGCCATGAATCTGTCTACGGGCAGCTATTCCGGTGGTGGTGGGGAATAGAAGAAGAAACGTTGGCAGGTCAGCAGGCTGCTCCAGGGGAAGGGTGGTCAGAAATCTAATAGCTGTCCCCCTTTCCGGCTGTCCTGCCAGCTCTTTGACCTCGGGGAGCACTGCCAACATCCCACATAACCTTACCTTGCTCCTCTGCAATGCCAGGTCGGTCCAAAATAAATCAGAACTCATCCATGATTTGATCATGGATGAAGGGGCCGTCCTGATGTGTATTACCGAGACTTGCTTGGGCGAGGCTAGTGGTCCAGTTTAGTCCCAGCTTCTCCCTCCGGGATATTCTGTAGAGAAGCAGGTGAGGGGACGTGGGCGGGGAGGTGGGATGGCTGTGGTCTATAAGGATAACACCTCCCTTACCAGGGTCCCTGTCAGGGTATCGGACCATACTGAATGTGTGTACTTGAGTTTGGGGACCAGGGATAGATTGGGACTTCTGTTGGTGTACCGATCACCCCGCTGCCCAACGGAATCCCTTACTGAGCTCACGGACTTGGTTGTGGAACTTGCGTTGGAGTCTCCCAGACTTTTGGTTCTGGGGGACTTCAATGTTCATTTTGGGACCAATTTGTCCTGGGCTGCTCAGGAGTTCATAGCGGCCATGACGACTATGGGCCTATCCCAAGCGGTCTCTGGATCAACGCATATTGCAGGTCACACACTTGATTTGGTCTTTTATTCTGATCAGGATGGTGTTCCGTTGGTGGGTACTCCTACGATCTCCCCGTTGTCATGGACAGACCACCATCTGGTTAAGGTTGGACTTACAACCACTTTCCACTTTCGCAGGGGCGAGGGGCCTATTAGAATGGTCCGCCCGAATTGGTTACTGGATCCAGTAGGATTCCAAGAAGCTTTGGAGGGATTCAGTGTTGGCTCTGCTGGTGATCCTGTTGATGCCCTGGTTGAGAACTGGAACAACTTGCTCACCAGGGCAGTAGATACGATTGCTCCTATGTGTCCCCTCCGACCTGCTTCAAAATTGGCCCCCTGGTATACGGAAGATCTACGGGGGCTGAAGCGGCAAGGTAGGTGACTGGAGCACAAGTGGATAAAAACTCGACTCAAATCCGACAGATTACAACATGGAGCACATTTAAAGATCTATGCTCAGGCGACACGTGCGGCAAAGAAGCAGTTCTTTTCTGCCCGTATTGGCTTTGCGAGTTCACGTCCAGCGGAGTTGTTCAGGGTTGTGAGGGGACTAGTATCTGCCCCCTCTCCCTTGAACCAGAATTTGGAAGCATCAGTTACCCGCTGTGGTGTGTTTAATGAATTTTTCGCAGACAAAATCTTTTGGATACGGGCCAACTTAGATGGAGACTCCAGAATTAATTTGATTTCTGTCTGGTGTCCGACAACTCCTCTTATATGATTCGACTGGATCAATTTCAGTTTGTGACTCCTGATGATGTGGACAAGCTGCTTGGAGCAGTGACAGGGGCGTAACTACTATTAGGCAAGGGGAGGCGGTTGCCTGGGGGCCCCCACGCCTCGAGGGGCCCCCTAGAGGCAAGTCACATGACTATATATTGTTAAGTGTGTGTGTGTGTATATCAGCGAGGGGCTCATTTTAAAATTTTGTCTCTGGTTCCACTCCAGCCTTGTTACGCCCCTGAGTGGTGAGGCCTGCCACTTGTCCTCTTGTCCCTTGTCCAACATGGCTTGTTCTATCTAGCAGGGAGGCTGTTGTAGGCAGCCTGGTAGAAATAATAAATGCTTCTCTGAGGGAGGGCAGGATGCTTCCTTGTCTTAAGGAGGCAATTATTAGACCTCTTCTAAAGAAGCCTGTGTTAGATCCCTCAGAGTTGAGCAATTATAGGCCAGTTTCCAATCTCCCATGGCTGGGCAAGGTAATTGAGAGGGTGGTGGCCTCTCAACTCCAGGCGGTCTTGGAGGAAACTGATTATCTAGACCCATTTCAAACTGGTTTTTGGGTGGGCTATGGGGTGGAGACTGCCTTGGTCGGCCTGATGGATGATCTCCAATTGGCAATTGACAGAGGAAGTGTGACTCTGTTGGTCCTCTTGGATCTCTCAGCAGCTTTCGATACTATCGACCATAGTATCCTTCTGGAACGTCTGAGGGTGTTGGGGGTGGGAGGCACTGTTTTACGGTGGTTCCGCTCCTTCCGATTCCAGATGGTGTCAAATGGAGATTGTTGCTCTTCAAAATCTGAGCTTAAGTATGGTTTAAGCTGGGTGTTACCAGTATGCTGATGAAACCCAGATCTACTTCTCCATGTCAACTTCTTCAGGAGTTGGCATATCCTCCCTAAATGCCAGCCTGGAAGCAGTAATGGGCTGGATGAGGGAGAATAAACTGAAGCTGAATCCAGATAAGATGGAGGTACTTATTGTGCGGGGTCGGAACTCTAGAGACGATTTTGATCCGCCTGTTCTAGACAGGGTCACACTTCCCCAAAAGGAACAGGTTCACAGTCTGGGAGTACTTCTGGATCAACGTCTCTCCTTGGTTTCTCAGCTTGAGGCAGTGGCCAGGGGTACTTTTTATCAGCTCCGGCTGAGACGCCAGCTGCTCCCGTTTCTCGAGATCAATGACCTCAAAACAGTGGTACATTTGTTGGTAACCTCCAGACTTGACTTCTGTAAGGCACTCTACGTGGGGCTGCCTTTGTACGTAGTCCAAAGGCATTCTGAACCAACTGGAAACTTCAGTTGGTTCAGAATGCGGCAGCCAGGTTGGTCTCTGGGTAATCTCGGAGAGACCACATTACTCCTTTGTTGATAGAGTTACACTGGCTGCCAATAGGTTTCCGGGCAAAATACAAAGTGCTAGTTATAACTTATAAAGCCCTAAACGGCTTAGACCCTGCGTATTTAAGAAAGCGTCTTCTTCGCTATGAGCCCCACCGCCCATTGATGTCACTTGAGGAGGTCCGTCTCCATTTGCCGCCAACTCGTTTGGTGGCTACACAGAGACGGGCCTTCTCGGCTGCTGCCCCGAGATTGTGGAATGAGCTCCCGGCTGAGATACGATCCTCCCCATCTCTGGCAATTTTCAAAAAACACCTGAAAACCCATCTCTTCAACCAGGCTTTCTCAGCTTTTTAAAACTTGTTTTTAAATTCTTCTGATTATTTAATTGTTGTTTTACGATGTTTTTAATTGTTAATTATTGTTTTTATGCTTTATAATTTTTGTTTTAATTAACTGATTATAATGGTGTTTTAATGTAAACCGCCCTGAGCCTTTTGGAAGGGCGGTATAAAAGTTTTAATAATAAACAAAGAAACAAACAAACAAACAAATAATCCCCTTTTAAAGCCATTGAAGACAGATTCAGGGTGACAGACCTGTTCACCATGAATCTGTCTAAGCCCCTTTTAAAGCCATTGAACTTTTAAAAGCCATTGATGTGGTGTAGCCATCACCACACCACATCCCATGGCAAAGAATTCCATAGATTAATTATGTGCTGTGTGAACAAGTACTTCCTCTTCTTGGTCCTAAATTTCCCAACCTCCAGTTTCATGGGGTGACCCCTGGTTCTAGTGTTGTGAGAGAGGGAGAAAAATTTATCTCTGTCTATCCTCTCCACTCCATGCATAATTTTATACACCTTGATCATGTCTCCCTTAGTCGCCTCTTTTCCATGGTAAAGAGCCCCAGATGCTGTAGCCTAGCTTCATAAGGAAGGTGCTCCAGGCCCCTGATAATTTTGGTTGCCCTCTTCTGCACCTTTTCCAGTTCTACAATATCCTTCTTAAGCTACAGTGACCAAAGCTGTACGCAGTTCTCTAGATGTGGCCGCACCATAGATTTGTATAACGGCATTATAATAGCCATTTTATATTCAATCCCCTTCCTAATGATTCCTAGCATGGAATTAGCCTTTTTTACAGCTGCCATGCACTGAGACGACACTTTCAATGAGCTCTCCAGCACGATCTCTCCCCTGGTCAGTAACAGACAGCTCAGATCCCATCAGAATATATGTGAAGTTGGCATTTTTTGCCCCAGTGTGCATCACTTTACATTTGCTTACATTGAAACGAATTTGCCATTTTGTCACCCACTCTCCCAGTTTGGAACGATCTTTTTGGAGCTCCTCACAATCCTAAATAGTTTAAAGCAGGGATTCTCAAACTTGGGTCCTCAGGTGTTATTGGACTTCAACTCCCATAATCCCCAGCCTCAGTGGCCTTTGGTTGGGGATTATGGGAGTTGAAGTCCAATAACACCTGAGGACCCAAGTTTGAGAATCCCTGGTTTAAAGTCATCTGCAAATTTGGCCACTTCACTGGTCACCCCAGCTTCTGTTAAAGAGCACTGGTCCCAGTACCTATCCCTGCGGGATCCCACTTCTTACCTACCTCCATTGTGAAAACTGTCCATTTATTCCTACTCTCTGGTTCCTGTCCTTCAACCAGTTACTGATCCATACATGAACCTGTCCCCTTATCCCATGACTGCTAAGTTTACTCAAGAGCCTTTGGTGGGGAAATCTGTCAAAAGCTTTTTGGAGGTCCATGTATACTATATCAACTGGATCATCTTTATCCACATTCCTGTTGACACTCTCAAAGAACTCCAAAAGGGTAGTGAGGCAAGACTTGCCCTTGCAGAAGCCATGCTGGTTCTCCTTCAGGGAGGCCTGTTCTTCCATATGCTTAAAAATTTTGGCCTTAAGTATGCTTTCCATCAATTTACCTGGCACTGTAGGTTAAGCTGACTGACCTGTCATTTCCTGTATCCGCTTTTGAAAATCGATGTCACATTGGCTACTTTCCAGTCCTCTGGAACAGAGCCTGATTGTAGGGGCAGGTTATTTTTGCTAGGAGATTGGCAATTTCACATTTGAGTTCCTTCAGTACTTTTGGGTGGATGCCATCTGGCCCTGGTGATTTGTTATTTTTTAGTTTTTCAAGACAGTTTAGAATGTCTTCTAAGACTTCATCTTAGGCAACATTCAAATGTGCTCTGAAAACCCATCTCTTCTGCAAAACATTAGCTGAATAAATTTTCTATCCTCTATATAGCTCTTAGTGTGTTTGAAATCTCCTTTTCACCGCTGTTGGTATTGGACTCTGCTTATCTGCAGATGCTGCTTTATACTGTTTTAGACTGACTTTTGTTGTTTTATAGTCTCAGATAGATAGATAGATAGATAGAGATCTAGATATATTGCTTCCTGCCTTGTGAGTAGGAATATGCCCAAACCATATTTTGTAGTGCGGTTCTGGCACTTTTAGGGAAATTTAAAAGAGGGCTTTAAGAAAAAGGAGAGCAGATGCTTACCGGCTGTCCGCCACCCCTTCCAACTTCTTGCTGGGGTGGCACTCGTTCCAAAAATCCCCACACAGCATGCAAATCGCGACTGCGCATACATGGACACCATGTGTGTGCTGACGGCACGAAAGGGCTTTTTGAGAGCACCACCCCAGCAGGAAGCTGGAAGGGACAGAGAAGAGCAGGTAAGCACCTGCTCTCCATTTTCTTAGTCTCCCTTTTAATTTCCCTAAAAGTGCCTGAACTGTGCTTCAAACTGTGGTTCGGGCACATTCCTACTTGTGAGGCATTATGCTTGAAAAGCGGATACAAGTTTATATAATAACTAGTAGACATTAAGCCCGTTCCATTAACGGGCGCTAGAAGAGTTGTGTAGAGAACAGTTAATGTAACGGGCTTAATGTCTCTGTGGTGAAAACCCCGATCTGCTTGCATTGGAACTGAACAGCAAAAAGCCCATTCCATTTTGGACCAGAGGAGTGCCAAGAAGGACGGCCACGGTTTGTCACTCTCATCTATTTCTGTCTCTCTGGATGCTGTGGCGGAACCCGGAAGCTGCGCGATCGGAAGCGAGCTTCAGCTGGCGAAGGGGCGGGGGGGCTGCCTCTCTTCGCAGTGGAAGCTGTGAGGGAGGGAGGTGCGCACGCGGGGGGCCATTTTAGCAATTGTCCAGCGACGGGCGGTGGAAGGTATCGGTGTGCAAGGCCAGGCTGGGCCCCCTCCGGAAAGGTGGCAGAAGTCGAGCCGGCCTGTGCTGCTTTCTTCGCCCTTGCAGGGTCCGCTGCCATGCTGCCCCCGTGGAGGGATTCCAGTTGGCAGGCCTGAATGATGGACAAAAAAAGCCCTCCGGGGCGCTTCAGCTCTCGAAGTTCTGCTGCTTCCTCTCAAGTCCGCGGTGGGCACCGCAGTTGCCCTTCTCGTCCAGCGCCACCTGCAGCTGCTGCCACCCCATTGCCAAACCTCCCCCCCCCGCCCGTCTAGTTTCCCCTTTTTAAATAAACAAAACCAAACAAAATCTCCTGTTTAATCTTTTTGCCCTCGCTTCATCCATTTTCTTGTAACCCTCCACTTATCCTGGGTTTCCTTACCGCCCATTCCCTTCTTTTGGGGGCATTGTCCCTGCTCCTCCCGCCATTGTGTCCGGTGTGTGTGTTTTGGTCTTCGACGCAGAGACGATAACTACGCGCGCACGCAGTTGTGTGCGTAGTTTGTCCGTGCGCGCCACGCATGCGCAGAACACCTGCAAGAGACACGGACGCAGGTACCTTAGGGTTTTATTATATAGGTTATATTATATATGTTAATAGTAACAATAATTAATCCATTGGACACAGGCTAGCCTAGGGTTTGAAAGTGAGGGTTCATGATATACTAGTAAAGAACTTGTGCCTCCTTAGAGAGGCTTGCTGCATCCTTTGAGAATGATGGATATCTGGGGCAGTGGGGGGACTATTTGCAGTTCCCCATGTTTAGACAGCAGAATGATTCCTGCAAGAATAGACATGGGAAAGTTGAATGTGTTGCAATACATACTCGCTGTATTTGCAGACTGGCATAAAACACATGCTGGATAAATTGGAAACATAAATAGTGTTTGCTTTGCAGGCATTTCATTCGGAGAGGAGTAAATACATGGCTATGGTTTTCAGCCATTTAGGTCAGGGTGCTTTTTGCTCTTAATGGGTATGGATAAACACTCAGCACCCAGCATAAAAAATACATGAAAAGAAGCAAAACTTTTTAAAATTGCACACAGAAGATATTACTCATCAGGGCATTGAATGTGAGTGGCCTACTCTTTGCCAGCTTTTTATAAGTGGTTGTTTAAAAACATCTTCAGTCTCATAAAAAGGAAAAAAAAGTGAGCTATACAAATCCCTTATGATTTTAATAAGGAGACACTCCAAGCACACCATCAAATTATAGTTTATATCTATATTCAAAATCTATACAACAAAAAATATAGATCCAGTTATTTGTTCTTGACTAATCACATAAATAAGAGAGACAGTTTCTCTGGACCCAACAAGCTTGAGAACTCTGGTTGTTTATCAGAAGAGCTAAGAAGGGGCGTTGCTAGGGGAGAGGGGGCCCTTGTTCACCCCTCTCCCCAGCAGTCCTTTGGAGTAAGGGAGATAATGAAGAAAATAGGGAGGGGAGGAGCTGGGGTGCCCAGGTTCTTTGAGCCCATCCACTCAATTATAGCTACATCTCTGGAGCTAAGATTTCTTCAAAGCAAGAGGGAGGGTGATCAAACTGGAGTATTGGTAGACATACTTTCCCAGAGAACCTACATGGTGCCAACTTTGTTGTCCTTTTGGTGCCAAATGAAGACGTGTTTTTTTAGTGTCCACACGTTCTCACATAAAACATGACACATGATGTTATAGCTTTGCTGGATTTTATTAGTTTTGTGGCTGTTTTCTGTGACTTTCTCTTTTTGCTGTTTTCTTGTAATATTATTATTGAATAGTCAATGCTCCCATCTGAAATGACAGACTAAAAGTACTTTTCAGTAGGCCTGGGCAAATTCAGATTCAAAAATTTGAATTTTATCAGAAATTGCCCAAAATTGGTAAAAATCGATAAAATCCAAATCTGACCCACCACCGTGGGGAAAAATTGGATCAGTGAAGTCAGAATTAATTCTGAAATATCAAAATCAATTTCAGAAATACTTTGGAATTTTGGAATTGGCAAAATCGTGCAATTTCCCCCCACAGAGGTGAACAAGAAAACCGATAAAAATAATCACCAAAAGTCACTGGTTGGCCCTAGAGGCTTTTAACCTGTCACACACGTGGAGAAGGAAGCCAGGGCCCTCTGTGAATTTGATTTTTGGTAGGTTATTTATTTATTTTTTAACTAACAGCTAAAAATGGTGAAATCTGCCTTGTTTTAAGCCGGAACTTTACAAAAGGTTCTCGCTCTGAAGCCCTCCCTAGGACTATCATTCTATCATCATGTGGTAGAAAAAAGACATTCCTTTGATTTTTATCTTCTGCCATTGCAGAAGCAAACAGTCAGTAAAAGTGAAAGTACTGCGAATGCTTCTGGTTTTGTGGTTAGAAAGAATTTCTCACTTTTCCATGTAGCCATTAAGGGATTAAAAGGTGTGAAGTCCTTTTTAGAGGTGTACACAAATAGTTTTGCGATTTGATTCAACATCAAATTGAACTACAAAGCTTTAAATCAATTACTCAAACCATCTGGCCACTGTTGGTGGGTTCGATGAATTGATTTGAAAATCTGCAATAAAAACCATAATTTGGGCATAGGGAACAATAGGGAACTCGAACCACCACATTTTCCCCCATGGTAGGTCCTAGGGACACCAAACTGGGTTGGGGTTGGGTGGTAGGGCATGCTGGGTGCTACCTACCACCCAACCCATAAAAGAAATGGGCAAGTAGGCAGTTATTGTTATTTAAATTAAAAACCTGTTATTTTTAACTCCATCCAGAACAGGAAATTCTAAGTGTCTTGTAGATTACAACTTACAACAATGAGCACCTCTGTCTTGCTTGGATTCCAGTTCAGTTTATTATCCCTCATCCAGCCCATTACTGCCTGTAGGCAGGCATTGAAGAGGCTAATGCCATTTCCTAATATTGATGACAAGGAGAAATAGATTCGGGTGTCATCAGCATATTGATAACAGCAGCACTAAATCCCGTGATGACCACACCCAGCAATTTCATGTAGATTTTAGAACTCATTGGTGATGGAATGGAGCCCTGAGGGACTACATGTAGTAGCTCCCATTTTGAAGAGCAACTCTCACCTAGTGTCACCATCTGAAATCTACCCAAGATGTAGGAGTGGAACCACTGTAAAACAGTGAGGCTATTCTCACGAGCGAGCAAAATGGGACTAAGGGAGCCCAGCCCAATTTTGCTCACTCATGAATACCAGCAGGCTCAAGGGCAAACCTGGTGGCTCCACGGCGGCAAGTCCACCTATTTAGCCACCCTCTTAAATGAGGTTAATGGAGCAAGTGCTCTGTTAACCTCACTTTTCTGGTTGTGTGTCTGCCACGGCTGCTTGCAGCCATGGTGGACACATTTGGGGGAGGATGGAAGGGGTTCCAGAAATGCACCGCACACTTCCACGGTGCATTACTGGGGCTCCGGGGGGAGCACTGCATGGCAGCACTTCCCTTCACCCAACCCCTGGAGCTGCCAGGTGAGGCATGGGTGGATGGCAGGAGAGCTGCTGCTTGTCTGGGTGGGTGATCTGCCTGCCCAGAGCCCGAAGGAGGATCATCTGCAGGGAGGTAAACACTTTTGGGCTTCCTCCCTGCAAAAGAGGGTAGCTCTTCCCACTTGATCATGGGAAGATCTTCAGTGCCTCCTATCTCCAAATCCCTTAGGCAATCCAGAAGGATACCATGGATGATGGTATTGAAAGCCACTGAGAGATCCAAAAGAACTAGCAGAGTTACACTCCCTCAGTCAATTCTCTGGCAAAGGTAATCAATCAGGCCAACCAAACCCATCAGCCCCATAGCCCACTCTAAAGCCAGTTTGAAATGGGTCTAGATACTCAGATTCCCCCAAGACCACTTGGAGCTGGTCAGCCACCACCCTCTCAATCATCTTTCCCAACCATGGGAGGTTAGAGACTGGCCTATAATTATCCATCACCAGTGGATCAAGTGTGGACTACTTAAGAAAAGACCTAACCATTGCCTCCTTCAAACAAGACGGCATCCTGCCTTCCCTCAGTGAGGCATTAATGATATCAACAAGGGCAGCACCAACAATCTCCCTGCAAGATGAAATCAGCCATGTTGGGCAAGGATCCAAAGAACAGATGGTAGGCTGTACCACTCCAAGCAGCTTGTCCACATCCTCAGGAGCCACAAACTGAAACTGAGCCAATCTAATTTGCAAGAGGGATTGCTGGACACCACCCTAAATGTCCCTGCAGAAACATTGGAGTCCACATCAGCCCAAATGCGAGAGATTTTATTGGCAAAAAAATCACTAAAGGCATCACAGTGGTACATTGTTTCCAGAAACAAATTTGAAACAGAAAGGGCTTGAGTTAAACTAGCCCTTTCTAAGGTGCTGATTAAATAACCAAACCCAGTACAGTAATGTCACTGGTGTTTGAATGTCACAGGGTTGGTGTCCCTCCCCCGCTTTTTTTGGTTGTGAATTTGTTGTTGCTGTTAATTTTTGCTTCACAACAGGGACTGTAGTGTTCTGTTATTACTGAGCTCCTGTGATACTGGCCGTAGTTGTTTTTATGGGTGTTTTTTTAATTCTTCCCCATTGTGGGCAGGTGTATTATTAACTGTGGTTTGGAACTTTGTGATGCAGTTTTTTACATGACCAACAGATGTTGCTGGATGATATGAGCATTTTTAAAAGAATGGAGGTGGGGACCTGAAACACAGAACAATAGAACATTGTTGGCTGTTTGTCTTTCTAGCGGTCTAGCCATCTTGCCCTCTGGATAGGGCACATATTTTCAACGTGACTAAAGATAATTCATGTTTAATGTTTTAAGGTGGCAATTTTCTGGACAGAGATGGAGTGTACATGTAGTCTGTATTTTCTAAACCTATAAAGGTCCTGGAAAGTGAGGGAACGTTTGGGTTTTGGAATGTAAGCAACCAACCCATGGCACATCTTTGGAAAGTGTACCCTAGAAACTATCTAATATCATTGAAATAAATTCAACATTATTTGGCTTCTTGGATCTGTTTTTATTGCGGGATGGATTGCCAATTGTGGATTGTGGTTGTTTAGGTAATTTTGATTTAATATTTTGGCTCTTCGCTGAGTGTACCTCTCCATTCCAGAGTATATTTCCAGTTGGTGGTGCTATTATTCCCTTAACCAGAAAAGGTGGCAGCCAGGTAGGCATTCTCTATTTACATTCCCTAAGGAGAGCAAAGCATTTGAAGAGCATTAAAATCTTCCTAGTGTAGGAATCATTCACCCAAACATCTTTCCCTGAGAGCTTGGGGCAGTATTGAATGTTTGAAAAGCTCCCAATGAAATGCCACCGTGCTGTAAATTCTCCTCTTTGATATTAAGTGAAGAGGAAATGTGCTTTTGATAGTTCTTAGGTAACTCAGCCTGGCAATTTTCTTTTACATCTTGAGATTGCTTTATAAAAGAGCAAATGTCATTTGCTTTACATTTTAGTAGCATTTTCATGTTAGAGAATGTTAGTGACTGAGCTCCTGAGAAGCAGAGCGAGCTCAACAGGTTGATTCACATGTTTCAATGTGTATGCTGTTGGGTTCCCTTTCTTCATTGTGTCTCCTGACCATAAAAAGGTGTCTGTAGCATAATGGTCATACAGTGGCTGCTCCTCATTTAGACATGGCTTTTGTCATGGAAAATCTAATGGGATGACACAGTGACTGCTTACAATGAGGCTGCCAACTCAGAATGAGCAGCACTGCCCTCTAAATTGAAGCTTTAAAAACCTCAGATGCTACACTCTTGACTTTAGCGGTTAATGTATTATTGATGCATTTTATCAGTGTAGCACAGTGGCTAAGAGTCTAAGCTGTCAACCATGGACTCTCTGGCTCAGATATCTCCACTGCCGTGATCTAACCAGATCTCTTTAGCAAAGTCCTTATTAACTGATTCATATGTTTGTTTGTTTGTTTGTTTGTTTGTTTGTTTTTATTTAACATATTTGTATGCAGCCTAAAACACAAGTCTCTGGGCGGTTTACAACAAAACAATTTTTTAAAAAATAAAAAGTTTAAAACATAACAACCATTTAAAACATAATGTAAAAACTATTAAAATCATCAAACTATTAAAAGAGTATCTAATTAAAAGCCTGGGTGAACAAATGTCTCTTGACTACATTTTTTAAAGTTTTAAGAGATGGGGAGGCTCTTATTTCAGCAGGGAGTGCGTTCCAAACCTCGGGACAGCAACTGAGAAGGCCCTTCCCTGAGTAGCCACCAGACGAGCCAGTGGCAACTGCAGACAAACCTCTCCTGTTGATCTCAATGGGCGGTGTGGTTCATAGCAAAGAAGACATTCTCTTAAATACCCAGGGCCCGAGCTGTTTACGGCTGTATAGGTTATAAACAAGAACTTGTGTTTTGCCTGGAAACCTATCGGCAGCCAGTGTAGATCTTTTAAGGTAGGAGTGATATAGTCTGTCTGAGATGACCCAGAGACCAACCTTGCTGCCTCATTCTGGACCAACTGCAGTTTCCAGACTACGTACAAAGGCAGCCCCACATAGAGTGCATTGCAGTAGTCAAGTCTGGAGGTGACCAGAAGATATACTACTGTTCTGAGGTCATTTATCTTATGTTGATGCTTCTCACTAGAAGACTGTACCTTCAGATAGTGACTTGCATGTGACAATGAGTCAACACAAATCAAACATAACAATTAAAACTTTTCATGTCAACTAAAACAGAGTGAGCAGCCTATTCTCACGAGCAGCCTAACCCAGGCTAGGGCAGCCCAACCTGGGTTAGGCTGCTCGTGTGGAGCACTGCCACCCCACCTAAGCCAGCACTGCTGCCCCACCTAACCCACCCTTTTACCTTGGTGAGTTTTGTGGCCACTCTGACTACAGCATTGGACCCAGAGCTACCAATCCAGAATTATGTAGAATCCAGGCCTGTGTCTGATTCGATTTTATTAAGGAGTCAACTAATGCCTGAATTCAGATGAACTGACCAGTACATGACACCCAGGTCTCATGACTGCCTCTGATAATTGCTTTGTGAAGGTAGAGGTAATCTAGCATTGTTTCTCAGTGTTTGTGAAATGAGTACTCAAATGAGACACAATGGCCAGGCTTGGTTTCCTGTCCCACATGTATCCAAATGCTAAAATCAACTTGCTCTCAGGTAGTGTCTCTGGGGGAAGTTAATCCCTTACCTCCGATGACAGAATGTTTATCATGTTGATGTCACCTATATTCTGCCTTGGTCAAATATATTGATTAGCCTCAAACATGTACCCCTTTGCTGTTACTTTAAACAATCTTTTGTTATAATTACACCCAAGATAATGTACCCAAGAAGTAATTTAATTGCAGTCTCACACATATAGATCTGATTCTTTTCTAACACATTTGACTTTTAACATTCTTGGGACCATGCGGCACAAAGTCTGGGGACAAGAGAAGTTGCAGATTTGCTTTGGGGAACGTCAATAGAACAATGTCCTTCCCAAACAACAGCTAACAGGAGGTGGAACTCAGATCCTGTTTACCCTGGACTGACCTAATATCCTGAGCTAATTTTGATAATTAAAAAGACAGTATCCAGAGGGTAACAGCAATGGACACCTTTTTGCGATCCAGGAGACTCTATGGAGATCAAAGGAAGAAGCAACTATAAGAATTGAGCTCACTGAACAGAGAGTGAGCAAGCTTTGCCTAACAAGCAATACTTGCTCATGTGTGTAACCCAGGTGGTGCTGCCTAGCTGCACAGCTAGCAAAGACTTGGAACCTGTAGACAAGAGACTGCTCAGCAATCCTTGCAGTGTGGCGAAGAATCAAGGGCTGACTCTGTCTATGAAATCCAGCACCAGCCTTTTCCCAGCTGAAGACTGCATCACTCTCAAACCCCACCAATGAACATATCCTTTGAAGACTTCTTCGTGAACCTGGTGAGATGCCTATTCAACACACAGCCCAGCCTGCTCCCCCACTTCCCTCCTCCCTACTAATCACTGCCACCCCTTTCCTAAGCCCTCCCTTTCATCTTCTCTCTCTGTTTCTCTCTAAATGTTTTAGTAGAATTTATTAGACAGCTGTAATTATTGACTGCACACACATATGATAGCTCGGCACATTGCACAACACCTTCAATCAGAAACATGTTTAATTTGGATGACTGGTTTGAATTTTATCCTGATGAGCCACTTTCTATAATAAAGCCCATTGAATTATTTGGGAGTGTTATGGGTCTTCTTTCTCCCTTTGTGCCCAGACTGTACATGGTCACTGTATAAAGAACTGGTCACTTTGTGACCCTGGTGAAACATCACCAGGAGCATATCTAGTATACAAATCAGACTTGGTTCACAACACGAGCATGCCCTTAACTCTGCCGCAGGGGTTGTGTGTGTGCTCAGGCTGCAGGCAGCCTGCACAGAAACAGAGCCAGGTGGCAAGAACGCCCAGCTGAGGGAGCAGCCCTCAGTGCACCATGCTCCTGGTACAGTGCATTGAGGGATGTCAGAGGACTTCTTCCTCGAGCACCCTACTCTGCTGCTCACTGTGGCACAGCTCATGTGCCACACAAGCAGCAGAGCCCTCTGCTCCACCAGCATTTTTGGTTGTGTGAACGACCATTGTGGGTTGTGTTTCCTAAGGCCTTAGGACTAAAGCTCAAAAGTGAATCAGTGGATCTCTGTTTTCTTATTTTAGGCTCCTGCTTTTGTACGTTTTTAGGCTCCTGCTTTTGTACGTTTGGTAGCACTGAGACTAAGGTAGTCATGACTAAGTCCCATTGAAATTCATGGGTCTTAAACTAGGCATGACTAACTTTTTTCATAGAGTTCAATTATGCTTTTGTCATAAATAACTAGTTTGGATGCTGCTCATCGATTTTAGCTATACTGGCATTCTCAGTGTGTTTCACTCTCTTTGCATTATGGGAATAAGGTAAAACTGGAGAAAAGGAGATGATCTAGGTCTAGAACCACTATAAAACAAACATCTAAAGCTTTAAAATGTACTACCCCTAAGGATCATTGTGGCTAGCATCTTCTATTAAAACACTACAATATAGAACAGTCTTTCCTGAGTACTCCCCTGCCAATTTCAGCCATTAAATGTCTTCCGAAATCAATATATATTCACATGTGCAAAGTGGAAGTCAATTAGTGTATAATTATGGGAGAAAAGGAAGGGAGGCTATAATTAAATTCACAGGTTGCCCCCCGCCCACAATTTTTGCAATTCATGGCTCCCCTGTAGCCTTTAAAAACAGTAGGTAAGGGAACCAGCACCATAATTAAGCTGTGGAATTCCCTGCCACGGGATGTGGTGATGGTTGTCAGATTAAATGGTTTTAAAAGGGGACGAGACACACTCATGGAAGACAAGCTGCTAGTCTTGATGGCTATAACATACCTCCAGGTTCATAAGCAAAATGCCTCTGAACACCAGTTTCAGGAGAGCAACAGCAGGAGAAGGGACATGCCTTCATCTGCTGGTTGTGGGATAGTCTTATGTTCTAAAAGGTGGGGAGATCCTGCCCCCGCTCCCAATAACTGACTTGCCAATGGCTTTGCTGATTGGTTCTGGAAAATGCACCTGAGTTCACATGTGCCTGAACTTGGGGACAGATATATGAACATTTGAGGGTAGATGTGCATATGGATTATCAGTTCTACCCCACAGTCAAGACCATACTACTCTACCCTTCTAGAGAATCATAGTCTGATTTAGATAATGACCAGGGTAGCAATCCAGCTCATCTGCTGGAGGAGCACATGGGTGCCCCTTTGCTCTGCCATCTACCCAAGCTCATGTGTAACGTGGGCCGTCTATATGAGGCTTGTACATGCGATGGCCCCATTAGTACAATTTTCATACTTCAAACCGATCTTCCATGTGGGTACAAGTCTTAAACATTACTTTTGGTGCATGCTGGATTGCCCACACATACCTCAATCAAGCATGTTGGATCACCACTTTGGCAGGTATGTGAATCATGTCATAATGTCCATGGGACAGGTGCTCATGGGCTCATTCCTCTGCTTCTGAATATTTTTCTTTTCCTCTGCTTGAAGATACAAGAAAAGGCATACTTTTCAGCCCTGTTTATGAGCTCTCTCTGGTATTTTATCCCCATCAAAACGAGTGTAGAATTCAACTTAACAGTCTAATAAAACATTCAAAGATGGTTATATTTCCATATCCATAAATACTAATGTGAAGAAATACAATTTCATGTGTCAGTACCATAAGAATACTTGCTTGGGGCACACTCACTTTGGATCAAATTGTTTTATTACACACAACTATAAGTGCCCACATAAAAGCTCCCTGTATTATTTGATATTGCCCCATGGACCTTAGCTATAACCCTGAGACACAATGATGCAGTTATAAATGTATTAACACTAAGGAAAACTACTTCAAGAAATGATGTTTTTAACAATGTCTGACTTCTAACAGCTTCAGACAACTGTGCTTGAGATGCTATCATACGGCATCCAGCAATAGCTTTTCCTCCATGATTACAACCATAACACAAGCCTTGTCTGAGGAGAGAGGCACTCAGGGCATTGTTTTCTGAAAACGGCACAGGGGGTGGAGACAAAAATGTAATCTTGAGATAAGTAGTTGGGTTTTTCTTTTGTGAGTGTTCCTTAAACACACTCAGTGCTAATAGAATCCAGCCATCCCAGGGATACCAGACACATTATTTAATTTGAAGATAAGAGATAAGTTATGATCACCATGGGGATAAATATTCTCAAGATGAGTCATCTGCCTGCAACCATAATGTTTAGTAATGTCATCCACACACATTCCCTATGCAGGGACACTTCTGAATTCACGATGTGGGGGACTGTCTCAATTGGTCCTCTTCAGAGTGGCAGCTTTACATATTAATTATTCTGTCACACTCCCTTTGCCCTTCTTTGGTGCTTCATGCTGGCAGTAACTAGAGGCATCATTTTGGAGTGATGTACCTTCCCTCTGTCTTGGTGTTCTTGCAAATACAAATCATCACTACCCTCCAGAGCCAGCACTGGGTAGCGTGAGTGTGGAATACTCTCAATGGAGGTGTCACTCCTTAACTTCTACTAATATGAATTGTATTTTTTATGTGCCACCCAAGTGTTTCCCTAGTTCAGAACAATCAGTCAGTACATTTATTGCAATCCATAGACCGGGGGAGGGGGGGAGAGGGTAAACAGAATACCAACAATACAATTCATGTTTACCAGACATCAAATGATCCAAGGTAACCCCCACCCCATTGCTGTGAAACATCCTTCCCTCAGCATCAGCTCACAAGTTCCTTCCGCATTCTTAGAGCAACTGTCAAGAATTTAGCCACCGCTAAGGTCACCCTTGAATTTTTCCTACTATTAGATATTTGTCATAGAATTGATTAGATCTACCTGGCAGTTCAGTCAATATAGGTGCATCAGGGAAATGCTTGACTAATAAACAGAAAATTGCCTGTTCGAATCCCCACTGGTATGTTTCCCAGACTATGGGAAACACCTATATTGGGCAGCAGCGATATAGGAAGGTGCTGAAAGGCATCATCTCATACTGTGTGGGAGATGGCAATGGTAAACCCCTCCTGTATTCTACCAAAGAAAACCACAGGGCTCTGTGGGCGCCAGGAGTCAAAATCGACTCAATGGCACACTTTACCTTACTCAATTGCCGGCAGGTTCCAGGATCAAATAGTATAGGTGGTGTACTCATTTGTATGGCAGGTTCCAGTATAGAACTGCAGGACAACAAAACATGTACCACAGGCTCCCCTACCTGATGATTACATGGATTGACCCTCAAAGACAGGGGAATCCCAGCGTATCTTCCCTGCAGAACTTGTGAAGGGAGTACATGAAGCCTTGTCCAAGAGAAGGCACTTTGATGCTTATCTTCATGGACTGGTGGCTAAAAGGCATTTTCATATGGAATGCCAAAATAATCTAGATAGTAGGGTGTGTGAGCATAGGCACAAAGATCTTGACTAAGCTTGCTTAACTAAAGCAAGCATGCACCCTTCTTTCTGGACTACAGAAAATTTTAAGGAACGTCTTCTATGTTCTGAATTCTTAAGAGAGGCAATTCACTAGCAATGTACAGTGTGATAGCATCATGCCGTGTTTTGTATTGCCCTACAGAGGGCAAAGCAACACAAAACATTAGCTGTATGTCTCTCATATTGTCTAGTTAAGCTATGAATGTGCCAATCAAATATTGGACTGGTTACTGTATTTCTGGATGGTGCCCATTTTTAATTTACTTTCCCATCACATTTTGATCCCAGGGGCTCAAGATGACATATATAGGATTATTCTACATCATTCTTGCAACAATTGGCAATTTGCCCGGTCACCTAGTGAGTTGCATGGTTGAGCTGGGAATTAAGCCCATGGCTCTCTACCCCAGATGCAGTGCGCTATCCACTATCTCACACTGGCTCACATACTCCTTATCGAGCAGTCTATCTAAGCAACAAGTGAGCTTGTTGTTTCCAAGCCCTTTAAACTTTTCTGGAGTGGGTTGTGAAAGCAAGGAGGCTCTGTGGCTACTAAGAAGTGTGTCCTTGCACTCCAGCTGCCATCCTCATTTTTCCCAACGGGAGCAGCAGTTGGGAGTAGGAGGAGGACACACTCCTTAGTAAATATGTAGACTCCCCCTGCCAGCCCGGGTTCCAGCCTTTGGCTGCCTTTTTGGTGAGGCCACGGAGGCAGGGAAAGGGGTAGCAGCACACTATTCTTCTTCCTTCTGGGTCCTTGTGCTGGCCTCTTTCTGGTGGACCCAATCACTCCTGACTCCAGCCAGCCCTAAACTCTGGCCCTGCCAGTGATGTAGCTATAATTGAGTGGATGGGTTCAAAGAAACTGGGCCTCCGAGCTCCTGAGGGCCCCACTGCTCCACCCCTCCCTATTTTCTTCATTGTCTCCCTCACTCTGAGGGGCCACCGGAGATGTGAACAAGGGCCCCCTCTCCCCTAGCTATGCCCCTGGGCCCTGCCCGCTTTAAAGGCCGAGTTGCAGGCTGGACATCCGGGCTCCACCCCTCCTGTCCGCCCCTCCCCTTTATTAAGCTCTTAGAGTTCTCCCATTCTCCTTGTTCACCCTTTACTTCTGCCCCTCTTTTGTCTTGACTCAGCCCTCTCCCCTCCTGCCCACCCCCACTTCCCTAGCTTCGCCCATCTGACAGCATTGGTCCTTTGATGTCTTCAGGGGGTGCCAGCAGTGTCACCTGTTCCTAGCTCTCAGTCTGGTCACCCAGGAAGGACATGTTGAGGAGGTCAAAGAGAAGGCTGCTCTGCAGAGCATGCCACACCACACACCAGCTGCTGCTGAGACCCCTCTGGCTGGCCTGGTAAGCGGAGGGGCTGGTGCAGCCAGACAACCACCTTTGCAAGTCATGCCAGTAAAGATTAAAGGGGCTGGGAAGCAGCAAGCTTGCCTGTCACTTAGACAGGTGGCTCACAGCATGGTATGCAAGCCACTGGATTCAAAAGAAATTGTGTAGATCAATATTTCATAATGGTGATCACCAGGGGAAAAAAATCACTTGACTCATAAAAAAAGATCTCCATGTGTAATAGTCAATCTACCATATGTATACCTTGCTGCTTTAGTGCATTCTATCTTATCTGGTCAAATATGCACTCCATTTGTATCATAATGACATATCCCACTTACTCAGGCTAAGGAGCTTCTTTTAAAAAAACCTCATCCTTGATTTTCATTCAATTCAGTCTGGCCCATTAAATTTTTATATGTTCACATATCATCATTTTCCCTTCTCTCCATTGAAGAAGTATAGACCTGACAAATACATTTTCACATAGAAATATTCTCCTTCCCTCCCAGTTTTACTGCTGATTCTGAGAAGGTCATGTTTCATGAAGGAGAGGGCGACACTTAAAAATGGGTACATTCTAGTAACTGGAGAAGACAACTTGGTGAAAGAGGGCCTAATTAGGACAGACATGTTGTGTGGCTTTTCACTTTTGCATCAAAACTCATCCTTTTGGTGAGGCACTGGTTTTCATTTAAAAAGAAGATTATGCTATGTAGAAAAAGAAAGGTGCTCAGTTCCTCCATTAGCCTCAAAAGTCCATTCCCCCTAGCAGTAGCTGCAGAGATCAGTTTGGATCAGGACCATGGCAGGGGAAAAAATTGAAGCTGTCATCTATATCATGGTCTCTGTCCAGATTGGGAACTCCCAGAGCTATTATGTAGAGGGGAAGGAAAGGCCACTCATGTTCTTAATGTAACATGTAGTTTGCCCCTGAGAAACCCCTGAGTGTCTGAGGAGAGGTAGGCGGGAGGATCGAGCATGGGTTTGGGTTGCTCTCCTTTTTGGGTCTTTGGCTGACATGCAGACTAGGTTACTCAATAGTACTACTCCGGGGTTATTCTAAAATACTAATGTAGTGTAGTGGTTAGAGTGCTGGACTAGGAATGGGGAGACCTAAGTTCAAATCCCCATTCAGTCATGGAACCCACTGGGTGACTCTGGGCTAGTCACTTCTCTCTCAGACTAATCTACCTCACAGGGTTGTTGTGAGGTTAAATATAATCATGCACACCTCTCTGGGCTCCTTGGAGGAAGAGCGGGATATAAATCTCAAAATAAATAAATAAAATAAATAATTTCAATAGAACTACTCAGAAGTAATTTCGTCTGGATGTCAGCCTGTGTGCAGCTCTGAGCAAGATGCACCTTTTAAAGTGATGATTCTTTTAAATTTAACAGGGCGAGAGCAACTGTTCCTATCCGGCCTCAGCACAGCCTTCCTCTAGTGGATGTTGACGGTGTCATCATATTTCTTTCTAGACTGTGAGCTCTTTGAAAGAAGGAACCATCTTATATATTATAGATCATTTTAAGTAAACATCTTTGAGAACTGTTGAAAAGTAGTATATACATATCCATAGTAATAGTTGTAGTTGTAGTTGTAGAAGGTCACCACATCCCCTTGAGTTGCTCTAGAAGCTTCTCCTCACCCTTTAGACCTCCTCTGCTTCCCAAATAGGAGCTTCAGACAACAGAGTCAGAAGCTGGAAAGTCTAAGGGAATGCCATTCTTCTCTTCCAATGCTGATGTTTTCCCATGCACTCTCTATGCTCATTTTATTTCAGACAGTAGGGCAGTTCTCAGGACCATCGAAGCAGGGTTGGAGACAATGAACCCAGCTGTTAGTGCTGATGTGGAGCCATGGGAATGCTTCCTACCCAACACACTGAACCCTGGGGAGTCTTTGTAACTTGTGTGGCCAATCAAAGGGTGACTGATAACATCATGAGGTTTTTCCTTGCTCCTGGCAGTGGATGCTCTATAGAAAGCTCTCCCAATACTCAGAGAATCTTCCCTATTCCCTGTTCATGGCTGCTTCGATCATCTGCAGGGTTAGCAGCCTCAAACCAGAACTTTGCTCATCTGTTGGGATTGGGGTCATGCTCTTTCCTCCTCCACACCACTCACATATGATTGTATGCCAGTCTCTGAAAGTAAACAATTCCTGCCATAATAACACAGACAATAATGCCTAGATGAGGACAAATGAAGATTCATAAGGTGGTACATAAGCTTGTGCATTACACAGAACTGTTCCTCAGCCTGGCTGCTTGGCTGTGTAGCTCAGTTTGGGTTAGGTAGATGAAAAGGAAACAAATATTTTCCTAGAAGAAAGAATGATGCTACACTCTGTCCAGAAGTGGAGTCACCATTGCACGTATATGTACAAAGAACCCGGGCCTCTGCCCCGCAGGGGCCACACCTCATGCCCCAGCCACAGCCCCTGCATCAGACACAGGAGGCATGTTCTTGCTTGCAAATGGGGCCATGTGCCTGTTTGGGAGCAAATTCCAGGCAGTGCTGCTTTCGCATGATGGGCAGGAGTGGCTCTTCCTGCCTTTAAAGTCAGGGAGAGCATTCCTGGCCATGCTGTGAATGCGGTGCTAGCTGAAATTTGCTCCTAAGCAGCGGGTATGGCCCCGTTTGTGAACAAAACTGCGCCCCCATGCCAGAAAGACACAGGGTGTGAGGCTAGAGGGCTGCTGGTGGCGGGAGGAACAGGAAGCCACTGGCTTCCTCCACCACAAACTCTGTCTGAGATTTGTTTGTCATACAACTCAGTCCTATTCATGTTTACTCCAAAACAAGTCTGACAGTGTTAAATGAGGCATATTTCCTGATTAGCATGCTTAGGATTGCAGCTTTACACATGTCAATGGATGAAGTACTTTCAGACTAATAAGCACTGTGCCTTGTGCAAAACAGTTCATGTTCAAAGAGGCATGCCGCCACCAGAAAACAAATGGAGGCTTACAAATGGATATATAAAATCTGGCAGTCAGATGAATCTGTCTCCCATACCAACTCCCACATCCTTGTAAAACTGAGAATATAAGAAAAGAAAGAGTGGTCTGTCCCTATATGACCGTAACTAGAGATTGCTTTTCAAAAACGCACAACTAAAAGCTAAATTGGGTAGTGCTCACTAGGGGATGGAGGGCTGGGTTTTGTTTCCCCTTCAACACATTTCTGTATTTTTACTATGTGGAAGATCTAGATGGTATGTCCATCTAGACCATCTTCTTCCTCCACTTCTAGAATTCTCCTCTTGGATCGCTAAATTTAGTCATCTGCTGCTTTGCATCAAAGAAGGTGTCCATGTTCGTGCAGGAGAACAAATCTCACCCATCACACTAACAACGATAATACTAAAAAGAACTTCAGACAAACTGCATTGAGGTATTCATCTCCAAGCAATAAGGAGGATTTTATCACACATCAGGAACAGATACATAGTAATATGTGAGTCCTTTTGGATGACTGTTCACCAACCAACGTGATTAGGAAGGGGACATGCCAAGAATCAAATGGCCGCTATACACATACTTCAAGTACTTGTTTAACCCTAATCTGGAGTCATGATTTTTTTAAATACAAGTTAGACTTCCTACTCCCAAGTAGTCCCTTTAGTTACACTGGATACCCCCCCCCCAAATTTTCAGGCCATAGAACCCACCAGGGGACTGCAGAGATGGCACACATATCCCAACCACGGTGCACTGTGTGACTGCACAACTTACTGAGAATTGCGGTAGCAAATAAACATGAAGATTTCAAACCCCATACTAATCAGGAGCCATACTTCAACAGCTCAGTTCTCAGCATTTCAGCTGCAAGGACACACTGCAACTAATCTAAAGGCACCACAGGTTCGGGAGCTGGTCAAGTGCATTCTACAGGCCAGTCTCCTACAATCATCACTTCTTTTGCTTGGTTTCCTGTCAGTTGTCTTGGTCACACACTTCCTGGGTACACACAGTTCTGAACTTTTCTGTCCATCCAGTTCAAACACAGATGACATTGCTTCCATTTATGAATGTGGTTGCATCTCTGGGGTATGTCTGGCTTGCTGTGTCTCAGAGTGGTCATTGGTCAGCTCCTTGCTCAGGAGAGCCTCTGCCAGCTATACACTGGGGGGGGGGAGTTATCCCCCACCACAATTCTCTGAGGGCAGGTTCAGATGAACATTGCCCTACAGGCATGAAAATATCAGGGCTGTGGCAAGAATACACCTGCCCTGATGTCACTGATAGATGTGCCATTGCACTCTCAGTACATCCTTTAATTGCACGAGAGGAATGCTTTCTGAATCACTCATCTACACATGCTCCAGCAAACTTTTGGAGTGTATGTAGAAGGGTGATTCACCTTAAGTGGCCCTAAGTGTTGTTCCATGGCTGTACGCATTGCTGCACAACTTGTAGCTTGTTTTTGTTGTAGCCCTCCAGCTTGTTTCCCAAAATAACCATCTCCTGTCAGTGGGTAGGATGTTTTTGCATCAAAGTACCACCATATTTTCAAACTGTACTTCTTCCATTTGCTTGGCATGTGTTGCCAAATGGGCAGCACTTCAGAAAACTAATAGCTGCTCATCAACAGTTGGTCAGACCCAGAAATGTAGCAGCACAGACAAGGTCCAGATACCTCTAATGGTTGCCAGCTTGGCAATCACTCTTTCCTCCTGCCATGTGACTTTAACACTGAATCTTAAATTATTTGTGATGTTCCCAAACCATCTCAGCTGCATCATGGCACAGAAGTAGGAAAGCCACAGATGTACTTCCTACAGTCCCTGCAGCACTCCATAGTTGGCACAAAACACACAAAGCAGGACTAGAAGGCCAAAATATGCTTTCAGTTCTGTTAGGTGAAAGTGCTCCTATTGGAACTGCTGCCTGCTAAGTCAGACTACTGGTCCATCTAGAGCGGCAGTGCCTGGCAGTGGCTCTCCAGGACTTCATGCAGTGTTTTGATTCCTCCCCCAGGGTTCCTCCTCCCTCTCTCACTCCCCCACTCCCTCTCTCTGATTGCAGGGGAGGTTGTTGCTTCATTCACTGCCTCCTCTTGCTGGATTAAATTTCCCTTGGTCTAGCCTCTTAGTAGAGGACCCAGACCCCACCTCACCACTGATCACCTCATCACTGACATGCACATCCCTAAATACCTTTATTTCATCCATACATCCCTTCAAAGGCCTCCCACTTCCTACTCCATTTCCTTCCAGAGTGGTTGTAGACAATCGTTCGCCATTTCTGCTTGTGTCCTTTCCTGGTATCTTTCCTGGTATCCTCACTGGCAAGTGAGTGAGGTTCAGCAGACTTCTCAGTGCCACACATCCCACTTCTACATCTTCTTGCTCTCTCCACCTGGAACTAACTCCCAACCCACCCCTGCTTCTAGTCTGTATCCCCCTAGGAGAAATGGGAAAAGACCAGAGATGTACTGTGGATGGTTGGTCCCCTGATGCCAGGCTTAGTAATGATTAAGAATCCAACAAGCTAGAAAGGACTGAAGGACCGGACATAACCATGTCACACCATACAGGTGACAGTACGGGGGCCTGGAGTCCTCCACAGATGCATTATGGGTGACAATGGAGGAGGACCAGAGTCCACCACAAAATCATTATAGGTGACAGTACAGGGACTGAAATAAAAAGTGTTACAAAGGATGGGCTATCACCCTCCAGACCAAAACTCTGACTGGGAGTTGAAGAAGCAAATCAGAGAGTTGTCAAAGAGAGAAAGAGCTGTAATAATGGGTGACTTCAATTACCCTCACATAGACTGGGCAAAATCACATTTATGTATTGACAGAGAGTCCAAATTTCTAGGTATGCTAAACAACTGTGCCTTAGAACAGTTGGTCATGGAAACAACCAGAGAGAAGGTGACTTTGGACTTAATCCTGAGTGGTGCCCAAGACCTGGTGTGAGGTTTCAGAGTTGTAGAACCATTGGGGAATAGTGGCCATAGAGTGATCCAGTTCAGCTTATATGTGAATGGAGCATCACCAAAGAAGTCCAACAGAGATGCGCTCATTTTCAGAAGAGGAAATTTCTCAAAAAATGAGGGGGTTGGTAAAAAGGAAGATGAAAAGGAACGTCAGGAGAATCAAATCATCCAGAAAGCATGGAACTTATTCAAAACCATAATAATAGAAGCTCAGTTGGAATATATACCAAAAAGGAGGAAAGGTACCATCAAGTTTAGGATGACACCAGCATGGCTAACAAGTAGAGACGGGGAAGCTATAAAAGTGAGGAAGACTTCCTTCAGAAAATGGAAGTCCTGCCCAAATGAGAAGAGAGAGGAGATTGCAGAGAAGCTGAATGAGTTCTTTTCATCTGTCTTCACAGAAAGGATATTGACCATATACCAACTCTGGCACTGAGCTTCTCAGGCTTGGAAGCTGAAGAACTGGGCCAAATGGAGGTGACGAGTGAGGATATTCTAAATTGTCTTGAAAAACTAAAAATTAACAAATTCTTTGTTAAGGCCAGATGACATCCACCCAAGAGTTCTGAAGGAACTCAAATGGGAAATTGCTGATCTCCTAGCAAATATCAGTAATTTGTCCCTACAATCAGGTCTGTACCAGAAGATTGGAAAGTAGCTAATGTAACTCCAATTTTCAAAAAGGGGTCGGGGGAGTGGGGGTCTGGGAAATTACAGGCCAGTTAGCTTTACCTCTGTGCCGGGTAAATTGATGGAAACCATACTTAAGGACAAAACTGTTAAACATATAGAACAGGCCCTGCTGAAGGAGAACCAGCATGGCTTCTGCAAGGGCAAGTCTTGCCTCACTAACCTTTTGGAATTCTTTGAGTGTCAACAGGCATGTGGATAAAGGTGATCCAGTTGACATAGTATATTTGGACTTTGAAAAAGCTTTTGACAAAGTTCCCCACCAAAGGCTCTTGAGTAAACTTAGCAGTCATGGAATAAAGGGACAGGTTCATATGTGGACTGGTAACTTATTTAAGTACAGGAAACAGATAGTAGGAATAAATGGACAGTTTTCTCAGTGAAGGGAGGCAAGAGGTGGAGTTCCCCAGGAATTGGTACTGGCACCAGTGCTCTTCAACTTGTTCATATATGATTTAGAAGTGGAGGTAAGCAGTAAAGTGACCAAATTTGCAGATGACACTAAACTTTTGATGGTGGTGAAATCACAAATTGTGAGGCGCTCCAAAAGGATATCTCCAAACTGGGAGAGTGGGTAACAAAATGGCAAATGTGTTTCAGTGTAAGCAAGTGTAAAGTGATGCATATTGAGGCAAAAAAAAAACCCCAACTTTTCATATACACTGATGGGATCTGAACTGGCAGTGATTGACCAGGAGAGAGATCTTGGGGTCATGGTGGACATCTCGTTGAAAGTGTTGACTCGGTGTGTGGTAGCTGTGAAAATGGCCAATTCCATTCTAGGGATCATCAGGAAGGAGATTGAAAATAAAATTCCTAGTATTATAATGTCCTTATACAAATCTATGGTGTGGCCACATTTGGTGTCCTGCATGCAGTTCTGGTCACTGTATCTTAAGAAGAAAATTGCAGAACTGGAAAAGGTGCAGAAGAGGTCGGCTAAGATAATCAGGGGCTACAGCATCTGGGGCCTTTTAGTTTGGAAAAGGGGCGACTACGGGGAGACATGATAGAGGTGGGGTGGATTAACCTCTTTACGACCCATAGGCAAACAGGCTTTTACCTTGTGGGGAGGAGGGGAAATCTCCCCCTTTGGCCTCAGTTATCACTGCTGCCAATGGCAGGATGGGGTGCAGTGTCAGCGGCTGGCGAGAAAGGGAAATGAACACTGTCAGGCAGCAAAAGCTGCCTGAAAAGACAAGGGGAGGGTTCACTTGGAATAAGAGCCTGAGAAGCAAACCATGCCCCCATGTGTGGGATGTTACTGGAGGGGCCACCAGCAGGGCTGGAGACAGGCAATGACTGCTCCCAGTGCTTCAAAGCGCTATAAAGGGCTTTCAAAGCACTCTTCCCTCCTCACCCCCTCCCGCAGCCAGGCACCGACACCACGCCCCATCCTGCCACCAGCAGCAGTGATATTTAGAGGCAAAAGATGGGGCTTCCATTTGATCCCCCTCCCCACTGCAACCGCTGCCCTCCGAGAGTCAAACCAACCTTTGAGGAGCAGCAAAAGTTGCCACTCCTCAAATTTTGCCGCTGTAGGCAGATGCCTTCTCTGCCTTTGCCTTAATCTGCCATTGGATGGAGGTGTATAAAATTATGCATGGAGCAGAGAAAATGGATGGAGAGAAATTTTCCTCCCTCTCTCACAACACTAGAACCAGGGGTCACTCTCAGCTTGGATGGCTTTAAAAGAGGCTTAGACAAATTCATGGAGAATGGGTCTATCAGTGGCTACTAGTCTGGTGGCTATAGGCCACCCCCAGTCTCAGAGGGAAGATGCCTCTAAATACCAGTTGCAAGGGAGCAACAGCAGGAGAGAAGGCATACCCTCACCTCTTGCCTATGGACTTCTCAGAGGCATCTGGTGAGTCACTGTATGGAACAGGATGCTGGACTGGATAGGCCTTGGGCCTGATCCATCAGGGCTGTTCTTATATTCTTATGACTTCGAAACTGTGATTGCCAGCCCCAGAGACAAAATTGGTGTTAATTAGTAGAGTCTGTGGCAAAGGAAATTGGTGTCACACCATTTGAGGGGAAGACTAGGCAGGGGACTTTACCCAGCACCTGCACTACATAGTCACAGTGGCCCCTCCTTCAAACTAACTGCTGACCAAACTGCATGATTGTAGCTTGCTGGGTAATTCATGTGTCTGTTATACAACCATCATTCAAAACGTCAGGATAAAGGGAAGAAAGGATGAACTTGTGTGTACCTAGAAACCACAGCAATCCAGACTTACAAGGATAATTGATTTTAAAATCATATGCACTTAGATAATTTATTTAAATAGGAACACTTAGTTCTCCAATTTATGAACTAGACCATTAAGACTGTCACTTTTGTTTTAATTTTAGAAAATTGTTTTATAAAGTGTATGGTAGCAAAAAGATTCCTAGGAAGATAATTATTATAAAAATATCTGCTTAGGATAATTATGTTAGGCTAACAGTGTGTGCAGATAATGATGAATTGGGGGAAAGTATATATTTCCTATCTAGATAATATATGGTGGAACCGTATATTACACACACAGAGGTGTAAGAAAAGCATGATGGATGCTTTTCCTAGGAGAACATAGTTTAGGCAGATAAAGATTAGGACCTGAGAAGCTGACATGTGCATATTTAACCCTTTCCCCTCCTGCTGCTTCTCCACTCCAAATAGCCACAGAAATGGCCGTTTCCCCCCACCCCCGTTCAGGTTCCAAATGCATGTTTAGAAGCCAGGAATGGAGGAACAAACACCATGAAAGGACTGTAAGACTGTGTCAAGCTTAAGAAATGGGGATCCGTTACTAATGTTGTTTTGGAGGCTGATGAAGCTTTGTGGGCAAAATGGCACATATCCGGAAGAGCCGTTCGACTTTGATTCATGAATGACATTGATTCATGAAGTTTGTTTTTCTCCACAAGGACAAGCAGTGGGCTTTATCTCTGATCCAGGTCAGCTTATTTATGGAAGCATGCGCGACGTGTTCTCTGCTATCACCACGTTTGTGATTTTACATCTTCACCTCTGTGCGGACGGTATTGAGCATTTCGCCATTGAGGACGTCCACACCTCTTTCTGAAACCACATCTGACGCAGTGCTTTTGTCATCTGCCACTTCCATTTTGATTCTGATACTTGACTTAGCCTATTTCATCCTGCAGTCCAATTTTTGCCTGGCTCAGTTACACCTCCTTCTTTAACTTTTGAATGTTATTGCACATGCCTTTGTTTATGTATTCTGCATTATGAGAAGCCAATTTGTGTATTGTTTATTAATGCTATGGATCATTTATTACTGACGTATTATTTCTAAATATATATTTCTAGTGTTTATTTATATTTTCATTGTTTGGTCATTATCATCTGAATTTTTTTGTTTTGTAGTCATGGTGGGATTTCCCCTTTCCCCTCTTTATTGTTTGTTTCATTCTGTGACTGCCCCTGTCTGTTGCTTAGGAATGGAGGAAAGCAGCTCTGAGGAACAATCTGAAGCAAAGAAGCAGCAGCTTATGGTTTATAAAGTCCAAATCACCCCTCCTGAAGCCACTTTTCCTTTTCTACTGCCCTAAAATGAAAGCTCAAATTTCACCTCAGCTATGTACTCACTAGGTGGCCTTAGCAAGCCACCTCAGTCTACTGTCTGCTAGGAGTGTGCACAAAACTGGTTTGCCCAGTTCAGTTTGAGTCTGGGCAGGATTCGAACCATAACAGGCATGTTTGGTTTTGGTACCCTGAACTAGAACCATGGCTCGGCTCGGGTTTGAGCCTGTTAGGGGGTTCTGAGGGTTGTTTTAAAAAATAAAAAATAAAGCTTACCCGACCTCTGGAGGGTGTTATCATGAGAGGGTCTCAGAAGGTTCCACCTCCCCCTATTGGCCTCCGTCCAGTCTTCTTCAAGCCATTAAGGCCCATTTTCAGCTCTTTTTGGCCCTTTCCTGGCTCGTGGTGGCCATTTTGAATACCAGCATGCATCATAGTTGCTATTTACATGCCCGTGTAATGACCCACCAAACCCCAAAGCAATCGGACACTCCTGTGAAATTTAATGCTATTTTGAAGATTTTTTCAATTTTCCCATTTCTCCCATAGGGAATAATGGGGATTTGAGGCAGCCTCATTCACCTCCTTTTGGGGGTGCCTCGGCACTCCAAAGTGGGTTTGGGGCACAGCAGGTTTTGCCACAACACCCCCCCCCCGCCCCACCAGGTAGCCCCAAGCCATTTGGGTCTATGCCCTGCCGTGGAATTTTTTAGTTTCTGGGCTTTGAACAGACTATCTCTATAGATTCTCGCGTTTGTATATATATATATATGTATGAAAAGTTCTTTATAGGGATTTGTTGAGAAAACTCATACACAACCAATAATCCAATTTGTGTATGGACTTACTCCTGTTTGAGTTCTCTCATGAATCCTTATGAAGAACTTTTCATACATATATATACAAACCAGAGAATCTACTCTGATAGTGATAGAATATTAAAAGGCCAGAAATGAAATAAATTCATGGGTAGGGGAAAACATAAACCTCACCGGCTTGGGGCTGCCTGGGGAGAGTTGTGGCACAACCTGTCATGTCCCCAAACTCACTTTGGGGTGCCCAGGCACCCCTCAAAGGGGAAAATGGGCCAGTTAGGCGGCCTCAAATCCCAATTGTCCCCTATGTCGACCTCAACTGTCATGGTTTGGGAGGCAGGCGCTGAGCTCTCACCACCTTCCCTGTTGTGCTGATGCCACACAATGGCCAACAGTAACCACGCAATGGCCATCAGTAACCGCCGCTTACTGGTGGTTTAAGCATGCACCCTTGCCACCTGGGGCCAAGTCCCACCCCTAGGTGGCCCCACCCCCCAAGATTCCCCACCCCCACTCCCTGACTCACCACCTTGTGTCCCGATTTTGGCCAACACAATGTTGGCAACCCTACTTACCAGGGAACCTTGCTGGTAGCACTTAAGAGGAAGGCTGTCAACAATGTGCCTTACAAGAGACAAGTAGCAAGAAAAAGGAAAAGTGAGGAAAGAGCCCATGAAACTGGAAAACACACTGAGTCCTCCTTAGGGAAGATGGTTCAGACTGAATGTCATACTTTAGTTTTATTTAGAATGTCATTTTAATGCTGTCTTGTTTTGCATGTTTTTGTACACCGCCCAGAGTCTTTGGAGTGGGCGGTATAGCAAATGTTTCAGATAAGTAAATAAATAAAATACTTACCTGCAGATAAAACTAGCAAGCTTATCTGGAGCTCCTGAGTACAATCTTTTGCTGGCTTCTCTGGTCTGCTTGAGAAAGGAAACAGTGGCCTGCAGTTCCAGATCCATCATTCTTCCATGCTCAGAAAACTTTTGTGGGGACATCACTGTAACTCTTTATAAGCCTTGAGCAGAATACTATACTGCACCATGGATTAGAAAGTAATTGCCAAGAACCCCTTCCAAATTCAAGAGGAGAAAACAACAGCAGCAGAAGAAACAATAATAAAATTCTACAGTCTGGAAAATATTCTCAGAATTGATGTCAGGCTAACATAGTTGAAACGTTATACACTAAGTTGGTGTATTACTGTTTCCAGCTCAATAAATAAATAAATAAAACCAACATAAACATACATTCCTGGGCGGGCAATGCAATAAAGATTTGCTTGTCAGAAAATGATTTTACTTATATTGCAACTTTCCTGTATCTAAAAAGGTAGAGGAAAGGGGGGAAATATTGATTCTTCTTTTCAGAGCGTACAAGAGCAGTATGTACAGGATCTAATCTTCATATTGGTAGTTTCTTTTTAGTACATTGCAAATGGATTTTCTTAACCAAACTGGGGGTGTAGGACAATACACTTAAAAAAAATTGCTACAAATTTTCCTCTAGGTGAAATTATTTCCACAAACAATGATATTTTTATTTAATTGTATGTCAGATTGCCTGTAAACATCTCTACAGAGTCTGCTTTGGCTGTTTTTAAGATACATTTGATCTATTATTTCTTGACAGCATTATCTAACAGCAGTCTACAAAAAATCGCAAGTCAGAACAGTTGTTTTTATTGCCTTACAAAAGCAGTATTATTATTGTTGTTGTTGTTGTTGTTGCCTGCATTTTCAAGATCAGACACAGGACATCCAAAAGAGTAAACATGTTTGCTAATTTTCACATGTATCCTCTTGACCCTTCTCACAGACTTAAGAAACAAGAGAAAAAGTGAATTGGATATTATAAGTGTTTGTTGCTATATCCCCATCTTTTGGCTTGTAAGAAGCCAAATGTTTAAGAAATGAGGGCAGATGGAAATGCAGGCATGGTACCATCTGACTTGCCCTTTCTTTGCTGAAGATAGCTACTGAGTCAGAGAGAGAGAGAGAGAGAGAGAGAAATCTCCTCAGATAATTCTATCAAGCTTTAATTATAACTTTCTCTTACAAGTGAGGAATTCACAAAAGCAGCAGCAGATTGCCTGTGAAATTAAAAGCATGTAAATGTCTTGTGGATGCACACTGGAAATAAAATGATAGAAGAAATAGCCTCCGTTCAGTAAAATCTTGGAAGACAGATAAATATGTTACCCAAATATAGAGCTGGGAGGTGTTTTCTCCAGCTCAGCTCTGATGCAGTGGCTGGAGTTGTATCTTGAAAAGCAGAACACAGAACATTCTACTCTATTGACTAGGTTAAGCAGAAGGCAGGATGCTGAGTATTTATACCAGGCCTGTCCAATCAAAAGGCTTTATACTGTCTACCAATCATATTGACAGAGACTGCTTGCTATAATCATTTCAAAAATCAGATTGGCATTTTTAAAGCACCATCTTATAAACCGTGTCAGGAAGACATGGGTTTTAGCTGGTCATTGTGAGCAGCAATCCTATGTTACTTTCTTGGGAGTAAATTCTTTTGAACTTGGCAGGACTTCTAAAATGAACTTGTAGGATTACCTGGTATGACTGCAGTCCCATTCACATTTTCTTGGCTTTTATTCCTATTAAAATCAGAAAAGTGGGAGCATAATATATAACAGCTCCTTTTTTAATCACTATTTTTTCAAGATATTTACAGATTTGTAATACGTCTTTATTTAAAATCAAGTCTCACTGCTTCAGTTGAATTTACCTGCAAGGATTGGGCTGTAAATGTCCTTTTATTGGTGACTTTATTAGTGTGTTTATAAGTTTACCATGCTTTTTAAAAAAATCTGTATTATACATGTTGCTGTGTTGTAGTTGCCTATGGCTAAGTCAGCAATCAATTGCTTGTTTGCTAATCATGACAATGGCTGGATTAATTTAAACTTCAGTGTTCAAAATTAAATACCTTTTAAAATGAGTTATAGAACTGAATGCAGATAAGAATAGAAAATGTCCAAAACCAAACATTATTCACAGCCAAGCAGTGAAGAGCCAGTTCTCTTGCAAAATGACATTGCAATTTCTACGAATTTCCACAATACAGCATATTACGGATAAAAGACCTCTGCCTATTCTAAGCAGACACCATTGTAATATAATGCACATGTCTGGCTGGGAAGGAAAGAAATGCTTCCCCTTTGTTCTGTGCTTTCAGAATGGGGTGGCATACATCAAATTAAATCACTTAAGATAATTACAAATTCTGTTCCACAATCAGTGCTGCAACTAGCATACTAATCTAGAAATAAAAACAACAACCAACAACCCCCAAACAAACAAAAAACAGCTAAAGCGGGTCATGGCAAAAATGGGGGATATAGGCAAGCACTAGGACCTGGGAGAAATTTTCTCTCAACCTTAAGCACAGCAACTAGTGGCAAAAATGATAATAGCAGGCTATGGAGATAGAAATACTTGGCTATGGAGGCTATGGAGATGAAAATAGGAGCAGACAGATGGCAGGTCCACATGACCTTCTTCAAGGCAGTATGCTGGGAACATGTTGGTACAATGTCATGAACTGAAGAGTGCACTCCCAGCAGGCATGACATCTGAACCCACCCGAGTCCAGTTCCCATGCCGGACTCCCAAGGTTAGGCTGACCTTCTTCAAAGATTGTCCGCCCACTTTTCACTTACATTTGAAGTTCGGCAGATAAATGCCAGAGAATGTTGGCTAAATCTCGGGAATCCGGCAAAAAAAGGGGGGGGGGAACCTGGGTCATTTTAGATGTCATGGTCATCAGGAGCACTCTCTCTCAGTTCCTAATATAATACCAATATATTCATGGCTTACTGCCTTGCAATGGATAATGTGAACCTGCCCAGAGGCAAAGCAGAAGTAGTAGTCCACGGATAAACCAAAACCTTGCTAAGTTCTGGCTGAGAGTCTAAAATGACATTTCCTAAGAAGCCAGAATCCTTCCTGCTGGGGATAACACAAGGTGTAATTTCTACAACTAACTTAACATTTTTTATGTACGCTTCTACGGTGGCCAGAATTATATATGCACAGAAATGGAAGAGTAATGAACTGCCTTCAAAAGAGGATTGGCTGATAAAAATTTTGGAATATGCGGAGATGGCAAAACTTACAACACTGATAAGAGATCAAAATTTGGAAGGCTTCAAAGAAGATTGGAAACTATTCTTGTATCTATGGACTTTACAGCAGGGTTTGAAATTTAGTTTAAAAATGCAGGTTGGGTAGATTAACTGTGTTTGAAAGGGTTTAAATTTATGTTTTGAATTATTATTATAGCAAGGGTAAACTCTATAGCTGATGGTTCACGAAGAGAGGTGTGCGAGAAGTCCACTTTTGTGTATATTGTAATGAATGACAATATTATTATTGTTAAAATCAATAAAAATTGAATTTGTAAAAAAAAGTTCTGGCTGAGAGTCATGGATGTCAAATGAGAAGCTGTAGATCTGTCTTTCTCCTCCCCCATATGTCCGTCTTCCATAAATGTTGTTTTCACTGTAGATGAATGTCTCCATTCTCTTCTGTTGGTAGAAATCAAAGAGATATGATATTTTCTGTAGGTAAAACAGCTTATAAATAGGGCAATTTAAACAAAAAGGCAGAGATGTCATCAAGAGCGTCCATATCCAAACAGTTTTTTTGTACAATTCTGTGTTTGGCAAAGCTGTGAACTAATCTGGGGTTTCAGCACAGTGATTGCCTTCTCTTACAGTTTCTCCCTCATCTACACAAATCCTCCCAATTTGTTTGCTAGCTCTAGTTCTGTTCAATGAACTGAGTTTTGATACTGGACTGCATTAATGACCCTGGGTTGCTGCAATCACAGACTTCTTCCTCCCTTATAATTTTGGCCACTTCAGGGATGCTGATGATGGCAAATAAAAATGGTAATGGACATTGAAAAGAACATGATGGAATGTCTAGGCAAGCAAGTGAGTTTTGATAAGATGACAACCTGAATTGAAAGCAAAAGATTGTACACCACGTAATGAGTTTACGGGCTCCAGTGTTATCTTGGTCAAAAATAGCAGCTCTTTCTCTCTTGTATAAATAAAAGCAAATCAAAGTGAAAATGGGCACACGTAAGGGGGAGATGCTCAATTTTTCACTGCTCACATGCCTTCATATTATTTCCAGCTTCTGGCCTCATTCCCAGTGTTTTTGGCTATATTTGTAGTATGAACTACTACCAAAAGAGATAAACACACACACACACACACACACACACACACACACACACACACACAGAGGATGGCAACTGCATGAATAATTTGGCTGCCTTCAGATGTAACGCAGAACCACAGGTCCAATGGAACCATGGCTCTCTGCCTCTCTCCCCCTGCTCTCCCGTCTGCATTTGTACATTTAGGAGAGCTGCCTCTCAGCAATCAGTGAGGGCTTACTTCTTGACAAAAGGACAATCTGCACAGCCATTCGGGCCAGAGTGAGGGAGGAGCTTCCTCCTTCAACTCCAGTTCCATAGGGCCAAAACGGCAGTGCCAGCATTTGGATGTAATGCTGGTGCTGCAGAAATGGAGCTTGCATTGACAAAACCCCCCTTTGTATGATGGTTCAGAGTGAAGTCCAGGGAGGGAAACTGAGGGTCGCTCTCTGCCACAAACTCCATTTCCGTGAATTTGGATGTGTGGGTGAGGAAACTGGAGGTTAAGGGAACAATGGTTTCCTCGTACATCTGAATTTAGCCATCCTGTCTTCCTTCTGCCTCTCTTTCTCTTCTTTATTCTTTCTCCTTTCTCTTTCTTTCTTGTTCTTTGTCTTTTACTTCCTTCCTTCCTTCCACCTCTCCTCTAGTTCCCTCCATTGTCCTCCATTCACTCTTTCTGTCTCTATCCTCTGTGCACAGAAGAACCAGGAGGATGCAGGAGGGAGCATCCCACGGTGATGGGTGGCCCATGGCACCAGGAACCACCCTCACAGCAGCTCCCCTGTGGTTTGGAGTTTGGGTGGGGGGCGGTCGGGCTGGGCTTTGCATGCGGGGGGGGGGGGGGAGACAGTGCGGGGGCGGGCCTGGCCAGGGTTCATTGCTGTATAAGGGGCTCCCAGGGAGTGCTACTGGGGACAGTCTTCTTTGAACGAATGAGGGCTATTTGGGGGATACATGGTGCCAAAGGCCAAAGGAAAGGCGGGGGAAAACCCATACATCCTCCTAGGAGGCCTGAACCTCTATCATCTTCATCATTGGATGATGAGCCCAATATGGAAAACATCAGGGCCCTGATTTATCGCTTAGAGGTGCTTGAAAAGGAAATGAATGTACAAGCTGGGGGCAAGGAGAAAGGGGACCATCAGGCACGCCCACTAAACCAAACAGGCAAACCAGGGGTGAGAAAGAATTAAGTTGATGCAGTCTCTATCAGATACATTGGCTGCTTTAGAAGCTGAGAAGGCTGAACCATCACCAGCCCCTGTTGATCTAACCCAGGAGAAGGATAAAGCAACGCCAGGATTGGTTGCTAATGAGGCAGACAATGGAATTCCAAGGGATCTTGGATTAGGTGAACATCCACAGCGTTTCTGGCCTTGAGAGGACTCATCCTTATGGTTTTCGTACCAGCCCCTATGGGTGGTATCCTTGGGCACTTGGCCTGCCTGCACCTTATAGAGCCAGCGTGGTGTAGTGGTTAGAGTGCTGGACTAGGACCAGGGAGACCCAAGTTCAAATCCCCATTCAGCCATGAAACCAGCTGGGTGACTCTGGGCCAGTCACTTCTCTCTCAGCCTAACCTACTTCACAGGGTTGTTGTGAAAGAGAAGTATGTAGTACACCGCTCTGTGCTCCTTGGAGGAACAGCGGGATATAAATGTAATAATAATTAATAATTAATAATAATAATAATAATAATAATAATAATAATAATAATAGGGCTTGCAATCAGGTTTGGCAAGGGGCTGGGACTGGGGATTACCATGGGGGGCTTTCATCTCCCACCACACCCACGATAGCTCAAGAGAATCACCCTCCTGGAGATACGTCCCTTCCTTTGGGCAATCACCTTTTGCCTGCAGTTAAGGAGAAGATATGGAGAGGTGAGTTCATGGATGTGTTCACTTACTGTTTAGGGAACCTGGGCCAGTCATCAAGGAAAGCAAGCAGAACAGGGAATTAGAGAAATCTAAACGGAAGCCTATTGAACATAACTGGACTAACTGGCTGTCTGCCTTCCCAATCTACATGGGGGTAGTTTTACAGGTGCAACCTGCAAAGGGTCTGGCTCTGGTTAAGTATTTCGATATTATACATAGGGGATACATGGAATTTCTGGGCAGTGCCTGGGAGCAGTACGATCGCTCATTCAGGATGCGTGTTGCACTGAACCCTGCCATTCCATGGGACAGGCAGCATCAGGAACTGTGGCTGCAGATTATGACACCATCTAGACCAGGCATCCCCAAACTGCGGCCCTCCAGACGTTGCTGCACTAAAACTCCCAGCATCCCTAGACACACTACCTTCAGTCCTTCGTGAGGATGCTTTGGCGAAAAAAACTGGTACCTAGGCAGTTTTCAAGGACTATTCTGGAACTCTGGAAATTTGAATATATCCATTTCAGTCAGCTGCTCAAGGCTTCAAACTTGGAATTCAACCATTTTAGTCAGCTGCTCTGCTTCCTGGATTTGGAATGTTTGCACCCATAACTCTTCATTTCTTCAGTGACCCATGAGGTTTATTATCAAAGACTTCAAGGATACATCAAAGAAACATTAGAAACTATACTCTCTGGGTCCATATAGAAGCCTGGCTCCTCCTCTGTGCACAATATGTTTGACAGCAATATATGAATATATGGACTGATTATACCATTTATTAAGTATTTATCTTTCCACTGCATTTGTGTGTTCTATCAACACGGTATTCTGATTGAGATTTCTTGACTACAAACAAAGGCATGACAAGGTAGAAGGGATGATACACTGGAACATCTGCAAAAAATACAAGCTACCTGTAGCCAAAGATTGGTGGGACCATAAAATTGAAAAAGTTGTCAAAAATGAAGATGCAAAAATATTATGGGACTTCCGACTACAAACAGACAAACATCTGCCACACAATACACCAGATATAACTGTAGTCGAGAAGAAAGAAAAACAAGTCAAAATAATTGACATAGCAATACCAGGGGATAGCAGAATAGAAGAAAAAGAAATAGAAAAAATCACCAAATACAAAGATCTACAAATTGAAATTGAAAGGCTGTGGCAGAAAAAGACCAAAATAATCCCAATAGTAATTGGCGCCCTGGGTGCAGTTCCAAAAGACCTTGAAGAGCACCTCAACACCATAGGGGCCACAGAAATCACCATCAGCCAATTACAAAAAGCAACTTTACTGGGAACAGCCTATATTCTGCGACGATATCTATAATAACTAACAGTATTGATGATAAAATTCAGCCATCCCAGGTCCTTGGGAAGGACTCGATGTCTGGATAAAACAAACCAGTCAATAACACCTGTATAAATAAATAATAATAAAAACAAACCAGTCAATAACACCTGTCTGACTGTGTAACAACAACAACAACAACAACAATAAAAAAGTTTCTAAGGGGTCAATGTTCAGATGGTAATATCTCTGTAATTTCCCAACAAATCTGCATCAAATTTGAAGAGATGGTGGCACTTTTCCATGGATTATTCTGTTAAAATCTCAAACAATTTGGACAGATAGTTTGCATTTTAGCATCAATTGAACAGGTAATTTTATAATGGCAGAATGAAGTTTCCACTCCTCACCTTAATTATAGAGGCACTATTGTTGTTATAAGAAGCATCAGTGCAGACGAGCTATTTTTATTGCTTCTGTCTGCTTTTATTGCTTGATAATTTGTGCTTTTATTGTACTTTACATTGTTTTATTATTACAATGTTTTATCTGGATTGCTTTAAGCCACTGTAGGTCTATTTGCAGATAAAGTGATATATTAAGGTGAAAGACGCATATTTAAGGAATGCATTTATATATAATAAAATAAATTATTATTTATAACAAATATATTCCTTAAATATGTCTCTTTCTCTCAATCAGTGCTCCTGTTATTAGCATAATGGTAAAGGTAACGTGTGCCGTCAATTCAGTTTCAACTCCTGGCACCCACAGAGCCCTGTGGTTTTCTTTGGTAGAATACAGGAGGGGTTTACGATAGATGGAGGTTATTTTGCATTCCTAATAAGAGTTGTGGAGCATATCAGATCCTTCTTTGTGGTAGCCCATCACTCTGAAACTCCCTGACCTTTGGATGGCTCCTTCCCTGGCCATTTTTAAAAAGAATATGAAGATACTTCTGTTTCAGTGAGCCTTCCCTTTGAAGGCTGGTTTTTATCGGTTTCTTTCTTTCAGCTTTTTGCTGCCTTGTGTTCTTTCTATGATGTAATGATGGCCATTGTCCTGCTTTTATTGTATTTTAGTGTCATAGTCTTTTACTTTTTGTTAGCTACCTTGTGTCTGCAGAAAAAAGGCGGGGTACACATTTCTAAATATAAATCAATATATTTAGCCAAATTGGACTTGGACAGTTCCCCAAAATAGCTACAGTAAACACAGCTGATATAATTTCTACTAGAATGACAAAGAGGTTCCCTCTGGGTGTTGGACTGTATAAACTCTCTGTTCTCTGGGGAAGCTAGGAACTCTCTCAGGGATCACTGTAGCTCCCACAATTTTATCAACACAGATATTTGATGTTCTTATGATCTAGGGGCTCTTGCAAGCCAGTCGGTTGCAGTGTCTCCTGTGCTGTGAGTGTCAGTTCCCAAGTTCCAGAAGCAGAAAGTTGGTGGGATCTACTCTGGTGTTGGTTGAGCTCTCAAGGTAAGACAGGATGAAGCTCAGGAGGGCCTGATCAAAGCTTTATGGGGTTCTGGGCTGGAGCACTTGATGCAAAAACTCTGAAGCATCAGAGTTAATGCAAGAGGAACTGCTCACTGCATGGAGACAAACTCCAGGGAATGCACTTGATGTGCCCTTCACAGAGGCACTATACAATGACACCTTCCCTTCCAGAAATCAAGTAGCAATCAAGCAAGCAATTATGGCAGGAATATAGCATTGCAAGGACAGTTAGGACAACTCTGGAATTCATCCAGACCAGTCTTTAGAAATCACAGCTTGAAGAGTTATATTCTGAAACTGAAGAGTTACATTCTGAAATAGATTTCAAGTCCAAGGACAAGCTGAAGTGGTTATAGTTAGAGTGGGATTCAACTAGTAAATATTCTGCAGGGATTTGAACATGCTGACTGTAAACTAGTCCACATCACATAATTAAGCAACCAAGGACAATTAAGCATCGCCAGAACAGATTAAGCAATTAAGTTGAATAACTAATTATGTAATAATGGAGCCTATGAGTGGCTCACAGTATCACGCGTGCAAATGTGTTTTGCTATAAAATATGTTTAATACAACATATTTCTTAGATTTTTGAGAGTCACTCCCTCGTCCCATAAGGAGATGTCAAGCAAACTGTCATCACCTTCCCTTCTACCGAGCTTCATCTCTACTAAGATTTATATGTTCTGCTTTGTGCTTTGCCGTTAGAAAGGAAAGCTCTTGTTTCATTAACTTATCAGTGCTGCTGTACGGGGTGGCCCAAGCGATTATAGCACCTAAGGTAAAGCACAAAATGTTGCCTTGCTCCATGCTCCATTTTCCTTTCAAAACCACCTCTTGCAAGCTTCAAAATGGGAGTGAGGAGAAGGGAAGGTTGCCAGCAGCCTCCTTCTCTCCTTGTGAGCTTGGAAAGGAGTGTGAAGAGGGGGACTCCTTGCAAAGGGTCAGGTTGGTCCTGAAGAGCTGTGGGTGAGGAACATTTTGCCACCCTGTTGGGCCCCAATACTCTACCACCTGAGGTAAGCCTCATTTTATTTATTTATTTATTTTACATATTTTTATACTGCCCAAAGATAAAAACTTGCTTCATGAAAGGACTGCCCATGGTGCTATCCAATACTCCCTTTCTGTTTGTAAAAGCACTAGAAGATCCAGAGGAGAGAAAGGTTAGCCATATCTACATCTTAGTTCTCCATACCCAGTCTTCTTCCCTGCCAATTGATTATCAGCCTGTATTTTCTTGGCCTGGCCAACACATATGCTAATAAAGTGCTTTGGTCCTAACCAAGAGTTTTTACAGGCAATGAGATGACTTGATACAAAGAAACTAGTTGAAACTATTTGGAAGATGCTGCTCTAAAGCAGATGTAAAAACTTTCTGGGGAATGTTTTAAAGGAGATTACCCTGGACATCTTAAGTGGCTGCCTAAGATCCATACAAGGAAAAAAGGCTGAGGCTTGAAATACGACATTGACCTTAAAGGCATTATTTATACATATCTTGTCAAGCAGTATTAATCTATGTCTCTCTGTAATATAAAATGAAGGTCTGTATTAGAAAGGCTTGCTTAGGCTGTATGTGGGGGAAAGTTACATTTAAAATTATATGTCTGATTGTTCTGTATGCCAGTTTGTACTTTGGCACCTCAAGAATAGAGCACAAGAATAGAGCAGTATATGAGGCTGCCCTTTAAAATGGTTGGGAAGCTTCAGCTGGTGTAGGATGCAGCTGTATTCATGCAGTTAGTGTCAAAAGCAGGAGAACAAAGATACTGAAAAATGTAGCTAACGAATGTACTAGGTTCCCCCCCCCGTCCCCCCAAAAGACCCCCCTCCTCTCTGATTAAATTAATTTCTAAATGTCTTTGCAGAGCTGGTTTACATGTGCTGTTCCTCATTTGATGACTGTGACATCAAGTAGTAATTTGAGTATGTGAATGGACAACCATAAAATGAATGCTAGTAGCCCCAGTTCATACATGCATTCTGATGATGCCTTGTAATAGCATTGTGGATGAGTGGTGCAAGCCCCGCCCATCCAGCAGACCCATAACTCCTAATATGAATTGAGACCTCTGCTTGAGCACCTAATTGTGTGGAGGCCTAGTTTGCAGTTGTGTGGAGGCCTAGTTTCTCTCTCTCTCAAGAAATGCAGAGAATGATCATGTGGAGCAAGTCTTCATACTATTAGGCACTCACACAGAAGTGTGGTTCACACTGAAGGTTATCTTCACAGGGGAGAGGATCACACAAAAATATCAGTTTGATGATGTGTACAAAAGGACCAAATTATACATATCCAACTGTTCTTATATTTCATTGTACTACTACTCACTTTTTAAATGCAAGCATGAGTCCTCATTCATCAATAAAGTAATGTGAGAATTAGTCTAATTAGAAGTTTAGCTCATAAGGTATAAACCACATCCATTAATCAATAATAGCTAATACAAAGAGTATTCCTCAAATCTGACAATCAAATCGAAATGATCATTTCCTTGAATGCTGTTCACTAACCCAAGACATCATAGACACTAAAGCTATAGCTACATGAAGTTTTTGTGCAATTAAATTAGAATAGATTAGATGTCACTCATGAATTATCTTCTGTTCTTTTGCAGTAATTCATTTAATTGGCCTCAATGATCAACTCAGAGTTTTCTGATCTCTAGGGAATTTGTTCTGCCCAGAAGCAGACTTTTCAGAAGATATATCAATTCTCCCGCCCCCTGCTCAGATCATTCCAGGTTCTCAAGTGATTATATGACTAGACATGCATGAGCATTCAGCACCAGTCACCAGAAGACATTTCTCAGAAAATTTTAAATGTACCTGTTTCTTACAGTTCCTTGCATCATTTCTGGTCATGCCAGCAGAATGCGTCTTTAAAATTTACTCCTCACTAAGTTATATTTAATCAAGTGACAGACAGAATTAAATGCAGGGTAGCCAGACATAGCATAACAAAAAACACCTGAGATGTGAAAATTTCAAATGAAATGTGAGCAGAACTGATATCAACGGGGTTGAGAGGCAAATTGTAGCATACTTTATTGAAGTAGGTACATGTAGTGTACTGTCTGCTCAGATCCCACACACAAATTGTAAATATGAAATTTTTGAACCCTGCTTAGTGATTCCAGTGAAACAAGGATCTCTCAGTGGAAAGTCTATGATGAGTAAAAATGAAGGTCAGCACACTTCCAGACTGTCCCCTTACACCCAAACCAAAAAAGACAGGAGACACCTGAATGGAATTAAACACAGGCCACAACTTTATTAATTGAATCAGAATGGAAGGAGGATTGGCGCTCCACCATACCCCACAGTGAGGAGGCTAACTATTCACTGCTCTCAGTGAATTAACCTACAGGGAAGAGGCAATATACCTTGGCTCCGGCCAGCATCATCCCTGAAGGCAAATGCTGCCATCTTACCCAACCTATGTCAAAGCAGCCTGCCCGGAGCTCACCCCACTCAAGCCGCGAGGGCCTTTAACAAGGGTGAAATACTGATTGTCAGGAATAACTCCAGGGCCAGCACTCCTTGAGCCAAGAAGCCTCTAAGGACTGCCAAGGACTCCTCCTGATGCCAAACACTTTGCTTTAAGGTGCTCACCAGAAACTGCACTGCCCCCATTTACCACACTGTGCATGCCACTGTGAGGGCCAGCCTAGCTTGGCACCTCCGCCACCCACCAACCACCCAGAAACTCGGCCAATCCTCCCATTACGTCTTCCAAGGAGATATCACACCCAATTGGTGACAGAAGCACTCCATCCTCGTGGGACAATTTGGGACAGGAAATTTTTTTGCCAGGTTGTGTTATAAAGGTACCCGCTATTGAAGAAACAAAGCCACCCAAAACTTGATTAACCTTCCTACAAGCCTTGTTCACCTTGCCGGGCCGAGAAGCCCCATGCCAGACCCTACGCTGTAACAAATCAGACCACAGCACCCGAACACCCGGGATCCAGGACCTAATAGTAGTCACATTGCTAACAGCCTGCTGGGAAACAGCCTTCCCTGATCTGACTACCAAATCATTCTCCCCGAGGTGCAGCAGGATTATGTCAGGAGGTGGAGAAGTTGCAAGGAACTCCCAGATCATAGGCAAAAGCTGAGGAAAAAACCATGCCCCTCCTACCAATCCACGAGATCAACGCTTGGCCACCCAGGCCCAGTTGCATGCCCCATCCGGATTCCTGGACCCACTTGTGGGCCCAAAACACAAAAGAGTGTCTCACTATCAGCAATTTGGCAGTCCGCCGAGCCGTAGCAGGACCTGCCAAGAGAAAAACAGATAACTTCAATCATCCACCCGACGCATGTAGGCATTGGAACGCCACTGCCCAATCCTCTGCACCATAGGTTCAGTGAACTCTAACCTGGCAGCAGTGGATGCCAAACTTACCTGAAATGAATGTAAAGGGGGGGAACCCATACAGGCCAGCCCACTTTCTTCAGGGTGTGCTGTAATATCACCCAAAGCTGAAACTGAGTCAAAGGAGAGCCATCCTGGTGCTGGAACAGACATCTTGGTGCCGACCTGGCCAATGAGACATAACGTTCCAAGGCTGCCACCAGGCAAATTGCAGAGCCCACAGCCGGGTGCAGGGTGACCAACTGCCCTCTGCCTCTCTGATTGGTTTTGGAATAATGCAGCTTTAAAGGTACATGCTGTGTGCAAATGTTCAAATCGCCCTGTTGAACCACCCGCTCCCTGGGGCCTGCTCTGCCCATGATGAAAAGCTCAGAAGCCCAGAAAGCCCCCCAAAAGGCCACAACAATGGCAGCATGGGAAAGGGAGACTTCAAAAGCTGACCTGCATACTGACGGGAGAAGGCCTATCAGGGCCTCAATGGTGTCAGGCGTGAAAGGTCGCCAAGTATCAGGCATGGGGTGGGGGGACAGGCCCGCGACCACCCTTTGAGCATGCAGCGTACTCAAAAATCGAGGGTAGTGTCATCCAGGCCCTGGGCCTTTGAAAAGAAAGCAAGAGCTGCCAAATAACCAGACATGGTGGTAGTAGAGAAACCGGAGGCTCTAAGATGGACCAAGAAATGCATAATGTGCTCCAGTGGGGCAGGCCAACAATAATCCAGCCCTACCTGTGACCTGAAGCATAGGAAAAACTTGACCTTCCTATTGTATGCCACCCTGGTGCTTGGAGCTGAGGAGGACCAGATGACTTTGTCGGCCTCTACACGCCAAGACTCGAGAGCCCAGGTGGCATGGGATCCTGTTCCTGATTTGCCCTTGGTCCTAGCTGACAGAAATGCTCCCCCTGCGAATGAGAGAGCGCATCTGCTATGCTGTTTTCCAAACCCAGAACATGGGCGGCGAACCATGAACATAATATTGTGGCAGAGACACTGCAACACAAAAGGCCTAACCAGGAGTATCACAAGTGATGACCTGGACATTTGGGAGTTAATGTTATGCACCACAGCCATATTGTCACACCAAAAATGCACTGCTCAGTTTGCAAACTCACATGCCCATATGTGAACAGCTACCAGGATCTGAAAAAACTCCAAGAAGGTAAGGTCTTTGGCAATTCCCCTGGCTTCCCAGTTGGCAGTCCAGAGGGCTGCACACCAACGCTGCCTGAAATAGACCCCCAAACCATGTCCCCTGGCTGCATCGGAATGCAATTGCAACTCCACCTCCAAGAGCTATTCCATCCTCCAAAAGGAGACACCATTGAATGAGTCGAGGAAGGACGTCTAAACTATCAAGTCCACTCTCATGGCTGCGGTTACTCACACCCTGTGATGAGGCTTGTGAATGTCTGGAAACGTGTCATGCAGGTGCCTCAGGAAGGCCCTGCCCGGCGCTACCACCCTGCAAGTGAAATTCAAATGGCCCAAGAGGACCTGCAGTTGCCGAAGGGTAAGTTTCCTAGCTCTGATACCCTGATCAAGCAAATCAATCAAAATGACCAGTTTCGTGCCTGGCAGCCAAGAGCAGCTGGCCACAGTATCTAACTCAATCCCCAGGAACACAAGTCTACAGGCAGGGCCCCCAGTTTTGTCCCCAGCCAATGTAACTCCCAGTTCTGCACACATGTCGGAAAACATGTGCAGTAAGTGTGCGCACTGGCCGGACTCACATGGGCCAACAAAAAGAAATTTGTCTACTAAATGTGCAGTAGGCCGGGCACCAGTCTGCTTCCGCAGACGCCATTCTAAAAAGGAACTAAATGCCTCAAAGGCAGCAAACGAAACTGAACACCCCGTGGGAAGGGCCCTATCAACATAAAAAATATCTTGAAAGGAGAATTCCAGGAGGCTAAAGTCTTCAGGGTAGACTGGGAGAATTCTAAACACTGATTCAATGTCACATTTGGCCATAAGGGTGCTGTGGCCGCAGGCGCGCACCACGCGCACCGCTTCCTCAAACGACGTATAACGGACAATTGCAGCCAGGGCTCTTGGCGCTGCCTATCCCTGGAGATGGCGGGTTCCAGGGCAGCTCTCAAAGAGGCACCTTTTACCATGCTGATTCTCTTTATTTAGCAGGGGGAGAGTAATGGGCCCTATCCACCCGCAGCACAGTACTTCCAGTGACTGTTGCTGATGTGTGTCTTATGTTTCTTTTTTAGAATGTGAGCCCTTTGGGGACAGGGAGCCGTCTTATTCATTTGTTTGTTATTTCTCTTTGTAAACCACCCTGAGCCATTCTTGGAAGGGTGGTATAGAAATTGAAATAATAATAATAATAATAATAATAATAATAATAATAATAATAATATGAGTTTGAATCAAATCAGCCAGATTTGTTTGGAGCCCAAATCTGACCCCCACCAATCACCTCCAATTTGATTCTGATCTGAATTAATCCAAATCTGAATAGATTTGGGCAGGGGCGTAGCAAGGTTGGAGGGGGCCCAGAGACAAGATTTTAAAATGGGCCCCTCGCTGATATACACATACAAACACACTTCACAATATATCGTGCACTCACACTCACATCCGCATTATGAATACGGTGAATATCTAGTTCACGTTGAATCTAGTTTTTTTACTCTCTGCTCCTGCCGATCTCCAAGAGACTCAACATAATTCATAGGAGGTGCAACATGGGTGGGTGGGGAGTCATGTGATGTGCCTCTGGGGGGGCCCTAGAGGCAGTGGGGCCCCAAGACAACTGCCTCCCCTTGCCTAATGGTAGTTATGCCTCTGGATTTGGGGGGAAAGAGGTTCTGGGGGCAGCAGAGTAGGTTGGGAGGCATTTCCCAATGGGTGGCAGCTACCACTCAAATTCCAAATAAAATGGCCAAAGGGGTGATGTTGTGTGTGTGTGTTTTTCCAAATATTTGAAGTGTGTACATTTTAAATTTTTTAATGGGGATTTCAGTGCCCCCAAAACTCTGTGTGGGTCATGCCAGGGTGGCCCAAAGTGGGTTGCAATGTAGTTCACATGGGGTGCCAACCAACCCCCAGCCCACAAGCCCATGAGGTACTGGGTTCTGTTCTTATTTTTGATTTTTGAGGTGTCCTGAGTGGATTCTTTGGTGCAAAATGATTCTGAGTGGATTCTTTGGTCATTCATCATTCATTTTACATCATGAAAAATAATCATGCTAATTGTAATTGTAATTTTATTTACAGTCATTGACCAAACAGAGAGTAAAAACTAATAGACATTAAAATGTATATACATATATATGTACAGTTTAGAATTAGGATGATATCCCATTATACCTCTTAAAAGCAATATAACTAAACTTAGCTACAGAAATAGAGATTGAAGCATCTTTATCTGAGAGCAGATGTTTTACAAGATTATCATCAGATTGAACTGCCAGTTTACATATTAAAGGAGCAATAAGTCGTTCTCTAGGATATAAATGGAATTTACAGTGGAGAAGAATGTGTGCAACAGTTTCTGTATCTCCTGACCCACAACTACAATGTTGTTCTTCTAAAGGCACACGCTGAAACCTCCCAGCTAGAAGTGCAGATGGAAAGGAGTTAACCCTTACTCTCGTAAATATCCATCGAAACTTAGAGAAAGTGATTGTCAACAGATATTTTGCGGGGGAAAGGTCCATCTTAGTTCTTATTACTCTATAAAACTCTGGAAGTACAGCCCAGTTCTCTTGGATCTCAATATCAACAAGGCGTTGTCTCACTACTCTTTTCGCATTCGCTAGACCCAGTTCCAGCAATTGAGCTGATCTAAGCCTAGAAAGGTGAGTTTATTACTTACTGTAGCACACCATAGTGACGGGGGACTAGATGAGAGAAACTCGGGAATTAAACCAACTGGTCGCAGATGTATTTTCAACCAAAAATAGATAATTAGAAGCCAGGCCTGAGATTCAATTTTTATAAAGCCAGCCTCTGTCCTTAAAGTCACATTCGCTGTACATTTTGGAGTGCCAAATAAGTTCCTCAAGAACCCTGATTGGCTTCTTTCCAGAATGTCAAACCTTGAGTATGGACCTAATTGGATACCATACAATAATTGCGGAATGACCTTTGCAGTGTAGAGCTTTAAAGCAGCTGGAATGAAGCCTGCACTCTGACTTCTAAAAAATCGTAAAATTGCTGCTGTGCTACGTTTTGCCGACTCTGTGACCATATTTATATGCGCTGATTTCCCAGCAGTTTGTTGAAAAATTACCCCAAAATATTTTATTTGATTTACCTGTTCTAGTCGATGTCCATCTAGCATCCATACATTTTTTTTTACTTTATTGGTGAAGCACATAATTTTAGATTTGTCATAATTGATCTGTAGATGCTCCTCTCTGCAGTATAGTGCTAAGGCATCTAACGCTCTTTTAAGCCCAACCCTGGTTTGAGATAAAATTACTGCATCATCAGCATACATCAGGATTGGGATTTTCTTGTTGACTAGTTTTGGTGGATGAGTGTCAGATGTCTGCAAACGCTTTATCAAATCATTAATATAAAGGTTAAATAAGTAAAGGGCTATTACACACCCTTGTCGCACCCCTTTCCTAATGGGTACTGAGTTTGTAAGATTGCCAGCATGGTCTAAACGCACTCTTAAAAAGGAATTTTCATGCAGTTTGATGAGCAGAAGTAGAAGCCTTCAGTCCATAGAAGTAGCCGCCAATTTAGACCAAAGACGACTTCTAGAAACTGTATCAAAAGCCATCTTAAGGTCTATAAAAGCAGCAAACAGAGGTCGCTTATTCCTTTTGACCTGTTTGTCCACAAGATGTTGTAATATTAAACAGTGGTCTAATCCAGATCTATTAGCTCTAAATCCTGCCTGTTCATCCTCAATAATGCACTCCTGCTCCATCCAAGCACATAATTTAACACATAAGTGCTTGGCATAGAGTTTACTTATAATGTTTAAAAGGCTAGTTGGTCTATAGTTAAAGGGGTCATCCCTTCTGCCTTTCTTATGCCACAATCGCTGTTCCCCAATCCTGGGGAAATTGTGCAGTTTGATCAATATGTGTGAAGAAAGCAGCCAGCACAGGAGCCCACCAATCTTTATAGAGCTTCAGAAGTTCCAGCGGGATACAATCATTTCCAGGTTCTTTCCTGCATTTCAATTGCATGATTAACTGCTCTATCTCATATGTGGAGACCGGAGACCAATGTGGTAATGAACCTATTTGAAGAGCACTTTGAGGAGAGATATCATTATAAAGTGCCCGAAAATGAGTTTCCCACAATTCTGGGGTTATTGGGCAAACCTGAAAGGAATATATCTTATTGTTTGGTATTGAAATTAGTCTCCAAAAGCTCATCGAATCCTTGTTCTTCACTGCACTTATTAGAAGTGACCACTTCTTTTGTGTATCAGCCCTTTTTAAAAAAATCTAAGAAGGGCTTTATATTATTTTTTCTTTTCCGATATTTCTATAACCAGGTCTGCATCATGAAAAATAATCGTGCTAATAATTATTAGTAATGGAGAAAAAATAACATATACCTGTGCGTGCTGTGCAAAAGGGTTAGGGTGGCACTACTCACTCAGTCTAGGACTTTACCCATGTTGCGTCCCAGTTGTCCCCTTCTGTCTGGTCTGGTCTGGTGGTCTGGTCTCTTCTCTTCAGTCCAGTTCAGTCTTCTTCAATCTTCAGTTCAGTTCAATCTTCAATCTTTTCCCCCTCTCTACTTCTCTTCAGACTTTGGCGCGGGCTAGGGGAGCCACCCATGGGCAAAAGACTGGGAAATTAAAAATAAAGTGGGGAGGGTGCCTGGCCAGTGTCTAGTGGCTACAGAAGCCCTCTCCCTCCACAAATAGCAGACAGTGATTGCTCTCTCAGCAGCAAAGGGGGGGAAGGAGGATTATCGATCTTTCTTTCCTCAGTTTTAAAGGGGGGAAAGCAGCAGCAGAATCCAAGGAAGGCAGGGCAGTGGAACACAGAATACAACAGCTCTTTTCTGGCTCTCTTGACTTCTCTTCTCCCACAAGGCAGAATGGTGAATGTAGCCCTCCATTTGAAAATCTCTCCATCTGCCTCCCCACCCCCCACTTGTTCCTTTCCCCCTAGCCAATGCTGGCACAGTCACCCCGGGCAACACAAGATTTGAATAGAAACAAGACAACCTGGAACCATGGGGGATTCGCCAGCCAATCATTCACACTTGCAAGTCACCAATCTGAAGCTTGGAGGATGAGACTTTCAAAAAGATTTGCAGGGAGACAAAATGTGGCAAGAGATAGCCACAGAATGGAGGTCCAAATCTCTGGATTTGTTCAGGTCCAAATCTGGAATATTTGTTTTGGACCTGAATCTGAGCAATTGAGCACAGTTGCAACTTGTTCTACTTACGACTCACCCGAAGCAGCTAGATTCGGGTACAAATCAGTATGTACCCAAATTGATTCGCACCTCCATAATTTGCAGCCTAACCCAGGCTGGGTTGCCCTAGCCTGGATTAGGCTGCTTGTGTAAATAGGCTTCTGGAGTACCACAGGTTGACAACCCCTGTTCTAATGCAGGGGGGAAATGCAGTGGTGGTGGTGGTGGAAGCAGTGCTTCAGGCAGGCACAAAGCATAACACCATTCCACCCCCCTGGAGTGACACTGTATTGATGTGCTGCTAATCCTGTGATGATCAGGTGTGGCTTGAGCCAGAGGCATCAAGGTCTGAGGATTGGTCTTCCTCTAGACATCACAGTGGAGGATGTAAAGGGACAGCACTACCTTCTTCAGTCTCCACCCTCAGAAATCTCACTGGCTACAAATATTTCCAAGTCAGGTCTGAGTTGGTTGCCTGGACAACTATCTAGTTTAGGCCTTGCCTCCCAAGAGCACTGCCTTCCTAAAATCTACTTCCAGACAGCTTACCTTCCTGCTTGTCTGCTGCCTCTTTGCCTCCTACTTTCTTCACACTGATCCACATAAACTCTGACCAGTGAACAATTTAGTCTTTGAACAGTCCCTTCTTGAGAGGTGACTTGAATTTTGGGCCAATAGCTACTAGAACTCCCTTAAACTATCAGCCTCTGATCCTACAAATACCCAAGCTTGGCTCTGCCTTGACTGCTATGGCCTAGCACTGACCAAGTCTGGTGTCTACTTATGATAGACCCTCAAAGGAAAGAGAAATGAACCCTGTATCATATACCTGGAAGGTCAGAGAACCTTTTCTGCCAAGCAATGGGCTGGAGGCCATGGCCACATTTGGACATAAAACCACCTCAGGTTGGCCCCACGTGATGTACAAATTATCAGAATTGTGGTTGCAGGACCCAGCCGCAGTTCTGATTCCTCTCCCCAACCACCAGATGAACCCTCGGTTTAAAGTAAGGTACATTTAACAAACCAAGGGTCCAGAGGCTGGATTGTGTCATCCAGTTTGGGCAACTCACCCAAAAAGGTGTTAAGAGAAGAAGTCCCCCCCCCCACTGCTTCAACTTAATTGGCTGGCACAGCTTTCCTTCCTGGGTCTCGGAAGGCCTGCACAGCCAGTTTCTGCCCCCTTCCAGGCTCCAAGACTGTGGCTCCGGCTCATTTGGGAGTGGACCGGAGATGAGCAAGAGAACCTCTGGTTCTCTTCAGTGAACCCACAGTTTGTTAAAACATCCAAATGGACCCCATGAGATGTAATTTCACCTTTCTGAGCAGAATTAGTTTTGTACTGAAAACTTTCCATAAATATGGAAACGACAAACTCCGATTTTCTCCTCTCCTTCCCCAGACAGTCTATAGTATTCATGCGTGGAAAGCTCAATGCAAATCTAATGTTGTTGTTCTTATTTTTAGATCAGGTGTACTCTTATTTATATTCCATATCAAACTATGGTAACATTACTTCAGCCTGGCAGCATTTGCCTTAGATCAAATGCTGGGTTGTGCTGACAGGCTTCTGAGAACTCAGCAACTTGCTGCAATTTCCATGTGCAAAGTGTTACAGAGAATAATAAGTTGCTTGAAATTGACTCTGCATGATTGTCAAGCCAAGCGCTATAGCATTAATCTTTGCTTAAAGAGTATCCAGAAAATATATTCCTAAAGTATTATAGATAGTGAAGCTCAAGGGCACATTGAAGCTGGAATTAAACGCAGCCCCACAATCTTATACTTTAATGTTCCTAGCTTTGTTTTTATGAAGAACTGTCTTCCAGGATTTGCAGGAGGGAAAGGAAAAAAAACACCCTATGTTGATTTTGTATCTCATTATGCAATTAAAGATCCCTAGTGTTTCAGCTTATTTTATCATCTCTATTTCAACATACGCATTTTAAACAGTAGTAAACAAATCTGAGAGGTAAAGGGGGACATATTCTCTTGATTTTGAGGCCATTTGGCTTTATGCCTAGGTTCTTCACTGAGTGGTGGGATGAGACACCTGTAAGTCAGGCAGGGGGTGTGGGGTGGGTGGGTGTTGTGCGGGTTGGAAGTCTGGGAGTGATCTGCCTCCTTAATCGATACAGATCCACCTCTATCCAAAACTGGATGACACCAAAATAATAGTTAGATTCAAGGATAAGAGCGATGCTGCTGAAGCCATTTAGGAACCTAGGCAAGTTACTGTGTCTCAGCATTTCCTATCTTATTGAGGATAAGTGAGATCATTGTGAAGCTTTTGGAGCATTGCCAGCTGTTGTACAACTGACTGATTAATAATATATAGAAAATACAGCCTTGGATGATGCTTATTTAAAAACAATTCACCTGATGATGACACACTCTAGATAATATTAAGCATTTATAAATCACAACAATGGAACCTAGAAAGTGCTTAATGTTGGCTTGTGCCCAGTGTTTTGTTCAAATGTTAGACAAATAAACACTGAAATAAATGCTTGAAATAAAATAATGCACTGAAGGTGTCTATAACAGGGAGGTGCGAGGCCATTCCACCTGCCTTGCTGGGAGTTACCAGCTGGTCTCTCTCTGCTTCCTGTGGAGTTTCGAGCCCAGACGAAGAGCAGCCTGCTTGTCTGCTGCCAAGTTCTAGCTTGCTGGTTGCCAGCCCCCAGACTTGAAGGGGACAACCTATTGCTTGTTCTGGGAGCTACTTGTGAGAGGTGTGGCTTTCGGGGCTTGTTGGCTTAAGAGCAAGGAGGCTTGCCAAAGGTGTAGCCATCAGTGTAGCCGTTGGGCCGCCTGTAGGTGGCTGCCAAAGCCAGACACCAAAGGGGGAGGCCTTTGGGGCTGGCCCTTTGAGGGTGGGAATGAGGGCTGGTGGGGTTGGGTTGTGCCAGGCCTTTTGCAGATATGTGTTTTGGCTCTCTTGAGTGGGATGGTGCTGGGAGTGTGCTCAGTGGTTCTGGGGCAGCTATTACTGTTGTGGTGGGCAACAGAAGAATTGGTGCTGGCAGAGCAGCTTACCGTTACAGGGGAAGGGGAATCAGTAATTTAGTAACTGTTTCCACTTCCAACTGCTCTGTCAGCTCTCAGGCCACAGGGAGCAGCTCCAATGACCCACAGATTCTGTAATGCCCAGTCAGTTCAGAATAAGACAGAAATTGTCCACGATTTGATCATGGATGAGGGAGCTGAACTGGCATGAATAACTGAGACCAGGGGCGTAACTAGGGGAAAATGGCGCCTAGGGCAAGCACTGAAATTGCACTCCCTCACGTCGCCCCCCGTCCAAACATATGACATGCATCTCAGGACTTGGCTGCGGCGTGGTGGGGGGTGTCTTCGCCGTCTGGCCAAGTGTGGGGGGTGGGAGGGGGGGAGGGAGGCTGCCATCCATGTGCTGAGTGGGGAGGAGGGAATGCTAAACAAGGCCGCAGAAGCAGAGCAGGGGAGGAATCCCTCGGCGGGAGGAGGAGAAGACTGAGCCTGTGCAGAGAGAAGCGAGGAAACCATTTCATGCCTCGCGCCCCCTCCTTCCCCCCTACCCGTCGCCACCAAAAGGGTTTGTTCCTCAGACAGCACAACACCGTGACCCACATTTCCAACAAGAGCTTTTCCCCATCCCTCCCTGCCTGCCGCTGCCGCCAAAAAGGTTTCCATACATTCCATCCTCAACACACAACTCCCCATCCCTCCCTGCTTCCTGCCGCCAAAAAAGGTTTCCATTCCATCCTCAGCACACAACATCTCCTCCACATTTTTCAAACAAGAGTTTCCCTCCCCGTCCCTCCCCACCCACTGCCACTGCCGCCAAAAGGGTTTCCATCCTCAGCTACCACAAGTACGTCTCCACATTTGAGTTCTCCCCACACACACACTCAGACCCCACCAACACAGATAATCATTTCACTCTTTGGAGCACACTGCAATTTACTAACTTAAATCAAGATAGAATCAATCAATGGCAGGCAGACAGGGCAGGAAATGGGAAGGAAACAACGAATGTTGCTGGCAGCGGCAGCAGCACACACACAAGGACAGCACACGGCTCAGCTGCTCTCTCTCTGGCCACCCCCACATCACGTGGTCATCGTGCTGCTGCATGCAGGCAGGCTGATTCCGGCATGTGGGTGTGCCACCCACACTCTCCGCTCTCCAGCCAATGGGAGAACTCACACATGCCCACCGGCGCTGCCTGCCCACCTGGAGAGATCTCATCTCACGTATAAATCCCCCCAAAAGGTTTTTGTGGTGGTGGGGTTGGGGCAGAGCGGGGCATCGGCAGACACTTTGCGGGGGGCCTCCACTGGCGCCCAGGGCACATACCCTGCCTGCCCCACCCTAGATCCACCTATGACTGAGACCTGGTTGCAGGAGGCGAGTGGTTCTGTGTGGGCTCAGCTTCTCCCACCAGGTTATTCTGTTGTGGAGCAGGCTAGGGGATGTCGGGGGGCTGTGGTCCATAAGAATACCATTTACCATACCAGGGCCCCTGTGAGACAGCTGACTTATATTGAGTGCTTATTTTTGTGGATGGGAACTAGGGATAGATAGGGGATTCTGTTGGTGTACCATCCACCCCGCTGCCCAACAGTCTCCCTAACTGAACTGACGGAGCTGGTTGCGGAGTTGGTGTTGGAGTCTCCTAGACTCAATATCCACTCTGGGGCTGGCTTGTCTGGTGTGGCTCAGGAGTTCATAGCGGCCATTACAACTACGGTCCTATCCCAATTAGTTTCTAAATCAACTCATGTTGCCGTCCACACACTCAATTTGGTTTTTTGTTCGTATCAGGGGGGTGTTCTGTGGGTGGGGGATCCAGTGGTTTCTCATTTGTCATGGATGGACCACTACCTGATTAAGGTTGGTCTCAAAGCCGCAATCCACCCCTGCAGGTGGATAGGGGTGGTGGAACTATTAGGATGGTCCATCCAAAAAGGCTGCTGGATCCAGTAGAATTTCAAAAGGCTTTGGAGGTTTTTGATGTTTGTGCGGCCGGTAATTCTGTTGATGCCCTGGTAGGAACCTGAATCAGGGCAGTAGACATGATTTGTTCAAAGTGTCCCTTACGACCTGCTGCAAAAATGGCCCCTTGGTATACTGAGGAGTTGCGGGGGCTGAAGTGGTTGGGTAGGCGACTAGAGCGTAAGTGGAGGAGAACTCGTTTTGAATCTGACAGGATACAGCATGTGACCCATTTGAAGACTTATGCGGTGGTTGTACATGCAGCGAAAAAGAGTTTTTGGTCTGTGCTTATTGCAACTGCAGGTTTGCGCTCAGCAGAGCTATCCCAGGTTGTGAGGAGTTTGATTTCTGCATCGTTTACCTCAAATCAGTCCCTGGGGTTGTTCTGCTGTGGTGCTTTTAGTGGGTTCTTTGTGAACAAGATCTGGAAACTTCAGTTAGCTGAGAATGTGGCAGCCAGATTCGTCTCTGGGGTAACCCGGAGAGACCATATTATGCCTGTTTGGAAACAGTTATGCTGGCTGCCAATATGTTTCCGGGCAAAATTCAAAGTGCTAGTTATTACCTTTAAAGCCCTGAATGGCTTAGGTCCAAGTTATCTTAGAGAGTGCCTTCTTCTACATGATCCCCACCACACATTAAGATCATCTGAAGAGGTCCGTCTCCAGAGGCGGGCCTTCTCAGTAGCTGCTCCGGAGCTGTGGAATGCACTCCAAGCAGAAATCCGTAATTTGAGTTCATTACTGTCCTTCAGGAGAGCCCTTATAACCTATCTGTTTGGCCTGGCCTACCAGGGTTTCTAAATGATTGAAAAGCTGTTTTAAATTGTTTTACATTGCTGCTCTGATTTTCCAGGGGTTTTTTTTTAGCTGTTTTGGTTTTATTCTGTTTTTATAGTTTGATTTTAACTGTTAACTTGTTTTAATTGTTTTTACCATGTTGTAAACTGCCCTGAGCCATTTTGGAAGGGATAGTGGCTTCCAAATAAGGAGGATTTGGTGACTTGGCAGCTGTGAACTGATATGCAACTCAAAAAGGATATTGGACAGAAGTTATATAATGACATCAGCAGTTACAAAAATGATGTCACATTTGCTCTTCAGGTTGGAATCATTTGTCATGTTTTCAATGTGACAGCTGAAAGGCTGGGTATCGGTTGGCAGGTTTGGCTTTTTTTAGGCCAAACTTTGGGTTACGGCCCATTTGACCCATGAGTATACCCCTCAGGTTCTGGCTAAGTGAGCACAGTAGGCCAGGAAAGCATGGCACCATTCGAGTTTTTCATTGGCTTTGTGTCTGCTGCCTCTCAGTACAGTGACTGACATTCAGAATAAGGAAGCAGCCTAAAAGTACCTCTAAATGAACTGCACCGTGGCACCATGGAAGGTGCCAAAAATTGCCACTTCACCAGTGTAGTTGGAAGCTTTGTTAGATTGCTCTCTTGCTGCACCAGCACTTCCTTACTCTAAAGGTCCGCCAGTGTTCTAGCCTGTGAGCACTACTTACAAGGCAACAGGTCATGTATTGTTACCCAGCAGGTTTCCCACTCATCATCTGAGCAGTGAAAATTTGGAATCACAGCAGCTGCAACACTCCTGAAAACCCACTGCCAATGCTGGTGGTGGGGAAAGGGATGCTGCCCCAAGGACAGAAACAACTAGCTGCAGCACTAATGGAGTTTCCCCTCAAATTCATGACTTAAGTTATTTCTTTCTTTCTTTCTTTCCCCCAAATCTGCTCACTGAAGCTATAGGAACTATAAATAATTTCTTCTTTTCAGGGAGACTTGCTGATTAATTTTCCCTCCTGCTGATTGATTTCATATTCACTTACCACTTCCCAGTTTATCCTCACAAAGGAATTGACTACAAATTATTTTAACATGAAATCTCCTTGGCTTTCAAAGCCTTTCTATCTCCTGTCTTGCAGATGACATCCCGCTCCATCCCCATCCATGGGTGCTGAGAGAGCCTTAAGAACAGTACCAGGAGTCTGAAATAGAAATGAGGCAAGTATTGATTTTCAAACAAATGAGTGATCATCCGGCAAAAACAGAAAGTGCAACGAATGTACTTAGTGGATATATGAAATATTACCATGTATAAGGTAAATCCCTTAATGCTCCACTATGGCCCCATTCCCCAAGCCTTCCAGCCAGGAGCTTTATACCTAATGCCATTAATTTAGTAGAACAGATAGTAGATAAGTAGGTCCTTCAGAAATGACACTATCCTCATGATTAAAGACTGTGGTGATCTATCAGCAAATGACTCTGTGAAACCAAACAGGGGGCACTAGATACGGGCAATGCCCGTGTCCATCATAAAACAAAAACAAGATTGCTTTGAGTTTGAATGATTCTGGGATGGGGATGAAACCCATCAAGACCAAGAATTAGAAGCCAATTGCCTAAGCAATTCATTAATTTTGATTCCTTCAGGAATCCCTGTCCTCAGGACCCAGCTTTTCCATTCACATGGATGAAATTCTTAGTTGATACTAAACTCTGTCATTTCTTGTTCTCTTTGGCCTGGCACCATTGCCTAATGCCTAGTTCTCAGAAACAGAAAATGAGATTATAAACCTGCGAGTGAGTTTGTACCACTTCAGACTGTAGGTGGGACACAGATCAAAAGGTGTTTTATTCAACACAAAACCATAGAAAACCAGATTGTCAGGGATAATGAATCTAGCTTAGCCTTCTCCTTCACATGCTAATTTTCAGCTTGGAGGAATGTTTTTTTCAATGGGAGACCATTTTCATAATGTGAGCCCCTACCTGCTGTAAGAAGTGGTTCAGTCTAAGACATCAGTGGCTGGCTGTTTGTGATAGCTAGGCCCTAAAGGCACTTCAGCAGGTCTGGTTGAAGCCCCATTAGCACTTGGACTCACAGGGGGAGCCTCAGAGGAAGCCTGTGTAAGAATTGAACATAGGCCCCATCGTATAATTTCCCCATAAGGGTCTTTGGGAAACTCAAAAAGATTAATAACTCCTGAATGGCTAGGCAGAAAGCTCTGAAATTGTACATGGTGTTTCTACGTGATGATGCCATTAAGTATGCAGACTTTCAAAGATACTGAGCTAACTCACACAATCAAAAACTGTGTTCTACCCAGGTTTGGGAGTTGTGTGTGCTCCCAATTTTCAGTTGTGTGGAAGCAAGGTAAGAGGAAAACCTGGGCAGAAGTGATTGTGTGGAAGCGAGGGAGGAGGAAATGCTAATTTCTTACGTTGCTTCCACACAACTGAAAATTGGGAGCACACAACTCCCAAACCTGGGTAGAACACAGTTTTTAATTGGTTGAATAACCTCATTGGTTCACTCATTGATTTTTTAATGAATTCTTTAAAAATAAACACCTTCTAAAACTGAAGTGTCATTACTGCTTTATTTCTTGGCAGAAGGTTACCCCCATTTTTTGCATTCCCTATAACTCCAGAATGGCTGAGCAGAAAGTTTCTTTCCTTATAGAAAGGATACAAACAGCTATGGTGGTATATTATGGGTACACATGGCTAGAACATAGGAACATAGGAAGCTGCCATATACTGACAGCCATATAGGTCCATCTCACTCAGTATTGTCTACGCAGACTGGCGGCAGCTTCTCCAAGGTTGCAGGCAGGAATCTCTCTCAGCCCTATCTTGGAGAGGACAGGGAAGGAACGTGGAACCTAGATGCTGTTCCCAGAGTGGCTCCATCCTCTAAGGGGAATGTATTACATTGCTCATACATGTAGTATGCCATTCATATGCAACCAGGACAGACCCTGCTTAGCTAAGGGGACAAGTTATGTTTGATACCACAAGACCCGCTCTCTTCTAGAAATATGCACCACCACTCTAGTCTTCCTCCCAGAAGTTCAGGGTGGCATACAGGGTGAAGGGCTGCCTTATTTTATCCTCACGACAATCCTGCAAGGGTATTCATATGACCGGGTGGGTGGGGTGGGGGCGGCAAGGTGGAACCCACCTTCCCCCCAGTCAAAAGTCTCTGATTACTTCAGCATGCTGCTGCGTGCCCACACTATCCATGCTACTCCAGGTAGAACAGAATAATGAACAGGTCTTGGAACTTGGATAAGTGGAGGATGGGGAAATGGGTCCCAGCCTCCAGGAATCCAATAATGCATTGCACAATGAATGTAGTGCATTGGGGGGATTCTCCCAGGAGTTGGGTACTCTAGGCACCTTACTCTGTGCATGCTCAAGCTGTTTTCAGTCAAGCACCCACATAACCCAGGCACCAAGGTTAAGGGCATGCTCCTGAACCACACTAAAAGGTTGGGTTGGGTGGGAAGGTAGCACTGGGATCTGGCTCCGTCCACACATTGAGCTTCCTAGTCTTGTGGAAACTCAAGCCAGTTGTTTGTGTTCCAAGTCCAGTTCAATACTCTACTATACCACAAACTATTTACTATTATCATTATTATGTAGCAGCTGAAGAGTGACATAAACAAAAAAAATAGCGGTCTCTGCTCCAAAGATTTTACAATATAATGACATTAGAAATGTTTAAGGTGGCAGTCACTAGGGATAATCACTCTTCAACATAGTTAGACCTACTTCTAAATACACATATATAGGATTGAACTGAATAGCTTGTTAAAATGGGACAGTAATGGGCTGGATGAGGGATAACGAACTGAGACTGAATCCAGACAAGACAGAAGTACTTGTTGTGCGGGGTCGTTACTCGGAAAACAATATTGACCTGCCTGTTCTAGATGGGGTCACACTTCCTCAGAAGGAACAGGTATGCAGTTTGGGAGTGCTTCTGGATCCACGCCTCTCCCTGGTTTCTCAGGTTGAGGCAGTGGCCAGAAGTGCTTTTTATCAGCTTCGGTTGATACGCCAGCTGCGTCCGTTTCTTGAGATTGATGACCTCAGAACAATAGTACATTTGCTGGTAACCTCCAGACTTGATTACTGCAAGGCGCTCTATGTGGGGCTGCCTTTGTACGTAGTCCGGAAACTACAATTAGTACAGAACGCAGCGGCCACATTGGTCTCCGGGTCATCTAGAAGAGACCATATTACTCCTATATTAAAGGAGTTACACTGGCTGCCAATAGGTTTCCGGGCAAAATACAAAGTGCTAGTTATAACCTATAAAGCCCTAAACAGCTTAGGCCCACGTTATTTAAGAGAACGTCTTCTTCTGCACAATCCCCATCGTCCACTGTGTTCATCAGGGGAGGCCCGTCTCTGGCTACCTTCAAGTCGGTTGGTGGCCACTCAGGGATGGCCTTCTCAGTTATTGCTCTGAGACTTTGGAATGCGCTTCCTGCTGACATAAGACTCTCCCCATCCCTAGCGGTTTTTAAAAGAGCTCTGAAGACTCATTTTTTTAACCAGGCCTTTTAACTTTTTAACTTTAACTTTTGTAATTTTAAATACTGTAAATTGTTTTTGTTTTTAGGCTGCTTTTTGGCATTTTAATTGATTTTAATGTTTTGTGTTTTTGTATTGTTTTATTATTGTGAACTGCCCCAAGACTTTGGTTTGGGGTGGTATAGAAATGTATAAAATAAAATAATAATAATAATAATAATAATAATAATAATAATAATAATAATAATAAATAAATAAATAAATAACAAAATGAGAATAATTAAAAATAAGGCTGGCAGTACCAATGTATTATATATCTTGCATAGCCATTTAATCTTCTAGGCTGAACTACACTTTTCCCTACTCCCCTTGATTACTAGTCTAAATCCTCTTCTCTCAAGTGTGGAAAACCTAACATCAACCTCATTGCTTGTATTTAAAATTTTAAAAGAGAAAAGGAAATCTTTTTAGTAGCCACTTCTAATTTCCGTTCAAGGGTCATTGCCAAGAATTGCTTCCCAGGTGATTTATCTGATAGCCTCATTTATTTGGCCCTAAGAAGCACATCTCCCATTTTCATCTGCTCAAAAGCTTTTAAAATGGGGTTTCCAGGAACTCATGGCTAATATTATTAGCTTGATAAGAAAACTGCTGATATCTGTTCCAAGGAATGAATAAAGGCAGGCAGGCAGGCCTAGTTCACACAGTCATTCAAATCTAGTTTTAATGTGGGTTACCAATATTAGCATGAGTGTGTGAACCCACACCAAGGTGGTTTATGGCCCGAGATGAATCTGAGATTCCTAGCTTGGCATAGATTCACACGATCATGCTGATGTTGCTAACTCACATTAAACCTAGGTTTGAATGATTGTGTAAACAAAGAAAGAAAAGGGCTACTACCAGGTTTTTACAATTTCTGTCACTCTAATCTTTTGTTCTGCTAAGTACTCCAATAATTGTTCACCTTTCCTTTAATTTAAGAAAGTAATAATCACAAACATGAATTGGGATTATTACTTTGTGGATTGGGTGCATCTTTCAGTGCTTCCAATCTGTATAGGAATTCCAATCCGTACACAGAGTCATTCAGTGTCTGGTTGCCTCCTTCATTCCAGGTGGTTAACTGGGACTAAGAAAGGATGCAAACTTTGTATGGCCAGCTTTCTTTAGTCACCGCAGGACACATCTGCCTTTCCTGCAAATTCTCCCAGGATTCCTGACTGGGTGGTATAACAAGTAATCAAGAATGCAGGAAGTTACCTTTCAGATACGACCTTAGATATTACACTGGCATATCTTCTCCAAAAACTAAAGGAGAAAATGCCGATCAGAATAATTAACCATTGGAGACACAGAATTTTAAGAGCATCATCGTGCAAAGTGAGTTGGGCAGCAATGCTCAGATTGTTTATCCCAGAGTAAACCCTTTGAGGTTCTATTGCCATGCCATCCCTAAGACTAATCCAGAGCTAGTGGTATGAAGACTGTAGTGGTGACCATCTGTGAATGTTGTTAACTGAATTCCTAATTCGCTGACAATCTAAATCTCAAGAAACCTAAATAGCAGATGCCTGAGAGGAAGGTGACTTGCATAGTGGAGAAGTCTGAGGATGCTATTCCCTGGTTCCTTTGAAAAGGCCTGAAGTTTCTATCCCATTCCAGTTCAAGGATCAGAAGGGATTTATTCCTTTAGCTAGCAGTTCTCTCTTAGCTCTGTCTATAATTCTGGATAAAACCTAAGCCTGTATTTCTCATCTTTTCTGCCCATTATAAGGGATATTATAACAGTAATAATAATGATGAGGATTTCTTTTTGCCAGATGAAAGGTGACTGTGTGATATTCCTGAAGGTAAGTACAGTAAAGTCTGCCATGCACGATGAACTGAAATTGCAGTTTTAATCAATTAATTGGTTCCCAAAGGCTCAAAGAAAGAAAGAAAGAAAAGTGATAAGGGATTGTGAGACATAGAACTTAAGCAATTCTTTCAAATTGTATCAAATGAGTCATTCTTTCTATCAAAAATATCCAAAAATGTCATGCTTCACTAATGCAGCTATTTTGTCTGATCTTTCCCATACGTCTCCACAATGACATTAATTGTTGTTATTCATAGAGGGTAGAAATGTGTGAAACCTTTCCCTATATTGTCACAAGTATTTCCATCTACAGTACCTAGCCATAGGCCAGCATGAGATGTTTAGAAGGGACACCTCAAAAGTGAATATGCAGTTACTTACATGCATATTATGTTCATGTTATGATCATGGGACCTGAACCTCCCCCTACGGGTGATAGGTCCCAGGAAAATGTAAGAGACCCCAGTTTGTCACAGCTTGACTTTATTTTAAAAGGTTTTTTTTAAAAAATGTGTACTCTACCACATGGCTCAACAGAGTCCTTGAGGCAGTTAATAAGATTAACATGTAATAACAATAGAAAACTCAGTATAATACACTAAAACAGAAGAACAGATTAAAATCAATTAACAGAGACCAAATAGCATCAAATCAAGAAAACTACTTCTGAGATAAACAGTTTAAAAACTCAGCCACAATTTCCAAATGTCTTCTGGAATTAAAAAAAAAATCCAGGCAATTTCCCTAAAATTTACAACGGGGGGGGGGGGCTGACAATCTTTCATTGATAAGGTGTTGTATACCGCTTGATTTTTTTTTTTTTACACTTGATTATTCTACCTCTGACTAGGAGGAGCTGAATGTATGAACTGACTTAATTGAAATATATTACATTTGAGGTGGCATGTAAGTTCTATTTGAACACATTTTTGCACACATGCAAATTACCACTTGATGTTGTAGTAATCAAATGACATGCATGTGTGAATTAGGCTTTGCTTTGATTTGATAAGTGACATATCATTTTTTCATGGATGATGCCTGATGTCTGGAGACCAATGCTGGATATTATTACTTCATGAATCCTTAAATGAAGTTCAGTATTGCTCCTTCAAACAAATGCTGAAATTGTAAAAAGCAGCTCTAATTTCTGTATGTAAGACATGTGAATTAAATATGGAGCTTTATGCATAATATCTCCAATCCAAAGTTTGACATGACTTAGTCCCTTTGAAATTAATAGAACAAGTTTAAATTAATGGAACAAATCATTCAAGTTGCTTAGCTTTAAATAAGACTTTGTCATGCCTCACTTCACCTGGATCAAGGCCATCCCTCATTTTTTAGAACAGGCAAACAAATGATGATTCGTACAAATCAAATTTTGGAGATATTTGGAGATATCAGTGTTAATTCTCAGCTGTGCATTATTGTCTATGAGGATGAACCATTGTTTGCATTCCTTGATTATTTATTACTGAAGATGTTTTGATCAAACTGCCATATCCCACACTACTCTGAGAGAGGAATGTGTGTGAGGGCAGCTGGGAGAGAGTGCTGCTGGCATGCGAAGATAGCTGGGAAGAGTGCCGCCAATTCAGAAAGTGGCAATGAGTGGCAGTGGAGCAGGAATGCACCTTCTCTCCTCTGTTTTAAAGGTGCCGGGGATGTGTTTCAAATCACGATTTGTGAACATCTCTACACTGAGAGTGGGGTTAAAGGGCAAATTTGACATTCTGAATTTGAAATTTCACATTCAAATACCGAAATATGCTGAACTGTGAATATTTGCTAATATTCATTTTAACTCTGCCTCTTGAGTAAGAAAAAAATTGAAAGAATTTGAGGGGAAAAATGATAACCTCAAGTGATGATCACTAATGTCCTTTCCATTAAACATTGTGGGGAAACGTCATTAGTTACTTCAAAGGGCTCTTTCACAAAACATATTTTGTTCTCTTGTGGATAAATGAAAGGACTGATCTTCATCAGATCAACACTATTGCTGAGTATCACTAGGGTGGCTGCCTCAAAAAATGTGTCCGAAAAATGATTTACAGATACCTTATGGTCCATTAAGCAGGTGTTAGAGACAGAGATGCATCACCATCCCGCAGTGTGACCGAAGTCATTGATGTCTTTGTCTGGATCAGTCATTCAAGTACACAAAGGAGAAACTTCTATTTTATTTGGTAGGATGCCATTTGTCAGAGCTGGCACAGAGACAGGCTGAAATAAAAATGATGCACAGATGTAGCCATTTTTAATTAAACAGTAAACTGACCACAAGGTTTTATTATAAGGGTGAATAATTTTTTCCCCTTGCTCGTGTATCATGTGACTATAGCTATAGATACTCGCTTGAGTTAAATAAAACAAAACAGGATTTGATACTCAACAGATAGCTGAAATCTGTTCAAAACAACCCCAAGCATTTAAGTAGGAGGTGGTAGCAGGTTAAACATAGGACTTGTTCACACATACAGGTACAACTCTTGATTTTTCATCACGTAGGCTTTGTTCATATTGATTGAAGTACATCAGCAGTTCTGCTTGCAGCCTCCCGGCCGGGGGTCTACTTGTGTGTTGTTGCATGCCACGGCAACACACAATCAAAAAGACGGGGTTTGCGGAGCAATCGCTCTGCTAACCTTGGCTAAGGGGAGGGGGAATTAGGAGAGTTCGCTGCTGGGACCCGTGCAGCTCCCGTTGCAGCACACAATCGCCCCAAAGCAGGCTAGGCTCCCTTAGCCCACTTTTGGGCAATCATGAGAATCACCTCAACATCTAGAGAAAACATGGCCTGATGGCTAAGGTGGTCTGTATAGTGCCCATGAACCTGAAGAAGCATCTGGTAAGGTCTAGGCTTTAAGACAGTGAATACAGGGGTGTGGGCTGCCTGATTTGTGAGAAAAGAGGGTAGTTGCCAAATTAAAGGGAAAGTGTATAAGACAGTCTATCTGGAATGTGAAGAATTTTAATTGGGGAGACAGGTAGGCCCCAGTTAACAAGGTATAAAGAGCATTTAGCAGTAGAGGTGTTCACATTTGGCAGTAGGGCTGATCTAGTTCAGTTTGAGTCTGAACTCTCTCTCTCTCTCTATATATATAAACACTGGGACTTCTCCGAGGCTGCGGGGGTGGAGGTGTCTACGGAGTTTCCCCCTCCTCCTGTCAGTCTTCCTTATGTCAAAAAGCACCATGTTTGGGCAAGCTTTGGCCATTTTCGGGTCTTTCCCCATTGCAGCGCCCATTTTGGAAGCCACCACACATGCCCAGTGCCCCCCTGCGGGGCCTGGGTCATGATTTGAATCTATTCGCATATCCCTATTTGGCAGACATGCAAAATAATAAAAACCATTTGAAACCCTGGGCAAAGCATACCAAAGGAAAACATAAGGAGTTGTGCAAACATTTGTTTTTTACAGAAGGAAATACAATAAAGTGAAGATTAAAGAAGCCATGTGTACTGAACTGCTGCAACCAACTATTAATGTTAGGGAAGGAATGAAAGAGGCAACAAAATGTATTGTTATATAAAAGGGTTAAAAATGTGTTCTGTAGAGTCATCTCCTCCTCCCTCCTCTCCCCTGTTCTTGGATTGGTTATTTAGTTTCAGTTGCTGCCCTTAATCTTAAGAGTTTTCAGCTGTTTGAGATAGAGCATTGACATTGATGTTTTAACATTAAAATAATTTGCTCAGGTTTGTAAGATCTTTGTTTATTTGTTTTACCTGCGCATTAAAGAGGTCTTAAAATCTTGTTTTCCAAGTTAATCCAAAGAAAGTGGGCAGAGCTCACCATTCTCCTTTTTTAAACTCAAGAATCCCATTCCCTTGTAATGGATGAGAGGTATTGTTGCAAACCCAGACCCAAATAACGACTGGGCATATGTCGTTGGACGAAACTAGGGCCACTTTATTGAATAAATACAAAACCTGCAATGAGGAGTTAAACTAAAGTGCGGGAATCCCTTATGTGGGTCAGTCTCATAGGAGGTATGCCCACGGGGGGGGGGGGGCGGGAGAGAACCAGGCTTTGATTCAGCTCGATACCAGACTGAACCTCTTCTTGTTCATGAGGTTACCCTCAATGAGGGGATGCATGCCATCCCACCTCAACTCGAGTCACGAGGCACTGAGCGGCGTTTGCTGGCATGCATCCGAGTGGGAATGGATCCAGCCCAAGAGTCTCAAGATCTCCAAGCCTTCCTCCATATTCCCACTCACCATAAGAGCCCTCCAGCCCAACACCAATGCAATTAATCTACCCTGACCTGCACTCATCTGCAAAGTGATCAAATAAACCCCGTGACCACCTCAACAAAATCAGTAAGAAGTAGGCAGGAAAAGGCCACTAACACAGCCAATTAGCTGCAACCCCAAAAATTCCTACTTGGCCCCCAAAGGTGACCAGAATATTCCTCACTGAGTTAAGGGACAGGCAGGATGGTGCCTGCCCACAGAGCAACAGAGAGGAAAGTGACAGAGCAGGCTGCTTATGCAGGTGCTCCTGAATTCTGATTGGTCTGTTGATAACATGTGCTGAGGGATAAAAATGACAGCCCGCATGCCCATCTCTTGGGTCGAGCCCATAACTGTGCCCCCCCTCACCCAGTATCACCTCTAAAGGAGCGGGGAGCAGTTTTGCTATGGGATAGCTTGAGGTTGCTGTTGTTTTCACTCTTTTTGAACGTAAGGGCTGACAAAAAGAACAAGAATGCACCAGTGCAACAAGAGAGCAGCCTAACAGAGCTTCCCACTAACAGCACAAGTGCAACATAAAAGAAGCAGTTTTTGATGCTCCACTTCCCCAGGAAGCCCTCTGTGCCACATGAAAATATGCCCCTGAGGGTTCCACAGTCTTTGAGAACATATTTTTGGATGGCACAGAGGCCTTCCTGGGGAAGGGAGGATGTAAAAAAAAAAAAAAAAAAGCTGCTTCCCTGCTGCACTGGTGCAGTTAGCTGGGAAGTTCTGTTATGCTGGTCTCTCACTGCACTGGTGCATCCTTGCTCTGTATGTCATCCACCATCATTAGGTGTGCACTCCAATACAGTGGAAAGGGCATGCCCAGCTCCCAAGCATTTGAAACAAAATTAACATAATAGAGAATTAGGGAAAGAGTGTGACTTGCTGTTTTTTACAGCTTTGGGGATAGAGGGCTATATGTGTACTTAGGCTGAGATTTTATTTATTTTATTTTATTTGCGGCAGGGGAGTAATAATGTTCAATTCAAAACAGCCCTCTAGGCACTTTCCAATTTAAAATCAATAACTATATACAACAGCACATACATAAACTCCAACCGACTAAAACAACTTAAAACGAGATATAATAAAACACAGATTAAATATAAGCTGCAGCATAAATAGGACACAGTTCAGTTCCTAGATGCCCAGCAAAAGCAAACTTTAAAAGCTTTCTTAACGTCTTTAATAGAATCAGCCTGCTCGATCTTTCTTGGAAAAGGGCTCCATGGAGGAGGCACCACAAGAGAAGGTCTAAATGGAACCAGGCAGGCTTCTCAGAAGATAACAGTCCATAGAGAGATCCCTACAAGGACAGGTGGGATAAGAGCAACCATATTGGCTCATGAGTTAGCAAACAGTAGAGGGGAAAGGTAGCCATGCCACTGACTGGTTTCCAAATCAAAAGGGCTGGTTGAGTGCTCCAGCACTGGAGTTATATAGTTGTATAGCAGAGCAACGTTCAGTCAAACTACTGAGGATGCTGGAGATTTTTATTTAAGGTGGCGGCTGAGGACTTGAGAGATGCTTCAGTATGGAGTTACTAGTATGAAATTATAGTACTAGTTTTGGGGACTGGTATGTTTGGGGGCAGAGTTGTGACATGAGGCCACACCTGAAGAGAAGCTTACCAGGTGTAATCACATATGAAAGAAATGCCATAATATATGTGCTTCTTAACGTATTAAGGTCTGTGTTCCTCACTGACAGTGTTTATGTATGAGAGAGAGGCACACACACACACACACACCCTCAGGCTATTGAAGTCCAGATGCTGTTAGGGTTGCAATATGCTGCTAGGGTACTGGCAGTCACTTGGGAGTAAAGGTGAATATTAATGAGCAGAAACTGGAACCTACCATCTGAAAGCATCACAAAAGGCTTTCATATCAGTAGGGTGTCACCTTGTTTTTTCAACATGCTTTATAGTCAGCTGACATTTTTGGATCACTAAGGCCTGAGATAAATGAAAGCAACAAAGAAAAAGAAAAGTGTTAACTTTACAGAATAACTTTTGTATATTGAGGTCTAGCTATAGAAAATTGCCACATTGATACTTTCTTATATTGCTGGTCAGGAACAGAAGAAAATGCCCTGCTGGATCAGGCCCAAGGCATATCTAGTCCAGCATCCTGTCTCACACAGTGGCCCACCAGTTGCCTCTTGGAAGCCCACAAGCAAGAGGTGAGGGCATGCCCTCTCTCCTGCTGTTACTCCCCTGCAACTGGTACTGAGAGGCATTTTGCCTATAGCCTATTGCCATCAGACTAACAGCCATTGATAGACCTGCCCTCCATGAATTTGTCTAAGCCCATCCAAGCTAGTAGCCATCACTACATCCCATGGCAGAGAATTCCATAGATTAATTATGTGCTGTGTGAAAAAGTACTTCATTTTGTCAGTCCTAAATTTCCCAGCCTTCAGTTTCATGGGATGGTTCCTGGTTCTACTCTTGTGAGAGAGGGAGAAAAGGTTTTCTCTGTCCACTCTCTCTACTCCAAGCATAATTTTATGCACATTGACCATGTCTCCCCATAATTGCCTCTTTTCCAAACTAAAGAGTTCCAGATGCTGTAGCCTTGCCTCATTAAAAAAAATGTGTTCCAGACCCCTGATCATCTTGGTTGTCCTCTTCTGCACTTTTCCACTTCTACAATATCCTTCTTAAGATACGGTGACCAGAACTCTATGCAATACCCCAAATGTGGCCACAACATAGATTTGTATAAGGGAATTATAATACTGGCAATCTTATTTTCAATCCCCTTCCTAATTATCCCTAGCATGAAATTTGCCTTTTTCACAGCTGCTGTGCACTTAGTCAACACTTTCAACGAGCTGTCCACCATGATCCCAAGATCTCTCTCCTGAGCAGTCACTGACAGCTCAGACTCCATCATTGTATATGTGAAGTTGGGGTTTTTTTTGCCCAATATGCATTTCTTTACACTTGCTTACATTGAATGGCATTTGTCATTTTATCATCCACCACCCAGTTTCAATAAGGGCATTGGATAAGGGTATGAGATCCTTTTGGAGCTCCTCATAATCAGTTTTGGATTTCACTACCTTAAATAGTTTCTTTGGCTGGAGGACTGCTTTGAGAAGGAATGCATGGTAGCAGCTAAGATCCCAAGTCACATTCCAAAGCAGCCTTTAGCAAACCCATTGATGCAGCTGCCATTTTCTTTCCCTTCACTTCTGGATTGGAAAGTGGGGCAAAGCATTAGCTCTTAACAAGAGAGATTGACAAATTTACCCCAAGGTCTTCCAGTTCCTGATCCATAATTTATACTATCAATTTGAGAGCATGCTTAGTATACAAAGGACACTGTGGTCTCTATAACTATCTCCTACATTACCATCAAATACTATGAGCGAAAAGTTAATACTATTCTGATTTTATAAGGGAGAGCTTTCACTGAGCAAGAGTGAAATGGAATGGATTTCAAGCATAGATTCAATGACCAGATTCCATATTCCATCCTTATTATCCTTCAAAAGTACTGGGCATTCTCTGTGATCCTTCATGCTTCTGAAAACAAATCCCACTTTGTCGTGTCCATGTTGAAGCAATGTATAACTTCTTTGGGACATTCACAGGACCAAAGTGGGTGGGTGGTCACGGCAGGTGGGGAGGCTTCCAAAACCTTGCCTCCCCGCCCCCCACCAGAAGATCCTTGTAAGCCTGGTGGGAGAGTGCTCCATGCTCCCACCCGGTCAGCCTTGATCCGTGCAGTGTGGAGCAGGGTGGATTGCTCAGAGGCTGGGACCCACTTTCCCAGCTTCTGAGAACCCCACAATGCACTGTGCTTTGTGGAGATCCCCTCAGTGATGGGCATGCACCCTTCAGTGTTTCAGCACCGGCTGAAAGTAGACAGCACTGAAACATGGGCAAGTAAACGGGATTAAGGGACAACTCACTCCCTTTACCTTGTCTAAGAGTCTGGCTTCTTAGCCAGGTTTGCTGCCAAGGTGCCACCAGGAAGCCAAACCCAGGCTTAACTGCCCTAGCCCAGTTTTGGCTGCTCATGAGAACAGCCTACTTGGCAACTAATAGGAAGCTGAACCAGGAATGCTTGGGGTTTCATTTGAAGAGAGCTCATCCATGATGCTCATCTAATGATTTTTGTCTTTTCTTGCCTGACAACAAACTTGTGAAATCCGTCAGCACTGTCTACTTTTCGTTCATAATAAATGACCCTTTATTCTTCTTAAAGGTCTTGCTCTCTACCTCACTACCCCAAAGAGAGTTTGCTTCCAAAAAAGTCCTATTATCTATCAAAACCTCTTGTGGGGCTTCATTTTACTTTATACCTTGACTTCTCTTATCATTCCTTTGCAGTGTTGTGACTTCTGTTATCCTTTCAGGCTTTGTTCAGTATCATGTTTGTACAATATTCTTTGCCCTGGCCTGTACTGGGCAACTTACTCTCTAGCAGTGGCCTTTACTGTCTTCATGGTTTTTATCAGAAGGCATCATACATAACCTTTGGGCATATGGGAGACAATCTTTGTCAAGTTTTTGTTCACTGCATTTCAGTCTTCATAGCTTTGCTCCTTCAGTTTAAACCAGATCATGTCTAGCATCTCAGATTCACTTAAGTGAAATACTGTCTTTTTACACTTATTGCATTCCACTTTCTGGTTGATGCATCAGGTGGTTGTTGTTGTTGTTGATGATGATGATGATAGTAAACATCAATGGTAGTAATAACAATAATGAGAAGAAGAAGAAGCAGTAGTTATATAGGACCTAAGGGAGATTGAAGCACATCACATACATTGGCTCAATAATCCTGACCATCGTGATCAGGCCAATGACCCAGGAGCACTCATGGCGGCCCCCAAAATGGCCACCATCAGTGGCGGCAATTACTTCCTTATCTTACACTATTTTAATGCCCCCTGCCACCCTCGAATGAGGCCCAAACCAATTCATATTTGAACTTCACTGGGCCCAAAGCAAGGAGGGGAAAACCCAAACATGTCCAGTCTGGTTCGAATCTGGTTTGGATTTGAAATGAACTCGGCAAATCGGTTTTCTCACATTCCTTCCTGGGGTAAGGGGTGCGCTTGCACTCTTTAACCCAGGTAAAAGCCCAGGTACAAAACTCAGGCTTGTGGGGGAGGCAGCACCAGGATCAGCCTTGATCCCGGCACTGCACACAAGCAGACCTACTCAGGTAGGCCTTCCCTAACATGGGTAGGGCTGTTTGTGTGCCTAGTCTTGAAGCCTGAATAACTGCATATGATACCAATCCGTACATGTTTGTACTGTACACAGATTGTAAATAATAACATGTGAACAGGGCTCCTGGCATGGAAAGGAGGCACGTCATAATCAGAGGTACAACTAGGTAATTTTGGACCCTGGACCTAATGAGCTTACTCCCCACAACACACAAAATAAGCATCCTCTCCATATATATACACATTTCACCACATACCCACAGGTATGCATTTGGTGTGGGGGGAGGACTATACAACCCTCCCCCCCAAAGATCCATACATCTCATTGATAGTTCACCACAAACCCACAGATCAGGGCCAGAGTGCATTTGCAAAGAAAGAAAGAAAATGACTATGCAAGCCCCGATGGATACACATAGCTGCTTGACCATTCATAATGAATGGGAGAGATCCGCTGGCAGAGATAATCAGGATATTTGGTGCAAGGTATTATCAGAATGCTGATGACACCCAAATCTATTTCTCCATGTCCACTCCATCAGGAAGTGCCCTAACTTCCCTAAATGCCTGCCTGGAGGTAGTAATGGGCTGGATGAGGGAGAACAAACTGAGGCTGAATCCAAGCAAGATGGAGGTACTCATTGTGGGAGGTCAAGACTTAGAAAGTGGTGATCTGCCTGTTCTAGACGGGGTTGTACTCCAACAGAAAGAGCAGGTATGAAGTCTGGGAGTACTTCTGGACCCAAACCCCTCCCTGATTTCTCAGGCTGAGGCAGTGGCCATGGGTGCTTTCTATCAGCTTCAGCTGATTCACCAGCTACGTCCATTTCTGGAGATAAACAACCTTAAAACAGTAGTGAATATGCTGGTAACATCCAGGCTTGACTATTGCAATGTGCTCTGCATTGGGCCGACTTTCTACATAGTTCAGGAACTGCAGTTGGTACAGAATGGATCAGCCAGGTTGGTCTCTGGGGTTCCCCAACAGAACATATTACACCCATTTTAAAAGAACTACACTGGCTGCCAAAAAGTTTCCAGGCAAAATACAAATTGCTGGTTATTGCCTACAAAGCCCTAAATGGCTTGGGTCAGGTATTCAGAGAGCACCTTCTTCTTCATCAACCCCACTGCCAGTTAAGATCATTTGGGGAGGTCAAGTTGCAGTTACCACCAGCTTGGTTGGTGGCGACTCAAATCTGGGCCTTTTCTAGAGTTGTCCTGGGACTCTGGAACATGCTTCCTAATGTAATTAGAGTTTCCCCTTCTCTGAATGCTTTTAAGAAGGACCTAAAAACATACCTGCTTAGTCAGGCTTTGAGTTTTAAAGCTTCAGTTTTAGAGTTTTTGTTGTATTTTAAATAGTTTTAATTATGTTAATGTTCTAATGGTTTATATTATGAACCACACAGGGACTTGGATATATGGTGCATTTGTAAGAGAGAGAAAATTGGAACCACAACACATGCCCCTTGTTCAAGGTTCTCATGCAGGGGCACACCTAGGTAATTTGGGCTCCGGGACCATCCAGCTACACATGAGCCCCCACATGTGTGAGCCCCCCAAAACTTCCTTTGGGGGACCATTGCCAAACTACGGGGGTTTTTTTTGTTTGCTTGCTTGCTTTTGTAATTATTACCATGGCTGAGGGGTGGCCGTGGGGGGGGGGCAGAACAGTCCTTTCCCCCTCCCCTCGTGGCGGCAGGGACCGGAGCAACGCTGGGCCCATCTGTTTGGGCCCGTCTCTTTTTCCAACTGTGAGGTGTGCCTGTGCAGCTGAGAGATCGTCGCAAGCCCTCTCTTCCCCTCTGGAGAGTGGGCACATGGACCTGGGATATAGATTCCTCTCACATGATGCCAGACTTTACCAAGTCATGCAGGAAGAAGTCACATTGCACAGCTCCCTTATCATTAAAGGTAATGTTAGACAGAACATTAGTGAGCATTAGAACATCTGAACCTGCCGTGTGAGTGTTCAAGGAAGCCCTTCACTGGAGGCCCTGCTCTCTCTCCCATCACTGATAGAGGGACATTTGGTGAGCTTATGGGACAGGGACATTGGCTGTACTGATCATTCGGTGTAACTCTTTGTCTCAGGAGGCCATGTTAGGATCTTCCCTGAAAGGTTTTAGATACTGGATATTGGTTTTAGAAATGATCCTATACCATTGTATCAATGCAATATCAATAAACCATGAATATTATTGAAATTTTATCTGCTGTGCTGCTTTTTAATTTCTGAATAATACTTGTGATTTTACTGTTGTGTTTTTCTTGAAATGTCCTTGTTACTCCAATACACACACTAACTGACCCTTTGTACAAGTATCAGATTTATTCACTAAATCACACCTCTACCAGATTGAGTGTTTGGTCCATTAGAGTTGTCACCAAACTTTTGCCAAAAATGAAATTTTGAGGTGAACTTGGAAGTTTGAAACAACTGAGGAATTCCCTCGGGAGTGAATTTCTGTGAAACCAGCAACATTTCCCAAAGGTGAATGGGTGGAATCTGCATCTTGCATCTGCTAACTTGGCAAAGAGGCACCTTTTAACATGGCGATTCTCTTTTATTTAGCAGGGGGAGAGTAACTGGCCCTATCCACCCTCAGCACAGTACCTCCAGTGACTGTTGCTGGTGTCTTTCTTATGTTTCTTTTTAGATTGTGAGCCCTTTGGGGACAGGGAGCCACCTCATTTGTTATTTCTCTATGTAAACTGCCCTGAGCCATTTTTCGAAGGGCAGTATAGAAATAAAATAATAATAATAATAATAATAATAATAATTAATAATAATAATAATAATAATAATAATCTTTCTAAAATGCAATTTGCCCAGGATGCAATTGTGATACTTATATGGAACTTCCTACTCCAGCTAAGCATCCAAGGTGGAAGAAAAGAATATTGATCAGATTAATGAAAATTCTCAGTGGAAATGCATACATCCCTGCCTGATCCACCCATTGCCTTTCACAAACATTTCAGATTTCCTCATTGCCTGAACTTAGTCTGGAGGTTGCTTCAATAGCCTGACTGTGGAGAACACATCATGGAAAAAGAAAGCAATTGAACAGCTTAAGAAGCAGAATTATTCAAACAAGATTGTGCTTTCTGCACAAGGTCAGCTTTCAAACCAAAAGATGTGGAACTTTATGGCCCAACGTTTCTTCAAAGTTCATTGCTGCATTGTTTTTAGCTGGTGATGTACTAAGCATGTGAAAACCTCTCGAATGAGATGATTAAGTATTTTAAAGGCTGTTTTTAATTTGTTCAATCAAAAGTGTAAACAGTGTGCATTTGAGAGAATCAATTTGAAGGATTACAACAAAGCCAATGTGACTGCCAGCAGGGGTGAAACATTTATGCATCACCTACACACCGTTTGATTACTGTATACATCAAATTAGATATAACAACCAACCTTCAGTGTAGCTGCAAAAGGATGGAGCTTGAACACAAATGTAATGTGTTGTTGTTTTTGAACATTTGCAGTTAATTAAAATTTCACCATCCTGCATCCATTGTCAAACATTTAACAACTGTGACAGTTTGATCACTCATTATTTGCTAAGTGCCTTCCACAAGCAATTCTAACAAGAAAAACACCTAATAGATTAAGATCTACATACACCTTGAGCAGCAAATAGTGTTTATCATAATGCATTAATGGAATCCATCTCCTTTTACAGAAAATAATGCCATTCCTAAATTCCCTAAATGTGCTAAACCATCCTCCCCCACATCACACACACATAAGTGAATTAAAAGAAAGTAAATATTTAGCTACAGGAGACTGTCAATACTGTAAGTAAGAAGCAACAATATGAAGGCACGCGAACACGAAATTAAATTATAACTCCAATATAAGATTACTCTTCTGCTGCACAAAGCACCATCTTTGTTATTTAAAACTTTTTAAAAGTCAGACTTTCTCAAGCACCTAGAATGAGTCTAAGCATTGTATTAAATGTTAAGAGAAGAATGCGTGTGTTGTTGTTTTTGCCAACTCTGTGTTTTCCTTACAAAGCAGATGCCACACCCCTTGTACATGGTGTATAGGGATGTGGTCACTGTGGTCATTGGTGTGCAGGGGTGTGTTGTGCAGGGATGTGACACTGGTGGCCAGGAGACATCTGTCCACCATGCTCAATAGCAGCTATGCCCCTGCTCCTGCCCACCAACTAATTCTCCCCTACAAAGGAGAGATGCCTACAATGTCCTTTCTTCCTTTGCATTTCCATTAAGGAGTCACATGTGTGTTTGCTGAGATATGTAGTTCCATCCTAACTCTGCTCAGTGATATAAATTAAAGAGTTTCTTTATGAAATTAGGTTTCCCCTCCAGCATTGTCAATTGCATAGAACTTAAAATCTTAGGATTGGCCTGTGGCTATCAGGTATCTGGACCTAATGAGTGTTTGGAGAGCTGCATTTCATCCTCACAATTCATAGCAACTGTATACACTTGCAACAGTGGCTTCTGCACTTATGTAGTCTTGGTCAGAGCATCAGTGATAGCCCTGATTGGAGAGGGTAGGACACTCTGAGCCGGCTGCCAGGGCTCCCACCCTGCTGAGCCCACTCTCCCCGCACACGAGCAGGGCGGGAGCCCTGGGCGGCCAAATCGGCCGCCCACATGATTTCCGGCTCTGTGATGGAGCCGGCAGGGGCTGGGGGGAGCGGGGGCTGATTGGCGAGACCCCCCGAGCTGGGAGGTGGCTTTTCACCTCTCCTCCGGGGTTCTCCTCATGAGTAGTCACGGTGCAGAGCCACGCCGCGGCTACTCACGATCAAAAAAACCGGGTTTGCGGAGCGCTCTTGAGCCGGTTACCCACTCAAGAACCACCGGGCTCGAATTGTGGTTCTCACGATTGCAGAAAATTGGGCTAGCAGAGGCTAGTCCGATTTTCTGAAATTGTGTGAATAGCCTCTATGTTATATATACACTGATAGGCAGGCTTGCTGCCACGTTCATGGTTTATCACATTGGTCATGTTAGTATAAGAGCAGCCACCTACACAATTCTTCTACCAGTTGCTTTTAGTATAAGTGACACCCAGGCCCTCAAGAGGTGCATCACTTATGGTGTATGCAAAATATGCTCTTAGAGGAACAAAGTATAGAGAAGCTTTTACTATATTCCAGACTGACTTGACCTCTGTTGGGTCTTGTCGAAATGAGAGCAGGGAGTCTCTGAGTGACGCAGGGGTTTCTGGGATTTGTAGGGGATTTTTTGAGGCTGGAGCTATGAAAAAAGTGTTTCCCCTTGTCAGTCTATGCCGCTTTGTGTTACTTGAAATGCTGTGCAACATTTTAGAAGATAAAGTTTACAGTTTAAATGCTATAAAAATTAAATTACAGTAACAACCCAACACTAAAGCAACAACATTCAAAACAGGCGTAAGTCATTAAAATCTCCACAAATGAGATGACAGTCTTCCTGGTATCAACCATCAAGTATCAGCAATCCTTTTTGAGATAAAATGATATTTGTGTGCTGAGTAAACCAAGTCAGAAAGTAGTCAGATGGGTTTCCTTTGGAAGCAAATTCAATAATGTGAATAATAAATTCATAATGTAGGAAGGCCTGTTCCACACCCTCCAAACTCCCCCAGTGAATCTCAGAGAATGAGGAAGAACATGCATTTTCCATGTTTGCTATTTTATTATATTCTTCAAAACTTATATCCCCCATTTTTTATTGCCATACATCAGCCTCACCATGCTGCCGCTTCTCATGACATGCTATTGTATATTGCTTTGAAGGCTCTTTGAACATAAAAGCCAGGTCAAGGTCGAAAAATAAAATTTTAAAAAGCTACCATTTCTTTTTCCCAACGAGGGGAGGAAAGTTAAACTAAAACACAAGGTGCTGGTAATTATCTATAAAACCCTAAACAGCTTAGGCCCTTGTTTTTAAGAGAATGAGGCTATTCCCACGATCAGGAGAACTCGGGCTAAGGGAGCCTAGCCCGATTTTGCCTTACTATGAGAACCGCCGGGCTTGCAGGCGAGCCCGGTGGCCTCCAGGCGGTTAACCAACCAAACTACCCCCCCTTAAAGCGGGTTTGCAGAGCGAGCATTCCGCAAACCTGGTTTTTTAAATCGTGAGTTGCCACAGCACAGCTCCGTGGTGCGGCTACTCATGAAGAGACCCCCAAGCGGGAGGCTGAAATGCAGCCTCCCTGCTCGGGGGTATCTGCAGCATGCCCTGTGCGCTCATGCAGGGCATGCTGGAGCTTCCAGGGGCTGGGCGGCCCCCAAACTACCTAGCCCCCGCCGGCTCCATGACAAGAGCCAGCAGTCGTGTGAGTGGCCAATCTGGCTGCCCAGGGCTGCCACCCTGCTTGTGTGTGGGGAGAGCAGGCTAAGCCCATTCTCCCCACTAACCCCCTAGAGGCTCTTCTCACGGATCGTGAGAAGAGCCTCAGAGTCTTCTTCGCCATGAGCCCCATTGCCCGCTGAGATCTTCTGGAGAGGTATGTTTACAGTTGCCACCGGCTTGTCTGGGTTTGGCTACACAAGGATGGGCCCTCTCTATTGCTGTCTTTGGGCTTTGAAATGTGCTCCTTGTTGAGATGAGGACCACCCCATCTCTGGCAACTTTTAAAAAGGCACTGAAGATGTATTTGTTCACCCAGGATTTTAGTTCGGTTTATGTTTTCTAACATTTGCTTTTAAATGATTTTAATCTTTGTATTATTTTAATTGTAAATTGCCCAGACACACAGGTTTTGGGTCATACAGAAATCTTATAAATAGGTAGGTAGGTAGGTAGGTAGGTAGGTAGGTAGGTAGGTAGGTAGATAGATAGATAGATAGATAGATAGATAGATAGATAGATAGATAGATAGAGTAAGTTTTCATACATTCAAATACATTTTCTACAGAACTTCTTTTTTGAACTGAAGAATGGCTGGATGTTTTCTACATGGTACTTTCTGAAGTTTCAAGTTCTGTTTTCTTACCCAAAACATTATTTAAAAGGGCACCTGATTATTAGTCTCAAGTAAATCTGAAGGACCTCAGGATTTATCTAATGTGCCAAATATATTGGATCACCTGATACTGCAGAGTGTATAATTATACATAATGAAGCAATGAATTTTTAGTTGAGGTAAAGGTCATCATGGCACTGCAGATAGTCAAAGTTTTTTTCTGAACACAGATTGAGATGCTTGAGAGAGTAATTGATCAAGCACTAACACCATGAAGTACCCAAAAGAATTTAACTTTCAACATAAATTATAATTATACATACTGGGATATATATATATATATATATATATATATATATATATATATATATATATATATATATGCATGCTCTCTGGATCTTGCATACCTTGCAGTGGTTCCACTCATACCTCTTGGGTAGATTTCAGAAGGTGTTACTTGGAAACTGCAGCTCTACGAAGCAGGAGCTTTTGTATGGTGTCCCTCAAGGCTCCATCTTGTCTCCAATTCTTTTTAACATCTACATGACACTGCTATCAGAGATAATCAGGGATTTGGCTCAGGGTGTTATCAGTATGTTGATGACACCCAAATATATTTCTCCATGTCAGCTTCATCAGGCAATGGCATCAATTCCCCAAATGCCTGCCTTGAAGCAGTAATGGGCTGGATGAGGGATAACAAACTGAGACTGAATCCAAACAAGATTGAGGTGCTCAGTGTAGGAAGCTATAGTTCAGGAAATGGGACAACTCTGCCGGAACTGGATGGGGTTACACTCCCCCAGAAAGAAGAGGTTCACAGTTTGGGGGCATTTCTGGACCCAACCCTCTCTCTCGTACCTCAGGTGGAGGAGATGGCCAGGAGTGCTTTCTATGGCTGTTTTGCCATATAAAATATTATCTTTGGCTGATTTGCTAACTGCACCCTTTCCTGGAAGTGAGGCACCTTAAGACAGTGCTGCACATGCTGGTAACCTCCAGGCTTGACTACTGCAATGCACTCTACATGGGGCTGCCTTTGTACACAGTCTGGAAACTGCAATTGGTGCAGAATGCTGCCACCAGATTGGTCTCCTGGAGATCCAGAAGAGACCATTTCACTCTGGTTTTAAAAGAATGACACTGGCTACCAATAGGTTTCCGGGGAAAATAAAAAGTGCTGGTTATTACCTATAAAGCTCTTAATAGCTTGGTCCCAGGGTATTTAAGAGAACATTTTCTTCGTTACGAACCCCGCCACCTATTAAGATCTTCAGAGGAGCTTTGTCTGAGGGTCCCACCAGCTCATCTGGTGATGACTCAAAGGAAAGCCTTCTCTGTCGTTGCCCCAGAGCTGCAGAATGCACTTCCTGCTGAGATTAAAGCCGCTCCATCCCTGTGGGCATTTAGCAAAGAACTAAATACATAACTCTTCAGCCAAGCTTTTTATCTATATGGTAGTTTTAAAGGTAAATTTGATCTTTCTATATGTTTTAACTGTTAGAATTTCTTGGTTTGTTTTATTGCTGTAGACCACCTAGAGACTATGGTAGTGGGTGGTATACATATATGTTGACTCATTCACTCACTCTCTCATATATTTTTACAGAGAGAGAGAGAGAGAGAGAGAGAGAGAGAGAGAGAACGCTTAGTTCTAACAAAGCCCCAAACAGGCAGCCATTGAGTATTGTAGCCTGTCAGGTGCTTGGCAAACACATCTTCTGCTTCTGAAGTCCCAGGCAGGTAGCAAAAAGGAATACACTTATTGTGCCCCTAATGAGTCAACATACAAAACCGGTGGACTGTGTTCTGCTGGGTAGGTCATAGATCATGCACGTACGTTCATTACCCTTATGTTCTGAACTAGTAGTATAGAAAACTGGCACAGCAGGTGAAAGGGTTCTGTGCTAGCTTGTTAGTTTCCTTCATGCAGGGACACTTCTTTCATGTGGGGAGATGCATTAAAACTTCAATCTGCTACCTGCAGTCTAGAGTAGTACAGACCAGGAAAAGTTGCATCAAATTATTCTCCTCCAGTTCCTCTCTGTCATGGCTGTTGAAAGGATCTTCCCAAGGCACTATTTGGATTCATGCCCCTTGGGTAATATGTGTGCATAGCACTAATTAAAAGAGTTAGGAAACTAGCAACACTTGCATGTGTGTAGAAGACTTGTACTCCCTTCATCCACAGTATCGGAATGTAGGGATGTGCAAACTGATTCAGGTACAAATCAATTTGTACCTGAAACTAGCTGATTCAGGTGATTTGGAGACAAAACAAATCACCCCTGTGGTCCATTGGCTAGATTAGGGTACAAATCAAATTGCACCTGATTCGATTAAAATTGATTCAAGAATTGGATCCCTCCTATTATTTCCCCCTTATTCCCAGCTTTCATTTTTTTTAAAAAAATCTAAGCTTTAGCTAGCCCTTGTAGAAGTGGAGTTATGGAGCAAAATGTGTGGTCGCTATTTTTCAAGGGTTTGAATTCTTTGTTTCATAATAAATTCCACTCAATGAATCCCTATGAGGAGCAAAATGTGAAGTCATTATTTTTCAAGTGTTTGGATTCTTTGGTGTATAATAACTTTTCCCCATAATAAATTCCTATGAGGATTCATTGCACACCTTCATTTCTTCTATTCACTTTGAATTTATTTTCGACAGTGCCAACTGTCAACTGTCATGTGCCAACTACACCCCACTCCCATCCGCAAGGCAGTGGGCTACTACTCAGTTTAGATTCTAGGATTTTTAAAAAAAGCATCTGGGTTCTTTAGTGTTGCAAAGGAGGAAATAAGTTGCAGGAGGAAATCAGGGAGGCGTCAAGGAGAGGCAGGGCTGTAATTATGGGTGATTTCAATTACCCACAAATAGACTGGGTAAATTCACATTCAAGTCAGGACAAAGAAGTCAGATTTCTAGATATGCTAAATGAATGTGTCCTAGAACAGTTGGTCATGGAACTGACCTGAGAGAAGGCGACCTTGGATCTAATTCTGAGTGACACCCATGACCTGGTGCATGATGTCATGGACATCGACCCTTTAGGGAACAGTGACCATAGTGCCACCAAATTTAGCATACATGCGGGGAGAGAATCACCAAGGATGTCTAACACAGACATTTTGAATTTCAGAAGAGGAAACTTCTCCAAAATGAGGAGTATGGTGAAAAGAAAGCTGAGGGGGGAAATCAGGAGAGTCACTTCGCTCCAGAGTGCATGGCGTTTACTCAAAACCACACTAGAAGCCCAGTTAGATTGTATACCCAAAAGGAGGAAAGGTACCACTAAGTCCAGGAGGATGCCAGCATGGCTAACGGGTACTGTCAAGGAAGCCATAAAAGGGAAGAAGACTTCCTTCTGAAATTGGAAGGCCTGTCCAAACGAAGAGACCAGAAAGGAACAGAAACTCTGGCAAAAGAAATGCAAGGTGACAATAAGGGAGGCAAAAAGAGAGTTGGAGGAACATTTAGCCAAAAGTATCAAGGGGAATAACAAAAACTTCTTTAAGTACATCAGAAGCAGGAAACCTGCCAGGGAGGCAGTTGGACCGTTAGACAATAAGGGAGTGAAAGGGATTATTAAGGAGGATATGGAGGTTGCAGAGAAGCTGAATGAGTTCTTTGCATCTGTCTTCACGGCAGAGGATACTGAGCATATACCTGTTCCTGAACCAGGCTTTTTAGGGATGGAGGCTAGAGAGCTGAGTCAGCTAGAAGTGACAAGGGATGATGTTCTAAACTGCCTGGAAAAACTGAAAGCTAACAAATCACCAGGGCTGGATTGCATCCATCCAAGAGTCCTCAAAGAACTCAAAGGTGAAATTGCCGACTTTCTTGCTAAAATATTTAACTTATCCCTGAAGTCGGGCTCTGCACCAGAAGACAGGAGAGTAGCAAATGTAACACCAATTTTCAAGAAGGGATCCAGGGGCGATCCAGGAAATTACAGGCCAGTTAGCCTAACATCCGTTCCAGGCAAATTGATGAAAAGCATCCTCAAGGATAAAATTGTAAAGCACCTAGAAGAACAGGCCCTGCTGGGAGTGAGCCAGCATGGCTTCTGCAAAGGTAAATCTTGCCTCACGAACCTTTTGGACTTCTTTGAGAGTGTCAACGAGTGTGTGGATCAAAGTGATCCAGTTGACATACCTGTAGTCTACCTGGACTTCCAAAAAGCTTTTGACAAAGTTCCTCATCAAAGACTCCTGAGGAAACTTAGCGGTCATGGGATAAGGGGACAAGTACATGTGTGGATTGCTAAGTGGTTGAAAGACATGAAACAGAGGGTAGGTATAAATGGGCAGTTTTCACAATGGAGGGAAGTAAGAAGTGGGGTCCCCCAGGGATCTGTACTGGGTCTGGTGCTTTTTAATTTATTCATAAATGATCTAGAAGCAGGGGTACGCAGCGATGTGGCCAAATCTGCAGATGATACCAAACTCTTCCGGGTAGTGAAATCCAAAATGGATTGTGAGCAGCTCCAAAAGGATCTCTCCAAACTGGGGAAGTGGGCGACAAAATGGCAAATGCGGTTCAATGTTAGCAAGTGTAAAGTGATGCACATTGGGACGAAAAACCCCAACTTCAAGTATATGCTGATGGGATCAGAGCTGTCGGTGACGGACCAGGAGAGGGATCATGGGGTTGTGGTGGACAGCTCGTTGAAAGTGTCAACTCAATGTGCGGCAGCTGTGAAAAAGGCAAATTCAATGCTAGGGATCATCAGAAAGGGGATTGAAAATAAAACGGCTAATACTATAATGCCCTTATACAAAAGGAGTACTGCGTACAATTCTGGTCACCACATCTTAAAAAGGACATTGTTGAACTGGAGAAGGTACAGAAGAGGGCAACCAAGATAATCAGGGGCCTAGAGCATCTTTCTTACGAGGCAAGACTACAACACCTGGGGCTTTTTAGTTTAGAAAAAAGATGCGGGGAGACATGATAGAGGTCTATAAAATCATGCATGGTGTGGAGAAAGTGGAGAGAGAGAAATTCTTTTCCCTCTCACACAACACTAGAACCAGGGGTCACTCCATGAAATTGATTGCCAGGAGGTCTAGGACCAACAAACGGAAGTACTTTTTCACACAACGCATGATCCACTTGTGGAACTCTCTGCCACAGGATGTTGTGACAGCCAACAACCTGGATGGCTTTAAGAGGGGTTTGGATGACTTCATGGAGGAGAGGTCTATCAATGGCTACTAGTCGGAGGACTGTGGGCCACCTCCAGCCTCAAAGGCAGGATGCCTCTGAGTACCAGTTGCAGGGGAGTAATGGCAGGAGAGAGGGCACACCCTCAACTCCTGTCTGTGGCTTCCAGCGGCATCTGGTGGGCCACTGTGCGAAACAGGATGCTGGACTAGATGGGCCTTGGGCCTGATCCAGCAGGGCTGTTCTTATGTTCTTATATTCTAGTGTCTAATAACCTTTCCTCATAATGAATCTCTATGAAGATTCATTACACACCAGAGTCTAAGCACATCAAAAATTCCTAAAATATAAATTGAGTACCCAGTGGCTTGTGGGTTGCGAGGTAGTTGGCAAATGGGATGCCACTGATTCCCCACCCCCACCTGCAAAGCAGTGGGGTCAAAATTAACAGAAGAAATGAAGGTGCATAATGAAGGCACCAAATAATCTAAACACTTCAAAAATACCTAAAAAATAAACTGAGTACCCCTGTGTGTGGGTGTGATGGTGATGGTGTAGTTGACACATTGCAGTTGACAGTTAGCACTGTCCAATGATAGTCAAAATGAAAAGAATAAATGAAGGCGTATAATGAATCCTCATAGGGATTAATTATGAGGAAGTTATTAGACACCAAAGAATCTAAACATTTCAATATTCCTAAAAATTAAATTGAGTACCCCACTGCCTTGCAGGTGTGGGTGGAGTGGGGTGTAGTTGGCACATGGCAGTTGACAATTGACACTGTCCAGTGACAGTCAAAATGAACAGAAGAAATGAAGGTGTTCAATGAATCCTCATAGGGATTCATTATGAGGAAAAGTTATTATACACCAAAGAATCCAAACACTTGAAAAATTATGACTGCACATTTTGCTCCATAACTCCACTTCTCTAAGGGCTAGAGCTTAGCTCTTTCTTTCTTTCTTTCTTTCTTTCTTTCTTTCTTTCTTTTTTAAGCTGGGGGGCCATATTATGGTTAGGATATGGCAACTACAAATCCCCATTGTTTCCTATGGCAGAAATGTTCAAAATCAGTAAAAACTAAACAAAATCATTAAAATCAACCATGTGTCCCACTGCCTTGAAATTTGTGTGGTAGGTGGCATCCTTGGGGACCTACCCACTACCCAAGCTTGGTGCCTCTAGGACCTTGCTAAGTGGTCTGATTCAGTACAAATCAAAATGAAGCAAATACAAATCGAATCTGTGGTGATTGGGGGACAGATTTTTGGACACAAATTTAAAAAATGATTTGTGCACATCCCTATCAGAATGAATATGCTACAAATTGATTCAACTCAAATCTGGGCAATTTGAATGATTCAACCTCAAATCAAATCACCCTTGAGGATGCTTACCAGATTCGAGTTTGAATTGAATCACCCTCAATTTGAGCTCAAATCAATTTGGCCATTCAAGCCTCCTTTCTGGCCACACCAATCTCTATTTTGTTCCCTCTGAGCTTCTGCAGTGGCCAGGGGTGAATTTTTAGGAATTTTTATGTGTGAATTCTCAGTTGTGAAATGACTTCTTCATAGGGCATCCCTGTGTGGATTCGCAGTTGTGAAATAACTTCTTCATAGGTATTCCCTATAAAGAAGTCATTTCCTATAGAGAATCCACAATGCATAAAAATTCCTAGAAATTCACTCCTATGCCCAATTCCTTTGGGGGTTGGGTAGCAGTTGGCAACCATGGGACCCTGACATCCAACCCAGGATGCTTAACCCAGGACTTAAAAATTAGACCAAATCTATTCAGATTTGAATTTAATCAAATCAAATTCTAATCAAATTGACCCAGATTCGAGGGCAGCAGATTCAAGCTTGAACCAAATCAGGCTGATGCGATGTGAACTCGAATCAAATCAAAAAAATTGATTTGTGCACACCCCTAATCTCCCACTAGGCTTTTCTCTCCCTTGGTGCATGCACAACAACAAAGGAGGTAGACACATAACTTTCCGATCTGTTCCGGAATCTAGGAGCAGAGTTTCAAAAATTGAGGCCAATTCCAATAAGAAACATCTGAAAATTTGAGAGGGAATTCAAATTAATTTGTAAAAGATATGTTAAGAGAAACCTGAAGGTGCATTCTCAGGCTCCTAGTTACAACCCACTTGCCTGTTAGCCCTGCCTTCATTCACAGATACCTTCCTGTTTGCAGCTCTGGTCACTCTGTTCATCCTCTCGTGACCACCCTTCATTATCCTAGAATGAACCAGCCAGGCTTCCAGGCTCCACCCACTCACTTCCAGAAGATTTAAAGTAGTTTCTCATCTGATGTGGGGCTGCTGTTTGCGTAACACAAGTCCAGAGTGACACTGAATGCACAGAACTAGTTCTACATTTCCCTGGATTGTAGCCATGGTTATAATCCCTTTCAATTTAGTATGATCATTCTAGCCAAGTGGCAATAAAGCCACATGTACCGAATAGAATTTTTTACACATAAAGGCCAGTGATTTCACAATGAAAAGCAACATGTTGGCTCAATTCCACAAATGACCTGGAAGACAAAAACAAAATTGGAATAACTGAGCTCAATTATAAAATTGGAGTTTATAACAAATTTGTGGAGAGGAGAGCTGTCTTGTGGTAGCAAGCATGACTTGTCCCTTTAGCTAAGCAGGGTCCACCCTGGTTGCATATGAATGGGAGACTTGATGTGTGAGCACTGTAAGATATTCCCCTTAGGGGATGGAGCTTCTCTGGGAAGAGCAGAAGGTTCCAAGTTCCCTCCCTGGCTTCTCCAAGATAGGGCTGAGAGAGATTCCTGCCTGCAACCTTGGAGAAGCCTCTGCCAGTTTGTGTAGACAACACTGAGATAGATAGACCAATGGTCTGACTCAGTAGATGGCAGCTTCCTATGTTCCTAAATTTGACATCTTAAAAAGAAATGGTATTTCTCACATAGACATTAGAAATGACTATGTGAGCATTTTAAAATGTAACATTTGGGTAGTTGATAACATAAGTAGAATGTTGGTCATTATTCATCCCACAAAAATGTAGATTCTATCATTGCTAGGGTTTTTTTTTTTTTTTTTTTTAAACCTAAGGACTTAAGAGGAGCCCCAGCACAGCCTCCCTCCAGTGGCTCCAAGGAGGAGAGCTGGTCTTGTGGCAACAAGCATGAACTGTCCCCTTGGCTAAGCAGGGTCTGCCCTCATTTGCATTTGAATGGGAGACTACATGTGTGAGCACTGTAAGCTATTCTCCTTAGGGGATGGGCCACTCTGGGAAGAACACCTGCATGCTTGTGAGCAGAAGGTTCCAAGCTCCCTTCCAGGCATCTTCAAGATAGGGCTGAGAGACACTCCTGCCTGTAACTTTGGAGAAGCTGCAGCCAGTCTATGTAGATAATTCTGAGTTAGATGGGCCAGTGATCTGACTCATAGAAGGCAGCTTCCTATGTTCCCATGACTGAGGCTGGTATCTACTTTGTAAGTCTTTCTAGACCGTGAGCTCTTTGGAGACAGGGAATCATCTTCTCCTTATTATTTTTCTATGTAAACGAATTTGATAACATGTATAGATGAATAACAACAAGAATGATACTGTGCTGGATCAGATTAAGGGCCCATACAGTCCAGTCCAGCATCCTGTTTCCAGTATTGGCCAGCAATATGGCTCTGGGAGGCTCTCAGTGGGGCATGAAGGCAATTGCTCTCCCCTATAGTTTGTCACCCCAGCAACCAATATTCAAAGATATTCACTCAAGTGTGATTTTAAATTGCACTTGTATTTGTCTATATGGTCATTTCGAGCACTGAGCAACATCCAAACGAGTTAGTCATGAGTAATTTAAATTCCAGTAGGACTTTTGTTACTAGCATAGTCTGGATCCTGCTGTTGTGTTTGTCTCCTGTGTATACAATATATCAAGTGAGGGTTATTTCAAAAGCAGCTGGTGATTGTGGTTGGGGTGTGTGTGTGTGTGTGTGTGTGTGTGTGTGTGTGAGAGAGAGAGAGAGAGAGAGAGAGAGAGAGAGAGAGAGAGAGAGAGAGAGAGAATCATTTTGCAAATACCAAAAAATAAAAATAAAAATGCCCTCCAAACCCCATGGCACAAGGATTTCTCTTTACCGATCTCTTGGTAGCATGGTATATGCAAGCATATGCATATGCTCAGTTATGGATACAGAGGCACTGGATATATCAGACATGCAGGATTTGTTTATTTCTTATCACTCATAGTTGAACATCTGAACAGATCTTGTTGAAAATTATTGTGTTGTAGAAGATGTGAGGTGATGGGCAATTTCAGATCGGTGATGGCATATTCACACATGCAAATCAACACAGTGAAAGTGTTACGGTCCAGGCCTGATTTCTATACCAAATATGCTCATTAGCCAGCATATAAAATTAGGCCTGTCTCATAGTGTCACCAAGTGACCAAGTTCTTTTACATAGTGACCAAGTAGGATCTGGGTGCAAGGAAGAAAGGAGATCAAACCAATCCTAAATCATTCAATGGGCTTTATTGAGTATAAAAGAATAACAACATCAATCAAGCTGAGCAGAAAGCAGAACACTCTATCAATATTACAAACAGTATTTAAACAGAACATCCTAGCCAGCACCAATGTTCAACCCGTGTTCCTAACATATGTGTGTGTATTAAATCTTCCTAAAGCCTAATATAATTCAGATACAGATGGAAAAGGGGGGGGGGTAAGGAAAGCTGAGGGCTGGCATGGTTCAGGAATTAGTGGAGGAAAAGGGGGGGGAGAAGGAGGGGAAAAGACGGAGAGATCTTGTAGGGGCAGCATATTACCAGGATCGGAGAGACTTGAGAGCGGTGGATCTCTTCAGCTGAAGGAGCGAGGCTCTTTGGTGGGAGACAGGAGCTATTGCAGTTTGCTCAGATCACGGCTGAAAGTCAGAGCACCATGGCTGGGGAAGTCTTGACTTCTCACTGCGCAGTAGAAGTCACAGACAGCTCCTGTCCATGGACAGAGTTCCTGCTTGTTGCCCCGTGGCTTAGCAGCAAACTCTGAGATTGCTTGTGAGCAGATCTTGATAAGAGCCCCCGGTGGTGCAGTGGTAAAACTGCCGCCCTGTAACCAGAAGGTTACAAGTTCGATCCTGACCAGGGGCTCAAGGTTGACTCAGCCTTCCATCCTTCCGAGGACGGTAAAATGAGTACCCAGAATGTTGGGGGCAATATGCTAAATCATTGTAAACCACTTAGAGAGCTCTGGCTATAGAGCGGTATATAAATGTAAGTGCTATTGCTATTGCTATTGCTATGTAGGCACAAGATTGCCCGTAGGCACAAGACTGCTAACTCTCTGTCCAGTAGCCTCATTCTTTATAGTTGTATTTTCCTTTGATCTATTCAAATCTCATCTTTTCCTGGGTCCCAAAAGGTGACAACTTGCTGCTACCTTCTGGATAATGTCTTTTAATTATTCAGGATATTGGCCAGTCCAGAGAGATCTGAATCTCATCTTCTGTAAACTGTGTGCTTGGGGGGGGGGGGGGGGAGGAGGATATTGCCCAAAGCAAATCTGAGTTGCAAATGGGTCCCTTCCCAAAAGGTGTTAAAAGTCAGAAGTTAGTGAGAGAATTAGTTCTATTTGTGTGAGACAGCAATTACATTATTTCTTGTGTACCTCTATCTAGTGTGTAATTATAACAAGAGAATATTTAAAGTAACATAAAAGGGGTACATGTGTGAGATGTGTTAATCAATACATTTGACTAAGGCAGAAGCATCCTGTCAGTGAGGTAAGAATTAAAGTCTACAGGTGTTTTCTTTGTATGCATTTACCTATGTTGAATCTCTATAGAGAGCAATTGAGTTAATCACTGACAAGGATTAACACTGACTTCTTGCAAGGAGAGGGGAGATCAGCCTCTGGCCTCTTCCACAGACATTATCTGGTAGTGAGTCACATTTTAGCATTTGGATATAGCATTCAGCATTCAGGCCTGGCTTTTGTACTCCATTGAGTATCCATTTCACAATACAATGCTGAATTGCTTCCTCCTTCACAGAGCAGTTGACCTGGGTGTCAGTTCACCTTGAATTCAGGCCTTAATTGAACTCTTAATATAAAATGAAATCAAACATAGGCCTGAATTCCACATACTTCTGAGTTGGTACCTTTAAGTCTAAGGTTGGGGTACATACATGTGCCCGTAACAAAAGGATGTGGTCTGTTGATACCATTAGAATATTAAATATTAAAGTTCAGGTTTGCAATGGCTTACTCACATATGCAAGCCAATATCTGATGCATGCATGTGTGGATTAGGAATGTGCATGAACTTGTTTGGTGACTTTAAGGGCAGAGGAGAGTGCACTTACCCCTCCCTCCACTTTCCCCCCGCCAGCTCTGGAGTTTTGCAAAACCTCTCGGGGTGGCAGTGTACTTCCCTGCTGCCCTTTCTTCTTCGGCTGGAAGTACTGGGCACACGTGCACATGATGGGCGTGCATGCACGCACATCACGATTGTGTGCAAGCCTGTCTGACATGTGCATGCCCGGCATGTTCACATGCACCTGGTACATCCGGCCGAAGAAGAAAGGGTGGCAGAGAAGTACACTGTCGTCCCGAGGGGTTTTTACAAAACTCCAGAGCTGGTGGGGGGAAAGCAGGGGGAGGTTTAAGTGCACCCTCCCCCACCCTTAAATTCCTACCCCCCCCAGCCCTTTGAGCCACCCCCACCCAGTTCCATGTACATCCCTAGTGTGAATCAGCCAACTCCTATCATTTAACTAGAATAACGAGTTGCAAAGCTGTGTAAAATTGGGCTTGTGCTGGAGAACAATGGCTCCTCTGACTGTTTTTCTATTCTGCTGGAATCCACTGTACGTCTTGTTTATAACAATAATTTTTCTTTTCACCACCAAGGTGGAGTTCTATAGTTTTATCTCCAAAATACCACAAGGAACAAAATCTCTTCCCTACGGTTTGAGTGTTAAATGTTTAAACATTTTTGCCTAATGCTTCCCCCCCAGTGATGCAAGATGAGAATAGAGTGGGAACAAGGTCACATAGCAAAACGGCTGGAATTCTGCAAAATGGACATTTCCCCAAGTAGCCGCAAACATAATTATGTATTTTGGAAAATAAAAGGGCAAGCGCCTGTTGGTGCTTGTGTTTATTTCCATTTTCTTTTGTGAAATTGTTTGAGGGTGGTAAGAAATATTTAATTAAATTTTGAAACATAGGCCAGGATCTGAAAAACTGTAGCACTGATTATTTTTTGAGACTCTTAAAGGATTTCTTTAAAGCTTAAACTCAGTGTGCTAGTTTGCCTACAGCCAACATCCAGAGTGAATTGTTTCTCCTGAAATGTCACAGAGAGATGTTTATACCTTCCGTCCTGAATATCCTTTTCCTTCCTGAAAAATATGTATTTAAGAATCTTTGACTTGGGTGAGTTTGCTTTTTAAAAACATTAGAAAATAATTTTAAAGAAAGGATAATAATTTAAAGAAAGAAAGAAAGAAATCAACCTTTGACTCAGGCTGATCAATACAGGGTTTGCTGTAGCATTTGCTATTTATTTATCTATTTTATTTATTACATTGTGTGTGCATGTGAACACACACACACACACATTCTGCCCTTCAGCACATAAGCACTCTCCCCTCGCCCCTGGTCTATGGACCATAATAAACTGATTGGCATAAGTGCTCTCAGAGCTGCTCACAGAATTGAAAAAACACAGAATAATATAGAGAGGTTTCCAATATAGTGGTTAGAAATATTTAAGACTTAATTCTGTCTTCTTGAACTCTTGGTAAAATGGTAAGTTCACTCCCAAACTCATTGTGCACAATGGGCAGTCAGAAGATGAGGCTAATGCTATTCATTCTGCCAGGCAGTTAAAGACCCCTGACTCCCTCAGGTAACAGCAGTGCTGTTGGGAGTGGTGGAACCCTGGAAGCAGACCTGAGTGGCCTTCTGGTCCACTCCTAGGCCATATATTGGAGCCCAACACAGATCCTGACCAATGTGCTTTTCATCTGTACCGAAATCGAACCTGATAATGTGCTGAGGCTAGATGATGAAGCTGATGGGGTTCCAGAGGGGCTGAAACGAGTCTGGCTTTGCCTATGGCCTGCCTTTAGTGGCAGTGCTTGCTGTGCCCCTGAACACAGCTGAAAAGAGTCTCTTCTCTGAGGTTGGAGATAATGCCATTCCAAGGAGTGGCATTGTAACATGCCACTACAATGAGTGGCATGCTAGTGACCATGGAGAGCTGGTCATGTGGTAGCAAGCATGACTTGTCCCCATAGCTAAGTAGGGTCTGCCCTGGTTGCATATGAATGGGAGAATTGATGTGTGAGCACTGCAAGATCTTCCCCTCAGGGGATGAAGCTGCTCTGGGAAGAGCAGAAGGTTTCAAGTTCCCTCCCTGGCTTTTCCAAGATAGGGCTGAGAGAGATTCCTGCCTGCAACCTTGGAGAAGCCGCTGCCAGTCCATGAAGACAATACTGAGCTAGATAGACCAATGGTCTGACTCATCATATGGCAGTTTCCTATGTTCCTAGCATGTGGGGCTATAGGAGGGTTCTGTCTGAGCTGTTTATGAGGAGTGTGACTGCATGTATCAGGGGTTCTCCTGCAATGCTGGCACTGTAAATGTGCTGCTGAGGTTTGGGTCCTGCACTGAGCCCCATGAAGGCATATGAGTTGCCTTCCCCTGATTCCTATCCCAGGTGACCAGAGTTGATGCTGAGGACCACTGGTTAAGGAATGACATCATGATATTATTCACTTCTGAACAAATTTGGGCTCTGTTTTTCGAATTATAGGAATTCCAAATATAAAATTAATATTAAAAATATAAATATTTTTACTGGTAGAAGAACATATTTTTGATCCATTAGCCATAAAATCTGTCAGAATATGTCAAAAAAGGTCATGACTATTTAATGTTGTTTATGTGTTCTGTATGTAAAATATGTTAATCAGTCTTGTATGGTCTGAATCTTGTAATTAAAAACATCAAAATATAAAATAAAAATAAAAACACAGCAAAAAGCTCAGAAAAGAATACAGCAAATATACTGGTTTAAAAGCCCTAGTAAAATATTTATTTATCTATTTATTTATTTATTTAATCAATCAATCAATCAATCAATCAATCAATCAAATTTGTACACAGCCCCAAACTTTCATCTCTGGGCGGTTAACAATAGCATAAAAGTAGTTAAAACATATACAAAAAACATAAAAACAATTTAACAATTTAAAAATAAACCAAAGATTAAAACCCAAAAAGTTTTTAGGGAGCTGAGAAAGCTTGGGTGAAAAGATGGGTTTTCAGGTGTTTTTTGAAAATTGTGGCAAATAAAAAGATCTTCACCTAGCATATGAAAACATCAAAGTAGGTGCCAGGATCTAGCCACCTAGTGTCGCAGGAGGGAAGTAACTTGCCTAGGGAGCAAGAGGTTGCTGGTTTGAATCCCTTCTGGTATGTTTCCCAGATTATGGAAACACCTGTTTTGGGCAGCAGCGATATAGGAAGATGCTGAAAGGCATCATCTCATACTGCACGGGAGATGGCAATGGTAAACTCCTGCTGTATTCTACCAAAGAAAACCACATGGCTCTGTGGTTGCCAGGAGTCGACACCGACCCAACGGCACAACTTTACCTTTACCTTTAGGTGCCAGGATAGTCCCTCTGGGGACAACATTCCATTATATTAGCACTGTAGTGCCAATATACTTCAGCTGAGGAGTTGTTTCTACATTCTACCATTATAAACCCTGAACAGTGGATTTTATTGGTAATAAAATTAAAGCTATGTCAAAATCTCCTGCGCATTTGAAGACATGAATTAGGATAAAGGAGATTTCACTTCTCCAAATTTTGTGGAGACCCACTGAAAAATGTCAGCAATAAAACCGTTTTAATATCAACTCTACCAAAGTAGAGGGGTTTTTGTTTTTGTATGTATTTAACTTGTTTTTATATCATTGTTAACCTCGCAGAGATGAAAGTTTGGGATGGTGTACACATTTGATAAAACAAACAAACAAACAAACAAACAAACTCCTAAAAAGAGGTGATTTTAAATATTGGCTACTATTTTTTCCATTATATAACATATTTTATACTTTTTAAAATGTCGCTTTAAATCAACCAAGGAGGACACTTAACATTGATTTTGCCTACTCAGGGTTCTGAAGCCAGATTAGAAGGGTCAAGTCCTGGCAAGTTCTGGAGAATGACTTTCTTGTTATGAATGTAGCCCTCTCTCGCCCCCACCCGACCCCTGCATTTGTACAGAATGCAGAATCGCATAGCTGCGGACGTTACATCTGATTGCTGGCAACCTGGGTGATGTGCAGTGTTGAAACTAAGGATTCATACTTGGAACTCCAATCTGAACGCTCAGGTTGTTTTGAGTTTCATTGCCACAACCTAAGGTTCTAGACAGCTGGATGTTCATCTGAATTCGGAGCTACAGGCTGCTTCCCCTGGAACCAGAATTGAAGAAGGAATCTCCTCCCTCAATTCCAGCATGATTGGCTGTGTGGGCTGTCCTTCAGTAAAGATGGAAGCCCACACCACCAACTCCCCCTCCTCTCTGGAGTCTCACTGACTGCAGAGAGACTGCTCTCCATTATCTCCAAATTCAGACAGGAGACGGGGGAAGGGGCATGTGGAACTGTGGGTCCATTGGATCTGTGGTTCCACATTGCATGCCCCCCCCTCTCCATTGTTTATAATATATAAATATCCATCCCATTTATCAAAACCCTTCCCCTTTTAGATACACAAACAAAATAAACTAAAATAAACATAAGTACAGCCCCACTGGATTAGACCCAAGGCCCATCTAGTCCAGCATCCTGTTTTGCACAGTGGCCCACCAGACACCTCTGGGACACGCACAGACAAGAGCTGAGAGCATACATTCTCTCCTGCTGTTACTCCCCTGCAACTAGTATTTAGAGGCATCTTGCCTCTTAGGCTGGAGGTGGGCTATAGCCCTCTGACTAGTAGCCTCTGATAGACCTCTCCTCCATGAAGATATCCAATTGATCTAAACCCCTCTTAAAGCCATCCAGGCCAGTGGCTGTCACCACATCTTGTGGCAGAAAATTTCATAGATTAATTATGTATTTTGTGAAGTACTTCCTTTTGTCAGTCCTAAATTTCTTGGCAGTCAGTTTCATGGGATGACTTCTGGTTCTAATGTGAGGGGGAGAAAATTTTCTCTATCAGCGTTCTCCACACCATGCATGATTTTATAGACCTGTGTCATCACTCCCCTCAGTTGTCTTTTTTCTAAACTAAAAAGCCCCAGGTGTAGCCTGCCTCATAAGGAAAACAAACAAAAAACAAAGAAAAAGACTCTAACAACCGAATTGCTTTACCACTAATTTCTAAAAAAATTTTTTTGCTATGTATACAGTTCCAAGAACGGTTTCCAAATTTCATGGAATTTGTCAGCAGCTTCTCTCTCATAATAAGTCATTTTTTTCACAAGCACCAAAAAACAGTAAATCATAAATCCAATGTTCTATCTCAGGAATGTCCTGTGCTTTCTGTTTCTGAAGTATAAGGCTTATAGTTACAATTGGTGCCCTTAATAACCATAGTTCTTTACCTCTAGGTAAATTCCAAACCCTTGGAATAAGCCCAAGTATTGCTATAGTAGCTGTAAATTCAAAAGTAGAACCTATTTCTAACACTAAAGATATCCTTTCAAAGACCCCCTTTCAGAAGATGGTAACAAACTTTCAGCCCCATAAAAGATGTACCAATTCTGCATCTCCTGGAGCTTTTACACACAGGGCTTCTGCCCCAAATCTCCTTCAGAAGAGAATGTGTGCATTCACACACCAGCCAAATTTACCTCGAAGTCCCTTTGAGATTTTTGGACCCACTCTACACACAAACCGGGCTTTGTGATGCAAATTCTAGCTTAGCTTGTCTGGATTTTTAAAATGCTGGTTTTAAGCTACTTTTTCTGAAAACACCAGAACAAATGTGAGAGGCACTGATGTACAACCATTAGCATGATTATAGGCATACCCTCGTCAGAAATGCAGATCTATCTCTGCAGGAGCTCTCCCCCGCCCCCCATTCCCATTGGCTAGAAGGAAAACATGGAGCATGGCATGTGGACTTGTTTCAAAACAAAACTGTGAGCAGAGGGGAGGGGCTGCTTCCCTCGATGCCGCGAGTGTACTTTGAAGTGGCTTCCCTCGATGTTTACCCCAAAACCTGAAGCCAAGTGCGAATAATTCCCTGTATTACACCGCCAACAGTTATCAGTATTTGCAAGGCTAAATTGATGAAGTCTTTTTTTAGTCCAGTACAATCTTAACAGAATTTTCTGCTGGATTAGTATTAATCAAAAATCCAATGTGGATTTGCTAATAGGTGATATTGCCATGGACCAATCAAGTGGCAATACATCTGGGCCAAGCCACTGACATTTGCTGCTTGATAAGGTGATTCTAGAAGCATTCTGACACTTCTCCTCTTCAACAACCATTCACTTCCCCTCCTTTTACTTGATGGACTTCTCCACACCTGCCACACTGGAAGTAATGGCAAGGTGGCAAGGGGCCTTGTAGGGTATAAGAAGTGGGGTGAGGGAATGCAAAGTGACAGGGGCCTTGCAAGAGCACAAAAGACATTGGCAGATTGCCTTTGAACATTAATTTGCTTTGGAGGAGATATACTGCCTATGAATATGTGGGCTCCCCTTAGCCAGTATGAGTAAGAGCTACTGTTAATCTTCCCTTTCCCACAATGCCTTTCCTTTTCAAAAAGCCGACAAATTCAGTCATCCAAGAACCTTTTGTTAAAGATTTTTTTCCATTTTCACTTATGTTCTAAAAAGTTGTCCCCTGCTAACTTGGCAAAGAGGCACCTTTTAATGTGGTGATTCTCTTTATTTAGCAGGGGGAGAGTAACTGGCCCTATCCACTGTTGGTGACACCCTGACCCCAACATTAAACCCAGAATACAAACCCAGAAATGGGTAGAATTCAGGCCTGTGTCTGGATTCCATTTTATTAAGGAATCAATTCACATGACCTAACCAGTACATGACACCCAGATCTCATGACTGCCTGGTAAATGATTTGTAAAGGCAGGGGTAATCTAGCATTGTTTATCAGTGTTTCTGGAACTCACAAGAGACACAATGGGTCTTGCTTGATTCCCAGTCTCACACTGCTGAAATTAACTTGCTCTCCAGTAATCCCCTTACCTCACTGACAGGATGCTTCTGCCTTAGTCAAATGTATTGAGTAACTCACCTCACACATGTACCCCCTTTGATGTTACTTTAAATATTGTTTTGTTATCATTGCACACTAGATAGAGGTACACAAGAAGTAATTTAATTGCTGTCTCACACAAATAGAGCTAATTCTTTCACTAACTCCTGACTTTTAACACCTTCTGCGACCGGGCACCAGAAATCTGGGGACAAGAGAAGATGCCCATTTTGCAGCCAGAGATGCAGATTTGCTTTGGGCAAAATAGAACAGTCTCCTCCCCAGAATAGCAGCTAACAGAAGATGGGATTCAGATCTCCCTGGACTGAGCTAATATCCTGAATAATTAAAAGACAATATCCAGAAGGTAACAGCAAATTGCCACCTTTTGGGGGACCCAGGAAGGATGAGGGCATTTTGAATGGACTCTATGGAGATCAAAGGGAGAAATAACTACAGAAATGGAGCAAGCCAAACAGAGCTAGCAATCTTTTGCGTACAAGCAAGACTTGCTCATGAGCAATCCAAGGGTTTTGCTGCCCACGCCACGGAGCTAGAGGCAGGAACTCTTTCCAGGGAGAAGGGACTGTTTGTGACTTCTGCTGTGCAGTGAGAAGTCAAGACTTCCCCAGCCATAGTGCTCTCACTCTCTGCCTCGCTCTGAGCAAACTGCCTGCTTGACCATCAGTCCCAAGCTCCTGTCTCCAGCTACAGCCTCTCTCCTTCAGCTGAAAGCCCCACCGCTCTGACCCTGGTAATATGCTGCTCTACAAGCCTTGGATCCCTCCAACCTTTCCCCTTCTTCTCCTTTCCCCTCTTCCCTCTACTAATTCCTGATCTCCCCAAACCATGCCAGTCCTCAACCTTCCTGACCCCCCCCCTTTTCCATCTATATCTGAATTGTATTAGGCTCTAGGAAGATTTAATACACACACATATGATAGTTAGGAACACTGGGTAAATGTTGTTGCTGGCTATGGTTGAGTAATACTGATAGATTGTTCTGTTTTCTGCTCAGTTAGAGTGATGTTGTTATTCTTTCATACTCAATAAAGCCCATTGAATCATTTAGGATTGCTTTGATCTCCTTTCTATCTTGCGCACAGACTATACATGGTCACCATATAAAAGAACTGGCCACTTTGTGACACTGGCGAAGCCAGCCTAATTTCATCTGCTAGCTCCTGAGGACAAAATCAGGCTTGGTTCACAACACCACCACCAGCACAGTACCTCCAGTGACTGTTGCTGGTGTCAGTCTTATGTTTCTTTTTAGATTGTGAGCCCTTTGGGGACAGGGATCCATCTTATTTATTTATTATTTCTCTGTGTAAACTGCCCTGAGCCATTTTTGGAAGGGCGGTATAGAAATCGAATAAATAAATAAATAAACAAACAAACTTATGGTGCCTATCTTAACTTCCATGCCATATAAGCTGTAAAGATGTATATTTGCACATATTATGCTATTTTAGTAATGAGAATCAATGTACTCAAACTTTGTCTTGGTCTTTCTGCTTCAGATTGGGTGGAAGGGATGCATCCAGGCAGAAATTCAGCAGGTACAACAATATCTCCACCAGCCCCCTCCCCATGTCTTCTCAATTTGGTTTGTAAATGATGGTCACCACATGGGTTACAAAGGGATTGTGTATAATTTGAGTGGCCATCTTGTTCACTCCTCTCCGCAGGGGCCACTGAGGAGAGGGGTGAACACAGGCCACCTCTCCCCTAGCTACGCCCCTTTCTGACTGCCAATTTAAGAGTCACAAAGGAATATTACCTATTAGCCATTTCAGTGGCTGCCATCTTGAACCAACATCATGGTTCAGCAAGAAAATCCCCTTTGGGTGCCCTAGCCCCTGCTCCCATATGCTTGCATTTAGTGTATATCTGACAGGGAAAGGTTACAAAGAGGTCGCCTATGCTTCGAGCGGCCTTCTTGACAAAAAAAAGTAGCAGATCGGCAAACAGCTCTTTCCAGGTGCCCTAGTGCCCTCCCCCCCCCCCCCACACACACACCGTGTGCTATGAATTAGGGATATGCCATGTGCATGCTGACACCATGCAGGAGCTTATTGGGATGCGTGCTGCCCCAGCAGGAATCTGAAAGGGGTGATGGAGAGCAGGTAAGGACCTGCTCTCCTTTCCCCCTTAAAGTTCCCTTTTGAATTTTCCTAAAAGTGCTTGAACCACACTTTGAACCATGGTTCCAGTACATCCCTACAGTGAATTTATATCAGACTGTAAATGCAGATGTTATTGGAGGGAGATGCAAAGCACACAGAGAGAGATGATGATCTCATAAGCTTTCTTCCCTTTGGAAAGGAAGGTAAAAAATAGTTCATATACTCTTGCAGGTGAGCATGGGATGATGCTCATCTTTACCAAAACACAGTAAAAAAAATTATTTCAATATCCATATAATGCTTGCCATCAGGTGTGCTAGTTCACCAACCTATAACAACAGGTGGTAGACTTCAATCTAAGATAGCAGACTGGTGGAAACAAATTCCTAGAAACAACCAGAAGTTGGGAAGTTATTTATAAACAATGGGGAATCAAATTAGTATGAAGGTTAATTATTAATTATAAATATATGTTTTCAGATCAGTTAGTGTAAATTTGTATTGAACTAACAGCCTCAACTGACAGTAAAGGTACTGATAATGTTAACGCTTAGCCTTTATTATAATCAAAATAAATAATAAAATAAATTATATAGTATTATTCTGAGTGTTCAAAAAGATTTACATACCTAAACTCAGTAGTCCTAATCTTTGTGTGGTTACTGTAGTATGAAATTTACCCATGAAAGACATATAGTGTATACTTCTATGGACTTTTGACACTTGGATGAGCTGTACAAGGAAATTGTCTTCATCAACATGTCCACAATCATTCTGTGAGTCAGGGCAGTATGCATTGAATTTACTGCATTTCTGAGAATTAGCACAAAGTGAAGGTGGCTGTGGAATTTCCCTTTCCCGCCCTTAATTTGAAAGGAGTTTGGCATTCATAATGTGTATGTGTGTGTGGGCACATGCACATGCACTCCAGAAGCATAATACTGATCTGATCAATGATATCTTCTGGACTTTCTTTGGAAGTAAGCTCCACTGAATGCCAGTAAAAGCTCCATTAGTGCCAGTATAGCTAAGATGAGGAGTTATTTCAATATGCTACCATTATGTCCTAAATACTGGTCATAAAATCTAAACTATCCTTTCAACCTGCCTGACACAACTAGATGAGTGACACTAGATGAGTGACACCACCCCTCCAAATCTGGTGCAAAATTGGATGAGATAGAGCAGTTTAAAAATTGACCCTTAAATTCTAGAAAACATATTGGCCACACCCTTTCACCATTATAAAACATATCTTATTTTTTTAATGTTCCTTTAAATAAAATCCAGGTATATACCCCTGCTAACTTGGCAAAGAGGCACCTTTTAACATGGTGATTCTCTTTATTTAGCAGGGAGAGAGTAACTGGCCCTATCTACCCCCAGCACAGGACTTCCAGTGACTGTTGATGGTGTCTATCTTATGTTTCTTTTTAGAGATTGTGAGCCCTTTGGGGATAGGGATCCATCTTATTTATTTATTATTTCTCTGTGTAAACTGCCCTGAGCCATTTTTGGAAGGGCAGTATAGAAAACAAATAAATAAATACAAATAAATATATATACTGAAGCACAATCCTTTGTTGTTTTGAGGGGGGACATGATCCTGCATTTCCTCTATTATTAGCTTCTGAAGTTCCCATAAGAATAGATTAAAATAAACTAAAAACATGAATCACCATTTTTGTCCCATGAGTGTTTTGAAGACAGAGTTGGGATGGACAAGTTCTAGCAATCTCTACAGAATGGCTACCTGGTTCTTCTGAATGAAGCTGTGTGATGAGGAGAATCTAGGAACACTCATTTCTATAGTTAAATAAACATTCCCTTCTCCCTCCTTTTCTGGACTTTTATTTTCTGCCTCCATGGAGGTAGGCAGCAGGAAATACAAGGGCAGATGAGGTGGCGTGGGAACATAAAGTGAGGCAAGGTAGTAAATGGACTTAAAAGGGAATGTGAGGCAGAGGCAAGGTGACAGGGGCACACAAGGTGACAGAGACACGGTTACAAGGGGTGCACAAGGAGGCTGCAGATTGCCTTGGGAGGTATACTCCCCCTGAACATGAGCTTTCTACATTAAAGGTATACAGGCAGACCTTGATATCAGCAGATTCGTTATCCACGGATTTGCGTATCTACAGGCGGGTAAAAGACACCTGATTTCGGCGTACACACACACAAAAGTGGGGGGACACACCAACCTCACATATGCATGGGTCAGAGGTGGCCAGAAATGACCATGGAGGTCATTTCAGGGAACCATTTTGTGTTTTGGAGCCTCAAAATAGCTTCATTTTAAAAAAATGGGAGAAAACTATTTTCAGCTGGTTTTCAGCTGATTGGGAGGTATTTGGGGGCACAGCACCACTCAGGGGGAGCAACTAAAATGATAGGCAGCTTCCTCCCGCATTCACTTCCTGAGCACCTGCTGTTTTAAAATCATTTCCTTCAAACTTGGAATCTAACCCCCAATTCCCCATTGGCCTAAGCATTCAGCCGAGCATTCATACAGCCAAGTATTCACAGTTTCCATATCCACGGTTGTACTGAGGAATGGAACCCCTGTGAATATAAACGTCCTCCTGTACTGCCTATGAATATGGAGACACCACTTAGGCTCCACATGAATGAAAACCACTGTTATACTTCACTTTCTCACCGTGCACAGTCAGATTTTCCTTCTAAAGAACCTGGAAATTCAGTAATCCAAAAGCCTTCAGTTAAAGAGTCAGTTTCCCCACCATCGGGCACACTAGCCACTCAGCTCTATGAATGCTCAGGCTGCAGGCAGCCAGAGTGTTCATACAACTGGGGACTGGGATAGAAAGGTGTGCTCATGTCCTTCTGCCTCAGTATAAGCCCGGGTAAAAAACCCTGGCTGCCAGATTGGTCTCAATCCCAGGACTCCACATGAACAGCCCTACCCAGGTAGGGCTGTGCAAGCTCAGGTAGAGCAGCTTATGTGAATGAGCTCTGAATGTAGTATATAAGTGGGCATGTACATAGAGTGCTATATGCACATAACAGTTTATATATTATAGCAATAGCAATAGCACTTACATTTATATACCGCTCTATAGCCGGAGCTCTCTAAGCGGTTTACAATGATTTTAGCATATTGCCCCCAACATTCTGGGTACATTATTTCAGAATGTCCCGAGCAATTTTCCTATATTATCTGCTTCATCAGTTGCACCGGCTCTCAGTCTGTTTCTGGGCCCAATTCAAAGTGTTGGTTTAGCTTTTAAAGCCCTAAACAGATCAGAACCAGGTTACCTGAGAGAGCACCTAGCCCCATACGCCCCAACTCAGACCTTAAGATCTTCTTTGGAGATGCTGCTCCAAATGCTCCTGCCAAATGAGGTGAGGCGGGTGGCTACTAGGGAGAAAGTCTTTTCGGTGGTGGCACCCCATATATGGAATAGCTTTCCCAGTAAGGCTCACCTGGCAGAGTCACTTTCTTCTTTTAGATGCCAGATAAAGACCTTTCTGTTCACTGAAGTTTTTTAAAATTGATTTTTAAAATTTGATTTTTGAAATTGATCTAAAAATAGTTTTTAAAATGTTTGGTATTGAATTCTGTATTTTGTTTGTTTTGTGTTGTGATTTGTTGTGTTTTATATGTTTTTATTGCATGTTTTTAATGTTTTAATGTCGTGTTGTGACTTCACAAAGTCTTCTTGGGTCTCAAGATGATGCTAGTGAACAAGAAAGAGCAGGCCCCCATATATATATATATATATATATATATATATATATATATATATATATATATATTCCTTCATCTATTCACAATAATTTTAATCAGAAATATAGACGTAATAGTAGATTTAAAAATATGGATCCTCAGTCTAAACCTTCACTGTACTGTATAGACTAGGCATATGATCATAAAAATGACACTGTTTCTGTTATTTTATATAAATAAATCCTATGGGACTATATAACTATAGAAATCCTATAGAAATCCTATAGAACATAGACTATATAAATCCTATAGAACATAGGATTTATATACCACCCAGAGATGGAGATTTTGGGTGGTATACAAATCTGAAAAACATAGATAGATAGATAGATAGATAGATAGATAGATAGATAGACAAATAAAATGTAGTCAATCCCGAACAAAACATATATAAACAATTAACAATGTATATTCTCCTGGATAAAGTTAAAAATGGTCACAAATACATATGAAAAAACCTAATAAAGTCTAAAAGGTCCCAAAAAGGATGTTCCAACAGGAGTGCTGGGCTCCATGAAGATTAACAAACCTCTATTTCAGATATTATTGCATTTACATTTAAATTATATTTATATTTCTGCTTAAAATTATCGTGAATATATGGAGAAATAGATAGGGATGTGCGAAACGTTTCGGGTACAGAACAATCTGTACCCGGAACAGCCAATTTCGGGTGATTCGGATCCGAACCGAATCACCCCCCGAAGAACCCCGAAAAATTTCAGATCCGAAACGAATCACCCCTGTTTCGGATCTGAAATATTTGGATGTTTCGGACCTCCATTTTGTGGCTTTCTTTTCCCCCCCTCCATTTTGAGCAATGACGTCTATTTGAATTTCCCGCCTTTTTGCCTCCCATTGACTTCAATGCAAAAAGGTCTGATGTGACGTCTGCTCGAATTTCGGGTCCCAGGGGGAAAATAGTGGGGTGGGGTGGTAGTTCCTAATGGGTGGGGGCTACCACCCCAATTGCAGAGTGATTGGGCAGAGGGCTGATTTTTGGTGAATTGCTGAAATTTACACGTCTTTAAGGTTTCCCCCCATTAGGTATAATGGAGGGTGTATCGCTTCACGTCAGGGGGAAAGGGGTGGCCTAGAGTGGTGTGGGGTTGGTGGTAGTGCCAGGTAGGGGCAAGGAAGCTACCTGAATTTTTTCAAAGGATTTGGGCAGAGGGCTGATTTTTGGTGAATTGTTGAAGTTTATGTGTCTTTAAGACATCGAGTCCTTCCCAAGGACCTGGGATGGCTGAATTTTATTGTCAGTTGTTATAGATATCGTCGCAGAATATAGGCTGTTCCCAGTAAAGCTGCTTTTTGTAATTGGCTGATGGTGATTTCTGTGGCCCCTATGGTGTTGAGGTGCTCTGCAAGGTCTTTTGGAACTGCACCCAGGGCGCCTATTATTATTATTATTATTATTATTATTATTATTATTATTATTATTATTATTATCTTTTGTAATCCTGACAACACTTTTGTCAGGTTGGTCAGAATGATTATTCACTATTACAGATGGTGAGGATGAGGATGAGAGGGAATGGTTTGCCAAGGGCTACTACTCAGAAGTGAGATTCAAACTTTTCTTTAGCTGCTTTGCTACAATATCAATGAAAGTGTACATGGACTGGACAACTGTACAGCCTTTAAGATGTCATAGTATAACTTTATTACAGGGCCTGATCTCTCCTTGTAGGTAGGTTTTGAACCACTAATATACTCTGGCCCCAGTCCACTGCCTGCAGAACAGAATGGTGACCATGTTGACTATTTCTGATTTAGAGCCAAACTACAGGTTAAATTAAGCCTGAAGCCTTAACACGCTTAACTTTTCTTTTTTAAATAATATGTGGATCAGGCTTCTTGTGGATTGGGTCCATGGCAAGAGCTGGGGGTGTTTATCTGGATAACTCCTATGACTAATGAGACAAGGGGGGAAATCAGCTTTCTTTCCCTACTTAAATAAATCATGGGGGTGATCCAGATTGGGCCACGGGGTGTAGGATTAAAGGCCCCCAACTGCTGCCAAAATCCAAATCCACAAAAGGCCTGATTCAGCTGCTCTTTTAAAAAGAAAAGGTAAGTCTGTTAGCATTAATGGCAAGTTTAATATAACTTATAGTTTGGTTCTAAACCAGAGATAGCAGCCTCATTCTCACTAACGTTGAACCAGAGTTGCAGGAGCCAGAGATTTCCCTACCTATATCTGAATGCATGCAACTCCAGTCCCATCTGTAAAGCAATCCAAGGTTGTGCTCCACAAACTCCAGTTCGAACCCACAGCTTGTAGTGAGTTTTGCTGCTCATAACCAGGGTTGGAGTTTTGGAGCGTGATGTGCGAATGCAGCACTGGAGGCTGCATTCGCTCTAACCGGAGTTGAGGGGGGAAGTTGCTCTCTCTCTCTGGTAGTGATTGACTGTGCAGACTGCCCTTCAAGCAAGAAGAAAGTCCACACAGCCAGTCCCTTTCCTCTCTGCATTCTCCTGCTCTCCGTTTCTGGATGCAGACAGGAAAATGGAGGAGAGCAGAGCCATTGGACTCACAGTTCTGTGTTACATGTAAATAGCACTTAGCACTTACATTTATATACCGCTCTATAGCTGGAAGCTCTCTAAGCGGTTTACAATGATTTAGCATATTGCCCCCCAACATTCTGCCCATGCGCAGGCAATGTGACACAAACACCCGCCTGAAGCCCTAAGTCCTGCTGGAGCGGTACCTCCACTGGGTCCACAGCGTCAATAACTGCAGATGGACTCTGAGTGGCCGGGAGCTGGGAAAGCTGAATCTGGCCTGGGGTCAAGCTGTTGACCACCTCCTCCATAGTGAGAACAACTGGGGGGCTATGGGGTTTAGACGTAGAGACTGGAACAATACTGAGTCTTTCTGAAACTTGCGGAGAAGAAGAAGAAGAACTGTGATCCAGAGTAGAGAAAATTGAGTCAAAATGAGGGTCAGAGGTTAGGCCGGCCCACCGGTCCGAAGCAAGCTGGCCATTATCTTGCAAGGCTTGGCGTGCTAAATTGACAATGTCCGTCCTCGTGCTAGGCGCTGGGGTCGTCAGTGCGTTCGGCTCCTCTAGAGTAATTAGATTGCCCTCTATACACTGAGAGGATATGTGATCAGTGTTCTGAAGTGCTACTTGGCAATGTTTGCCTAGGTCAGCCAGGCCAGCAACTACTTCGGTCAGAGAGGTAGAGACATCTACTAGGCCAAGAGAGTGGTAAGAGGGAGTAGCTTCAGCAGCCAGCGCCAAGGGAGCACATGATGCATTTGGCAGCTTTGTGTTCTCAGTCTGTGGCCGAAATACTTGATGTAAGGGATTGCTGACATTATCAGAGCTGAGCTGACCTTGGCAGCTGAAGCACATTGATGACTCATCTCCCTCTATTATCTTGTTATGCTTTCTGTGAACTCGTCTGCAAGGCTGAAGTGAAGGAGCCGTTAATGAGAGGCTAGACTCTCTCTCAATTAAAGGATTCACTATAACATTTTAAAAACATCTTTGGGGTGAGATGCCAAATTTAGCTAGATATTTTTTATTCTGTAAAAGTATTCTTGGGATTTCTGAGGTCCTAAACGTAAGTAAAAGCCTCTGAATACATTGTCCGCTTGGCAGATATTCGTATTTCACCAGCTCATAATTTGCAATAGATCGAGAAGTTAGAAGGTGTAATGAGTGAAGGATAACAGATTTATGTGTCCAGTTGTAATAATTGCAAGGTAAGCAAGCGATTCCAAGTAAGACCTGGTTCGGTTGAAGTCTACAGCTCATTCTGTTTTTCACTGGGGATGGGAAAACAAAATGACCAAGCAACCTATTAGGCAAAGAACTTGCTTTCGCTTTCTGGTTATCTTTGATAAGAGAAGGGGAGGGAGCGTGGCTCTGGTCTACAACGAGCTTGGTAAGGTAAAAAAAAATTGTCTCTAGATTCTTAAGGCTCTGCATAATAATTTTGAGCGTATCAGCAGTAAGTGAGCAGAATTGAGAAAGTAAACTATTTTGGTCTAAGCGCTGGTCTGAATGCTGAAGAGACTTTTGCAGGTTGTCTTGAAGCCCCAGAGGAGATTTTTCACATCCTTCCCCAGGTATTGCTCCCTCGGAGGGAGTGATCTCCGTATTCTCTAGTAAATCAAATTTATTTTGCAAGGGAATAGTAGACAAAACACTCACAGAAGCCAGGAATGAGTCCATCTTCGCTTGCTTAGAACATCTTGCATCCACCGGAGAGAGGGGAGAGAGACTAATTCTGCCTCTCTTTTTCTTACCCATGTTGCTGGGTCTAAGATTAAGAGCTTATCTAGTTCATGTAGCTACTGACAAAGGAATAAAAACAAAGATTAAATTAAAAGTTAAAAATTAAAAGGCCTCTACAGGAAAAAGACTGAGCCTGAAAGGAAACCTCCTTCTCCTGGAGGAGAAGAAAAGAAATTTTTTTTGGTCACATTTTAATCATAAATATACCAACACAGTGGCTAAGTTTTGTTATATTTTATGCAAATTACGTTCTGTTGTGTGTGATAATGTTTCTGGTCAATAACCGAAATAAAGTATGTTCTGTGTTCTATGTTCTAAAGAAAAGTCAGTGTTGGGCGTCTCCACATCAGAATGCCACTATCTCTTGTAAAAAGACTACACATAGGATGAAATTTTTTATCAAAAGAATGGCCACCAACATACTTTTGACAAAAAAATCAACTTTGTTGTAATAACTGATAGCTGGTCAGAAAGTTGGGAGTTAATATTACATGCATTAAATGATCAAGGAAGCTATTGATTCTTACACAATTCTAAGAAGACAGCCAAAGTCATTAAAGCTGTCACACCACAAGCCCTGAAGATATGCAGAATAAACACTTACTTGAACTGAATAAAGTACTGACTTGTGTAAATCCTTGAAAAATGAATGTAAGAATCTAATAAGACCAACTTATCTCCTATCATTCCTTTCCTGTCATCCCCCAACCCGCCCTTGGACAGAGAGGTTGTCTTTACTGAAGCCCAGCATAGATAAGAAAAGGAATTTTATGAAAAGGAATTTTAAAATATCCAGAGAGCTTACTGATAGGCACCAACCCAGGTACAAATCTTGGCAATTCCAGCCAGATGGTTGGACAGGCAGCAGGTATCAGGAACACAGATTGTAAAATTCATTAAATGGCTGGACTTTAAAGAGGATCTGTTATACTTCTGATTGTGTCTGTCAGAATATAATAGGGATGCATTACACAATACACACCCTTGACATCCGCCTGCCACCCCACTCCCACCTATGACCAGGAAAAGAGAAGTTGGCCAGCTAATCATAAGAATAAGAAATTAATAAACTTCATTTGTTAGCCACCCCATAACAAATTGTTCTCTGGGTGACTCACAACAGAGGATTAAAACATATAATAAAAACACATAACACATTAAATTTTAACAGACAAAAAAGCTGAAAAGAAAATACAATACAAAGCAGCTCAAGAACTCATTTTAAAATTAGTTAAAAATCAAATCTGAAAACCAAATAATAATCAAATCTGAAAACCAAAATTTAAGAGGCCTGGGTGAACAAAAAGGACTTTACCTGGCATCTAAAAGAACAAAGTGATGAAGCCAGGAGAACCTCACTAGGGAGGCTATTCCATAAACTGACCTCAATTAATATTGTGATATTAATTTCCACTGTAAAGGCCCTCTCCCTGGTATCAACCCACCTCACCTCATTTGGCTGGAGAGGGCCTCTGAAGAAGATCTTAAGGTTTGGATATGGACACATGGGGCAAAGCACTCTCTCAGTCAACAATCTGGAACTATAGAGAAGCTTCCTTCTATCAACACATTACCCATTCTGAGGTAATGCAGCGGATCTTGAAGGTGTTTTGTTTTTTTAAAGCAAGAAATGGCATGGAATTGGCTCTTTTGAATCATATGATTCCAAGGGTCAGGGTGATTCTACTTTTTTCTGCCATGTTAATGTCCTAGCTTGAACTGCCTGCAGTTCCTTTCTTCAGGCAACAGCTCTGGTAGCACAGGAAGTAGCAAATGGTCACCTGACCCTCAGAGCTTGTTGACGCCTAATGGCAGCTCAGCCATTCAGTGCAAAAGTCCTATGTGACTTTCAATGACTTAGACAGATGCTATGTCACTTTTTTGTTCCATATTTAAAATGAGATATTGATCTACGAAACCACAATATTGTTTCGCTCACTTCACATCCCAAAGTGGTGGAAAATTCCAGTGGCAGCTACTACAGGGACAATTTTCTGTACTGGACACTGAAAATGTTTTTGCAATATCAGTTTGTTTGCAAGTAAATATATGAAGCTGACTGATAATATACCAGACTATTGATTCATCTAGCTCAATAATGTCTGTGCAGACTATTTTAGAGATACCATATGTCCTCATTTCCCTTCGAAATGTCCTCATTTCCATGAAAAAGAAGAATGTCTTTGAGGAAAGGCAATCTGTGGGTATTTGCCCACTTACATGTGCAAGCCACCTGGCATACCTGGATCCCTTGGGGCCAGAGGAGGGTGCCTTCCTACCCAAAATAATGGGTGGCTCTGACTGGCCAATTCTGTAGAGATCAGTACCATCACCACCAGCCTACTCAGGTTGTTGGGTAGACCTGGCCTCTGTTGCTCCAGCAGCCGGTTCTACCGCCAGCACTGGTTACTGCCAGCAACCAGCACTGTGGTTGCTCCATTCAAGTCAGCCAGTAAACCTGGCCTATGTCGTTTTTAATTTATTAATTTTAAAAGGTGGTGGGCAGGGTGTCCTCATTTTTCAAGTTGGAAATATGGTAGCCCTAGCAGATAGATGTCTTTATGAGTCAGGAATTGAGCCCATAACTTTCTGCATGTAAGGCATGCACTCTGCCACTGAGCTACAGCCCTTCCCTATCCTAGTTGGAAGAACTAGGTTAAAACGTAATATTGTAGTGATGAATTTCATATGTTCACTATTCACTATGTGATGGGCTTCCTTTGATCTGTCCTGCACCTATAGCCGTTTGTCCTAAATCTATAGCTTTTGAGGTCTGGTAGGGCAGTTTACTAGGCAAAGCCTAGGAAGCTGGGGCCACCAGGCATCCCACAAAGTACTGCGCTGCCTGGCTGCTCCTTCCCTCTGGCTCTATCATAATGATGGCTGCTGGCAGCCCAGAAACACTTGCCAGTAGTGCAGCAACCCAGACAACCGGAGAGTGAGGTAGGAGGCACGCGCTTCCCCACCTACCTCACTCTAAACCTAGATATCTGATCTGGTCTACCCAGGGGAGGAGTGGTGGGATTGAGAGTGATTCTGGGCTCCCAGATGACCAGCCCTACCTGTGCTAGCCCTGTCGTACTTTGGTAGGGCTGGTCATGAAAATATTTGTCACCTACCATGTTACCCTCACCTTCCCACTCAGCACCTCCCTATATGAAAATGAGATGGTAGGGTCCAAGCTCAATTAGGTGTGTGAGGGGCAAGGAATAAATACAGTGAAATCCCAGACCAATGTGGTCCAGTCTCACCCTACTCTAATTCTATCAGGGATAAGGGTGGGAATCCAGTGGACTACTTTCAAATCTATATAACTAGAAAAAGGAAAGGAAAGATTCTGCCATCGGGTCAGTGTCAACTCCTTGTGATCACAGAGCCCTGTGGTTATCTTTGGTAGAATACAGAAGGCGTTTACCATTGCCTTCTCCTGTACAGTATGAGATGATGTCTTTCAGCACCTTCCTATATCATTGCTGCTTGATATTGGTGTTTCCCATATTCTGGGGGTCATACCAGTGAGGATTCAAAGTGAGGATTCACAGGTATAGGGAGCCAGAGTGGTGTAGTGGTTACAGTGCTGGACTAGGACCGGGGAGACCTGAGATCAAATCACCATTCAGTCATGATACTAGCTGGGTGACTCTGGGCCAGTAACTTCTCTCTCAGCCTAACCTACTTCACAGGGTTGTTGTGAGGAGAAACTTTTCAGTATATAGTACACTGCTCTGGACTCCTTGGAGGAAGAGTGAGATATAAATGCATAATAATAATAATAATAATTATTATTATTATTATTATTGCCTCCAGTGAGGCAATACCTTCCCCCAGTGAGGCACTACCTTGGCGTGGTTGTGGGGCTTTCATGCTCTGAGGAAGGTGAGAGCTATGCCAGAGGTCCAACCATACTGGACAGGTCTCACCAGAGGAGCCAGACAGAGAGTGCCTCTCCCATCAACAATATGGTGAGACGTAACTTGAATAAATCTATACCGGATTGGTCGTCACCCGGGTCAACAAGGACCGCGCCAGGTGCTGGAGTCCCTGGACATCTGGTGGCAAGTGGGCAACAGGACTCAGGATCTTCAGTTGAGCAACCAGGGCTGAAGACAGCAAAGTTACTGGAAGAAACGTCACTTAACCGGAAAAAAAATACGAAAAATGCCAACAAGGAAATAATGGTCTGCTATTACAAGTCTAGCCCAACTAGAAGAGGTCATTTTAAAAGAATGTACCAGATTTGGAAAGAGAAGCATCCAGATACAGAAATAACAGAACAAAGGCTAGCAGACCAGAGAAGATTCATAATAAGAAATAAAGTATTCACAGGAGTTGAGCTGGAAGAACTGCAAAGAGCAACACAGGCTCAAGATATGGAAGAAGAATTACCACCAACTGAAGCAGTTGCTCAGGATCAGGTGGAGGAGGTGTTGGAAATCGAGGATGCCACGGTTGCTGAACTGTTTCAAAATCAAAACCAGGCAACCTCCCCTTTGCCTTCACCTCAAAAACCCAAATGCCGTTTAACAGAAAAGCAACAAGAACTAAAGCAAAAAATAACTGAGCACATGAACCAAACAACCACCAGGGTTCGACTTCCTGCTCTAAAAACAGTTGACAAAAAACAACTCGCTCAGGTATTAATATATGTCAATGCTGCACTTGCAGAAATAACAACCAATAATTTGCAAGAAACAAAACAATTAATGTACAGTGCAGCAACAATAACAACACAATAACTCGGATATAAGATCAATGAACCTGTAAAAAAAGAAAGTAGTACATCACCTGAATGGAAGATTAGATTAGAAAATAAAATCTCCAGGCTTAGATCAGATGCTAGTAAATTGAAAGATATGAAAGACAAGAAGCTGAAAAATGAAAACACCAAACAGTATCTGATCCAAAAATACCACCTAGATTCAAGGAAAATTAGAGAAGTCTGGAAATAATAAAGCAGCAAATAACAGCAGTGTCAAAGAAGATTAGCAGATATGAAGCCAGAACTACACAACACAGGCAGAATCTCCAATTCCAGTCGAATCAGAGACGTTTCTACCAAAGCATAGAAGGAGAAACTGCAAGAAACCTATAAACACCAAATAAAGAAGAAACAGTGCAATTCTGGGGGAAATTATGGGACAATCCAATAGATTATAATAAAAAAGCAGGCTGGATGAAAGACATCAAAAAATGTAACCAACAAATACAAGATCTAATAATAACACCAGAATTAATAAGTGAAAGAGCAAAGAAAATTAAAAATTGGACTGCTCCAGGCGACGATGAACTGCATGGCTTTTGGCTTAAACACCTAACAAGCCTTCATAAACAGCTATCAAAACAGTTCAATCACATTTTGCAAGGAGGTGATATTGAACAATGGCTAACAACTGGGAAAACTCGTCTCATCATGAAAGACCCAGCAAAAGGTGCAGTTCCAAGTAATTATAGACCGATAACCTGTCTGCCAACCATGTTCAAATTAGTAACTGGAATAATAGCAGATGAAGTGATGCAACACTTATTAACTAACAAACAGCTTCCAGTTGAACAGAAAGGAAATTGCCCGAACACCAGAGGCACAAAAGACCAGCTGCTGATTGACAAAATGATTTTAGAAAATTGCAAGAGAAGAAAGACCAATCTAGGTGTTGCATGGATTGACTACAAGAAAGCCTTCGATTCATTGCCTCACACATGGATACTAAAATGTTTAGAAACAACTGGTGTCAGCAAAAACATTCAGATATTTATAAAAAAAAAGCAATGAGCATGTGGAGTACACAGTTAACAATCAATGGCAAGACACTTGGACAGGTTAGCATTAGAAGAGGCATTTTCCAAGGGGACTCACTATCCCCTCTGTTGTTTGTAATCGCCATGACCCCACTTTCAGAAATACTAAACAAAACAGGCCTCGGATACCAAACATCTAAAACATCAAGTAAAATCAACCATCTGCTGTACATGGATGATCTGAAGTTGTATGGAAAGTCCCAGTCAGAAATTGAATCACTGCTAAACACTGTCCGTATATTCAGTAGCGATATAGCAATGGAGTTTGGACTAGACAACTGTGCTGCATTAATAATGAACAGAGGGAAAATAAGAAAAACAGAAGGAATAGAACTGCCCAGTGGAAGCAAGATCAAGAACCTGGAAAAGAAAGAACCTTACAAATACTTGGGCATTCTCCAGGCTGATAACATCGCACACACTGAAGTTAAAAGAAAAATTGGAAGTGAATAAATCAGGAGAGTTAGAAAAATCCTCAAGTCCAAACTCAATGGCGGGAACACCATACAAGCCATAAACACCTGGGCTATACCTGTTATCAGAAACACTGCAGGAATAATAGACTGGACCCAGGCAGAGCTAGAGACGCTAGATCGTAAGACCAGGAAAATCATGACCATCAATCATGCTCTGCACCCCCGCAGTGATGTCGATAGGCTATACCTCCCTCACAGCTCAGGTGGAAGAGGAATGCTGCAAGTCCATCAAACAGTAGAGGAGGAGAAAAGAGGCCTTGAAGAATATATCAAGGACAGTGAAGAAGATGCACTTCAAATGGTCAATAATGCGAAACTATACAACACCAATGAAACAAAGCAGGCCTAGAAGAAAGAACAAGTCAAGAACCGAGCAGAAAAATGGAGAAATAAGCCCCTGCATGGTCAATATTTGCACAATATAAGTGGAAAATCAGACATCACCAAGACCTGGCAAAGTGGCTATGGCTTAAGAATGGCAACTTGAAGAAAGAAACAGAGGGTTTAATATTGGCTGCACAAGAACAGGCACTAAGAACAAATGCAATAAGAGCAAAAGTCGAAAAATCAACCACAAACAGCAAGTGCCGCCTTTGTAAAGAAGCAGATGAAACCGTGGACCACCTAATCAGCTGTTATAAAAAGATCGCACAGACTGACTACAAACAAAGGCATGACAAAGTAGCAGGGATGATACACTGGAACATCTGCAAAAAATACAAGCTACCTGTAGCCAAACATTGGTGGGACCATAAAACTGAAAAAGTTGAAGAAAATGAAGATGTAAAAATATTATGGGGCTTCCGAATACAAACAGATAAATATCTGCCACACAATACACCAGATATCACTGTAGTCAAGAAGAAAGAAAAACAAGTCAAAATAATAGCATAGCAATACCAGGGGATAGCAGAATAAAAGAAAAAGAAATAGAAAAAATCACCAAATACAAAGATCTACAAATTGAAATTGAAAGGCTGTGGCAGAAAAAGACCCAAATAATCTCAGTGGTAATTGGCGCCCTGGGTGCAGTTCCAAAAGACCTTGAAGAGCACCTCAACATCATAGGGGCCACAGAAATCACCATCAGCCAATTACAAAAAGCAGCTTTACTGGGAACAGCCTATATTCTGCGGCGATATCTATAACAATTGATAATATAATTTCAGTCATCCCAGGTCCTTGGGAAGGACTCGATGTCTGGATAAAACAAACCTGTCAATAACACCTGTCTGACTGTGTAAACAAGAAATAATAATTTGAACTGACAGCCTCTTGCTCCCTAGGCAAATTGCTTTACTGCTGCACCATTAGGTGGCTATATAACTAGAACTGAGGTTGATTCAACAAAAGGAGTGGGGGAAGGGGAAGAAATTATAAAAATGATTCAAGCACATATAATCTCCAACAAATCCTCACCCACACAGGCAGTGGGAAACCCTCAGAGTCCAAAAGTTCAGTTGGGTCAGACCTGTCCCTCACTCCACCCTTCTCCTGAAGAGAGCTGATGTTGTATTCCTGCTTTGTTTTATTTTATTTTATTAATTTATTGTTACATTTTTATACCACCTTTCATTAAAATAATCTCAAGGTGGTTTACAAAACATTTAAAATGATATATAACCTTTAAAATGACACAATAAGAATGAAAATGGAATATAAAAATACAAATCTAATTAAAATTTTAAAAATGTGTAAAATTCAACCATACGATACAAAGCAGCAGCAAACAAAACACTCATTTAAAAGCCTGGGTTAAAAGCCAAGATTTTGCTTGCTTTCTGAAAACTATGATGGAGACTGGGGAGCAGGTGCCCACTGGGAGAGCATTCCAAATTCCAGTTTATCTTCCTGCTTGTCTTTTCCTGCCTGTCTTATCGTCCTTCTTGTCTTGCCTCCTGGCTTGGCCCCTTTCTCTCACTCTAACCCCCTCATCACTTCAGAACTTACATGTTTTTCTCTTGTCCCCTTCTCTTCCCACAGTAAGAGGCACTCTTATCTCTGGGCTTCAGGGCTGAAGTCCAGGGCCTCAACAGCCCCTGCAGGCCCCCAAGTCCTCTTGAGTCTGTCCTGGGTGATGTGGTCACCTGGCCGAGCATGATGATGCTTAATTTGAAGGGGGGTTGGACTCCAAAGGCCTTTAGGTCTAGGCTCCAAAATTACCTAGGTGCACCTCTGCCCACAGTCCAGCTCTCCCCTCAGTCCAGCTCTCCCCTCACAATCCACACTACGGTAATCCCAAAAGTCTAAAACATCCATCTGTCCTTGTGCTCCAACAGGTGCTACACTCATAGGGTTACAATCATATAATCAAATATGAAGCATGAAGGATAACTTCATGGAGAAGAGGTCTATCAACAGCTACTAGTTGGAGGGCTGTAGGCCACCTCCTGCCTCAAGGGCAGGGTGCCTCTGAGTACCAGTTGCAGGGGAGTAATGGCAGGTGAGAGGGCATGCCCTCAACTCCTGACTGTAGGCTCCCAATGGCATCTGGTGGGCCACTGTGCGAAACAGGATGCTGGACTAGATGGGCCTTGGGCCTGATCCAGCAGGGCTGTTCTTATGTTCTTATCACTGCACATCAGTCATCAGATTTTGTCAGATAGCAAATAGTGGATCAAATACCATTGGATTTCAAATAAAGATATCAAAAATGTTTGGTGAATATAGGTGGCCCTCATTACCTGCGGTTTTACGTATCTGCGGACAGTTTGTGGTTGCTGAGATGTCCAAAGATGACCCAGAAATGGCTTCCCGTGTAACTTCTGGCCGTGATTTTACAACATGGAGGGAGACATTTTTAGGCTCTTTCTGTTTTAACCCTCCCCTTTCTTCTTCTTTCTTCCTTCCTTTCTTGAATATTTGCCAAATATTCAGCTGATTGGGCGGTTTTCAAGGGCATTTCTGGAGCCATGGAGAGCAAGGTGCTGTTCATTTCTATTCTTATTTCTCCTGCTGACCACTTTTTTTTTTTTTTTTTGGTAATTTTTTTTTCCTTAGGAACCTAACCCCTAGATTCCTATAGGGGTAAGGTTCCATTATATTTGTGGTAATAGGTGAGAATGAAACACCTGCAAATAATGAGGGCCACCTGTATTCAGAGAAAACCTATTGAACATTCTGTGTCAGAACAGGCAGGGGTGGCCCATGGTACTGTGAAATGCCCAATCGTGCCTTGCCCCTGGTGGCGCAGTGGTAAAACTGCCGCCCTGTAACCAGAAGGTTACAAGTTCGATCCTGACCAGGGGCTCAAGGTTGACTCAGCCTTCCATCCTTCCAAGGTCGGTAAAATGAGTACCCAGAATGTTGGGGGCAATATGCTAAATCATTGTAAACCGCTTAGAGAGCTCCGGCTATAGAGCGGTATATAAATGTAAGTGCTATTGCTATTGCTATTGCTATTGCTATTGCTATTGCTCCAAGCCCCTGGCGGAGACCAGCCCCCTTTCAAAACCAACACTTGCAAGCTTTGAAAGTGGCATGGAGTCAGGGAGGAAAGAAAACTGACAGCAGCTTCCTCTTCTCTCATGGTGCTTCTTGCAAGGTTTGCAGGAGTGTGAGAGGCACTTTTTGCAAGGCTTGTGAGGGTCAGATTGATCCCAAAGAGCTTCTCTGATGGCAGTGATGGTGGGGTGTTTTGCCACCCTGCTGGTGCCTGATGTCACCACCTCAACTTACCTCGTGAAAGGGCTGCTCCTGAGGACAGAGGACAATTTTGAAAAAGATTTTTTGGAAGCAAAGTTGTTTCATTTTTAAAAGCTTATATAATAGTTGGGCTGTAATAAATCATACAGAGATACTGAGTTATCTATGAGATCTATGTCTCTTTGATGGTTTGTGAGGACTAGAACTTTCTCTACAGCAGGAAAAAAAAACTCATCACTTCAAATTAACAACCAGAGGCATATTATTTATGGACTGTAGAGGCTGGAACAGTCAAAACAAAAACCATATACATAGATGAATGTTTGTCTCAGGTTTAAAAATAATTACACATCCTGTTGCCTTCTCGGTAAACATTTGTATTCTGGCACCTGTCATATCCTTATGAAACAAAATTACCAAAGGCAAGAAACTCACAATGATTGTTCACATCGAACTGTCTGGTATGCCATTTTGAAGCTTTCAAGGCAATATAGAGTACATTGGGAACAGCATTTCTGTTTTCAATCTTTTGCCAGTTTATATCACAAATCCCATGTTCACTCACTAAACATCATTTGTTTCTCTTTTTTATTATTAAATAAAGAAGCATCACTTTGGCATCTTAGATTCTCTCAGAAAAGTCTCTCTCTTTTTTCCTGATTCCCAACAAGAACTCCTTCACGGCTGGCTCAGACCAATTAACTATCATCTAGTCTGTTTCCACCAGCAGATCATCAGATGCTCTCAGAAACTCACAAGTGATACACAAATAAAACAGATTTCTTCATGTCTGCTGGTGGTATCTGGTGCTCAAGAGTCTGCTGTCTGTGAACATGGGCTCAATTTTTATTGTGCCCTGCTTCAAGGAGCTTAGGCCAGCACATGCATAATATCTCCACTTTATCCTCACAATAGGTCTGCTGTATAAGTCAGACTGATAGTGACAGCCCCAACATCAGCCACTGAGCTTCATTGCTTAGTGGGGCTTTGATCCTAGGTTTCCTCAGTCAAAACCCAACACAAAGTCCACCACACTGGCTCATTATGTAGCTTTTCCAGTTAGCTCTTGATAGACATCTACTCCATAGTTTGTCTGGTCCTGTTTTAAAGTCCCATGATCTAGAAAAGATTGCCACATCTTGTTGTAGTGAATTCTTTAAGTGAATTATGCACTGTGTGAAGTAGTTTTCTTTTTTCTTTCATATAGTGATGGCACTGAGTGACCCTGAGTTCTATTATGGGAGAGAGAGAGGAATTCTATCAATTCTCCCCATGTCATCCAAAGGTTTATACACCATCTCCCTACAGTGTTTCTAGTGAATCCATTCCTTGATCCAGTCCAGATCTTGGACAATGTTGTAGATTACTTAGAACTTCGTCCAGTCCTAAACTGAGGGCAGGGCCGATAGAGAACAAGCAGGAGAATAGGAAAGTAGTCTGCATTGCCTTGCTTTGTTAAAGAATTTATTAAATTCTTAATGTGGTTAATTGTAGCCCACTGCTTGATCCATGCATGTTACTACCCTTCATTCTCTGGGTTCTACACCCCCCACACGCTTAGTTGTCTTTCCTCACCAATACCAACCATCACAGAATATCCATTCATTTTTGAAATGCTGCGGCTCAGCTCTTAAGCCTCCAGTGCCCTCAAAAGATGTGAGGGCATTGGTTCTTGTACTGCAAAAATGGACCAGTTTTCTTTGCTGACTATTGGCTTCACCAGACCAATCGGGTAATCAGGGCTGTAGAAAGGTTAGCGGCAGCCTCACAACAGGCCACCGAGGCTGCCATCCCACACTGGCCAGGGAACATCCCCCTGCGTCAGCATGCTGATGCATGGGGTGTGGTCAGTACTTGGCATGGATGCATGGCCCCTGGCCCTCCCCAGCCAGTGAAGAATCCCCCCACCACCACTGGCTAGGTTCTTCCTTCTCCACCCCACCTCACTTTCTTTACTGGTTCACTGGCTAGCTGGCTGGCTTTGTTCACTGGTTGGGTGCTTCCTTTTTCTCCCGCCCTTCCCATAAAGTGTTGACCAATTGGAAAGGGTGAGGGGCCAAACGTTCAAGCCCAGTGCCAGCCATGCCCCTCCCCCCTGCGTCAGCACACACTGATGCAGGGGGCATGGCCGGCACTGGGCACGAAGGCATGGCCCCTCACCCTTCAGCCAGTGAAGTGGTTTCTTCTGGGCTGGATGCTTCCCTTTTCTCTCTCACTCAGAAGGAAGGAAAAGGGAGTGCCCAGCTGGTGAGTAAAGTGTTGGAGATGAAGTTCCAGTGCATCGACCTTTTGCACCAACTGTCCTAATGACCGCTAGGGGCACTGGGAGTAGAGACAGTGAGTCAGGGTCTCCCTATCTGTCCCTACTCTATGACCCCTGAACTGACTCTGCAGCACTTCCTGTGCTGAGTCACAATCCTTCCTTTCCTCCTAGAGAGCAGATGGAAACATCTCTCTCTCTCTCCTTACCTATCCACTATGTAGTCCTTTAGATTAGATATAGGTCTTTCCTATCTAAGTGTATTTAACCAATAAATGTTTAGTGTTTAGTCACACAAGGATCTCCACATGTTTTCTCTAAATAGCTGCAATATCCAAACCATCCTCTGCTACCTACTCTGTAACTGGAGTGTGTGCTCATTCCTTAGTGCTCTGCTGTTTTACCCATTGTGGGTAAAAAAAATCAACAACCTCTAACATAAAGCACTCACCAGCTGGAGAGGGTGAAGTGCTTCCACACTTCTGTATCCCGTGCTGGCCACGGCCCCTATGTCGGCATGCTGGCACAGGGGGAAGGCTGTGGCCAGTGCAGGATAATGGTCTCAGTGGGAGGGAAGCATGGCAAGGGGAAGGGATAACGGAGCTTTGGGATGAGGGGTGCCCTGGGGTGGGGCAAGGGAGTACTTTGGCATCCCCCCATTCCAGGTGCAGCCCGTGAACATGCCTCCGGGGGGGGGCAGCAGGCGGCTTCTTTAAGTGTAAACAGAACCGGTGCTCCATGCCGCCCAGCAGCCCCCATGGCGGGGAATCGCCTCTGCCACTCACCTGGCCGCTGGCAGGGACTCGCCTCTGTGGGAGCCAGGTGAGTGGCGGAGGCAATTCTCCGCCACAGGGGCTGCTGGGCGGCATGGAGCACCGGTTCTGTTTACACTTAAAGAAGCCGCCCACCGCCCCGCCCCCCCCCCCCCCGAGGTGCATTCACGGGCCGCACCTGCCCCAGACCCATGCAGTTCAGGGATGTTTGTTCCCCACCCCACTCCATTATCTCTATGTGCCTGGGTCTTATAAAAACTCCTTGTGCTCCTCCATAGCCCGTTCTTTCATTAGGTAAGGTGAGATGCCACAGGCAGTAGATTATTGAGGCACCAGCAGGGAATCCCTGCCATTGACATCACAGCAGTTCTTTGGGACTGGTCTGACCCTTGCAAGCTTTGCAAGGAGCCCTTCTCCTCATACTCTGTGCAAAGTTTGCCAGAAACACCAAGAGTGAAGAGGGGGCTGCTAGTGACCTTCCCTCCTCCCTTTCCCCCTTAACACTTTCAAAGCTTCCATGATGACAGTATTTACCTGAATCAAAGACAACTTTAAATTTTAGACAATCCTTTACAAATACAGGTTATCAAGCACGCCATACCTGTATTTATCTGAAAGGAAGAGGACTCTGAATTTAAGACAACCCCCTGGTTTCTAACATCAAATAACCTGGAAATAACCTAAAGTGTATTCACACACACAGCCTAACCCAGGCTAGGGCAGCCAAGCTTGGTTTAGGCTGTGGATGTGAAGTGCTGGGAGCGAGGTCACTCCCGGCACTGCCCCTGTGCAAAGCCCCACTATTTAACCCAGTGTTTAGCCCAGGTTATGTGAACCTGTGGTTTGCTTAACCTTGGCCTGTGATCATCTGGGCAATATCCACCGGGTTAACTGGCTTCCTCCCAGTCCACCACAATTCTGGCAGTGAGCTGGAGGGGAAGGAGCAGCCACACAGCGCGTGGTGGTCTGCTCTAATGAGAACAGCCACTGTGCTCCTGCCCCAGGGCACCCTGGGATTGAGGAGGGGCAAGTCTTCCTGCTCCCAGCTTTTCCCTTTGCTGCACCACCACTCGTGTGGGCACGTGGCACGGTGGAGGGGAGCAAGGTGGCCACTCATCTGCCAGGGAAGGGAGGCGGCACCTGCCTTCCCCACAGCCAGTGAGGTTGTGTGCATTACCTTCTAGCCTTAGATTCAGGTGAATTCAGTAGTTTTGAAAGATGGCTAGCCTCACCAGGGTTATGGGGTGAAGCCATACTTGGTGTCTCACCACAGGCCACCCCTTGTATTCTTCTCAAAATTCCCCCCAGGTATTTCATCCAAGCAGGATCCTCGAGATTCTTGTTGAAATCTCACATTAGGTGAAATTTGATAGCAACTGAATATTTTAGAGCTTTATTTGGGGTTGGGGCACTAAATAACTCAACAATCACTGAACATCACATCTACCACTAGTTGCTATGGTTGCTGCCTGGAACTTTAATAAATTTCTTTAAGTGTTTTGAAAAATGCTCTGAACCATTGTCCTGGGCATGCAGCCAGCTGGAGGGATATTATACTCCACTTGCTCAGCAGGGGTTTCCCACTATATCCATCCAGCTGGCAACCTGCCCTGCTAAACAAGCCCTCCCTTCTTGAATACAAGCAAAATAGGTACCTGTTGCTGACAGATATAATCTCACCCCAGAGGCACAACGGCCTCATAGGGGGAAAAATTGTAAACACTTTCTTCAAGCTGCAAGTTCCAAAGCCTGGGCTCCTTGCAGCTTTCTTGATAAAGACAACCTAGACACACATGCTTTGGTCTGTTTTCTACGAAATTAATGTCAATTGTTTATCAAGACTAAGGCGCCTCTGAAAACATTTTAACAGAGGTAAGGCTGATTGGATCATAGAGCTTAAAGAGAAATACAAAATGAGTCAGACACACTGGAAGAAAAGTTAAAAGGGGAAAGGAATCCAAATCAGTCAGAGACTGTGGCCATATCCAGACAGTAGGCTTGTTCACATTATTATTACTGGGGTAGCAGAAACTGCCTACCCTAGTCTGGGAGTTGTATATGCTCTCATTTTTTGATAGTCTATGAGTTAAAAATAAAGGTCTGAGGTGCCAGACTCGTTGCATGCTAAACAGCAGCTGGGTTGGAGGGCTCCCTCCTACCCAGTAGCTGTACTCAGGTCTTTAGCAAGGGAGGAGGAAAAGCCCTCTGATCTGGCTGCTGCTTAGCACATAATCACTGCCGGCACCTCCGACCTTGTTTGTAACTCACAAATAAGCAGAAAATGGGAGCATATGCAGCTCCAGAGCAAGGGCAGGCAGCTACTTCTACCCACATAATTATTGTCTGGATGAGCCTATTATGCTGTACAAGTGTGCAGATGTTTGTACACTCTTATATGTTTTTGTGTGAATGAGTACCTGCATTAATTTAAGAAGTAAACCTGGGTACAGGCCCTTGAAATGCATGATACAGATAGGAAATGCACTGCTGTACCTGCATTCAACACAACGTGACAGTATCTGACCCTGTCTGCAGGTCCGTACCTGTGTATAATGTACACCCACTGTACAAGTGTTCAGCATAATGTCTGAATAGAGTTTCTTTGATTGAATGACATAAAAACAAAATTCTCTGCACACAGAAAGCTGTCAGGGTAGATGATTTCAGAGTTGCCTTCTCCCGACTCATTAGTGTACATATATCAAAGAGTTTTTTTAAACAAGAGAACAAAATCCCACACCACACCACACACACACACACACACACACACACACAATACAGTCCAGAGAAAGCTTTACCACTTGAATCTGCTGGTTCTATAAACAGGTCCTGAGAAGGTGGGGTCACAAGAGAAGGATTGGTAAAGATGATAAGCTGAAATACAACAGCAGAAAGCCAGTTGGTAACAGAGGAGAAAGTAAGATGAGACTAAACTATTACATCTCATTCTCAGTTTTACAAAAGAGTTATGTATTTAAAATTTTAGTTAAGAAAGCCAGTATGCCTCCTAATACAAATAGTGGTGGAGGGCCAGTTTATAGCAGAATCAAGTGGTAAAGCTTTTTCTGGACTTTAGGTTTGAATGCCCCCCCCCCACACACACACACCCTTTCTGCATACAGAAAATTAGATGGCCATGAAACGGCATGTACAGAGTGGAGCTTTTTGTGGGGGTGAATTTAAACAGGCAACCTTCTCTGGACAGCCTGAGGTAATATAACTCAGGAGAAGCTTAGACACTTTATTATATCCTTTGCATAAATTGGCCCTAAGAACTGGTCCATTATCTATATATATAATTCGCTAAGACATACCCATGGCTAATCCCATTTGTGGCAGCTCTTGTGAGTGTTCGTGAGCGAGCTGCCGGGAGGGGGAGAGAAAGCAGCGGTGGGGGGGGAATAAATTGGCGGCAGTGGCCGGGAGGGAGGTAAAGTGGCGACAGCCGGGGGGGGGAGGAAAGCAGCAGTGGCCAGGGGGAGAGAAAGTGGCAAGCAGTGCAGGCCGGGAGGGAGAGAAAGTGGCACCGGCCGGGTGGGGGAGAGAAAGTGGTGCTGGCCCGGGGGGGCAAGAATGGGGAGAGAGCCGAGAACAAAGTGGGGGAGGGGAGAAAGAAGGGACAATAAGAGGTGCAGATGCTCTGCACCTGGGCCAGCTAGTTTTTAAATATTTACTGTAAGGAAGAAGATGTATGTCAGCTTATTTAATGGTGTCATTGGAAGGACTACCAAAATGAACAAATTAAAATATTTGCTCAACATCATCAGGCAGACTCAGCAAAAAATACAGACTACTATTAACAAAGTAATCATTTCATCCCATTCATCTGACAGATGGCTGAAAACCTCTATCTTAGTGTCAGAAATTCATTTCTGTAATAATAGAGCTTATTAGTGTGATTGAGCTCTTCGTCTTGATTTGACTGCATAGTTTTACATTAATTATAGGCACATTAACTTAAAAGGAGCCAGTTAAGGTTTCAATTATTAATGTTTTTTTCCTGCATGCATTGCCTTTGACTATTGTCTTGCACCTATGTTTCTATTTACTTAAACAATGAAATAATGCATTCAATTTACTATGATGGTCTCGACTTACTAGCCAACACATACTAACATCTTAGCTTCATTTATGTGGAACCTGAATTATTCATGTTGGAAAAATAGTCAGAGTTCAGTCTTTTACAGGGAGCTGATCATATTCCTTATGAATCTGGGCCAGTTCACACATGCACATACATCACTTTCTTGTTATTTGATAACTTTGAGCTGAATATTTGAACTCCTTTTCATATCGAGTGCAAACTACTTGTCCTTATTTTTAAAGCTCTCTACAGCAGTTCCCTACCTTACCTTTTGGCCCTTGTTTCCAGTTCTATCTCTGTCTGTGTTCTTTGTTCCTACACTCCTACTATCCTCAGCTATCTGGAAGTCTCTTGCTCTCTAATACAGCAATACAGCTTCAGCCCATTTTCCCTTGCTACTCTTCATTCATGGAACTCCCTTCCTGAATATGTAGGTGATGCTCTCTCTCTCTCCCCCTGCCCATTCAGCCACAATGCAAAACCATGAGTCCAATGGACCCGTGGTTCTGCTGCCTGCCCCCCCCCCCATCCGCATTTGGACATTGGGGACAGGTACCCAGTGGGGACAGCGAGACTGCAGAGAGGCAAGGAAACTGGCTGTGTGGGCATCCTGCTTGACAGAAAAAAGCCTGCAGAGCCAATTGGGACAGATTGAGGAAGGACCTTCCTCCATCAACTCAGGCTCCATGAGGCCGAAACAGTGGTGCCAGCATCCAGATGTAGCGCTGGTGCCGCAGAAATGGAGTTTGTGGCATCCAAACTCTAGTCTGAACAAAGATTCAGATTGGAGTTCAGGGAGAGAAACTGTGGGTTGCTCTCCCCCACAAACTTCATTTCCCCAAATATGGACTTGCAGGTTAGGAAAGTGGAGGTGAAGCTACCTCCGTTTCCTGTCTCTCTCCCTTCAAAACCTACATTTTCTTCATGGCCTACATTTTCTTCTTAACCTTCTTAAGCTTCTTAAGAAGCTTAACCCCCTTAAGCTTCGTCACTTTGATGGGGCTGGTGTGTGGCCAGCACTTTCTGCTCTACTGTATATTGCTATGGCCAGGACTAAAAGAAATGTTAGGCCTCATTCCCAACTGTAACTAGGTTTAAGCACATATAACTGCATTTGCTCTTTTTCATCCCTTGTCACTCCTGTCTCTCCCTCTCCTTTCGAATTTTTCATTTTAGACTATAAACTCTTGGGGGAGAGCAAAGTGTCCACAGGACCTGTGCCTCCATGCAGCAATCTGAAGCATGCAAGTTGAATAGTCCAGTAAAATTTGGGGCAGCAGATTTTGGGGCATCCTACTAGCATCCTAGCAACTCATCCATTTGCTGAGCTTGTCACTGCTGCTATTGCTGAAGCTACTGCACCATATCATATCATTTCATTTCATTTCATACCTGTCCATGGGAGTCTGGCCTTGGTCTGCCTCTCAGCCTGCAATCCTTATTTGATCCCTTGATCTTTGGGTCCCATAGGAACAACTCACTGGAAAGAACCTTCCTCCGTTGGAAAGAACCTTCTGATAACCATATTGAAATCAATAGCAGTCTCCTTCATCCACTTTGTTGTTCCTGCTTAGAAAGTTAATAGATAAAAGTGAACTTTGCTTTGCCGGTGAAAGCACCTCCCTATTTCCTGAGAAAGCACCTCAGTGGAGTTGACAAGAATGGCCTGCAAATGAGCAAAGCACTTCGAACTTGACTAGTGCTTTAAAAAGATGTATGTCTTTTTAGCAGAGAAAATTGGATTATGATATAGCACAGTAGCATAATGGAAAATTAATATCAGAGTTACGTGTATCCCAACGCAGTATATTCATATAGATTTCTTTATGGTTGCTTTCAAACAAACCTCATGGAAATAATTTCAAATATTACCATGGGCACAAAAAAGGTAACTTCTGAACCATTGCATCAAATGTCCATGTACTGTACATTTTTAGTAATATCAAAGGCATTTATTTTAAATGTTTTCTGAATATGATAGCAACATTTCTTTATATTGACAAAATATCTCCTTGCATGCTCTATCAATAAGCAAGCACTTCCGGTAATGCTCTTAAATGATGCACCATACTGCATATTTATTGGTTGTAAAAGTATGTTCAAGGGATTGACTTTACAACCTTAATGGAACAATAATTCAGAGGCTTCACCGGATGCAGAGAGAATGGGTAGCCTGAGCCAGATTAAAGAAACAATTGATATTGAGAGCCTCTGGCAAAGTCTCAGAACAATTACTGATCACTGAAATCTAAAAGCATTCTTCTTCCTGGTGTTTTGAGAAAGAAATTTTTTAAAAATGCTTTTTTTCAGTTGTACATTGACTAATGGCACAAATGTTGACAACTCTTGTAACTGTAGTCCAGGGCAACCCTTTGTTAAGGAGGGCTCACTCTGGTTTGATTTGAATGGGAGACTACAGCAAGTATTTATATACCGCTTTTCAACCAAAGTTCCCAAAGTGGTTTACATACAGAAAACTACATGTGTGCACTGTGAGATATTTCCCTTGGCAGGGCTGCTCAACTTCAGCCCTCCTGCAGATGTTGGCCTACAGCTCCCATAATCCCTGGCATTGGATCACTGTGGCTGGGGATTCAGGGAGTTGTAGTCCAAAAAAAAAAAAAAATGGAGGGCCAGAGTTGAGTAGCCCTGCCTTTGGGAATGGGGCCGCCCTGGGAAGAGCATCTGCATGCTTGCAATTTACAAGTTCCCTCCATGGCATCTTCAAGATAGGGCTGAGAGAGACTCCTGACTGTAACCTTGGAGAAGCCGCTGCCAGTGTGTGTAGACAACACTGAGCTAGATGGACCAAAGATCTGAATTCCTAGAAGGCAAGTCCCTATGTTCCTAACTCTTGTCACTGTAGTCCAGGGCTGCACAACTCTGGCCCTCTTGCAGATGTTGCACAAACTCCCATCAACTCTGACTATTGGCCGTTATGGCTGGGGTGATGGAGTTGTAATCCAAAAACAGCTGGAGGGCTGTAGTTGTGTAGCCATGCTCTAGTCCTATGTATTTACAATCTGTGTACAACAGCATATGCAGATGTATGGAGTCAGATGATACTTTGTCTGCTGGTCCTAGAACATACAATAAGGACATTGTGCACTTCTCTACACATGCTACAAATACTAGTTTAAGCCAGTATAGTTTGGAAGAACTCCCTTCTCTATGTGATTA